>NC_083692.1:20000-320000 GCF_033118175.1 Dama dama | reverse complement strand
AATGGGTGAATATAATTCAGATGACCATTATGTCTTTTGGACAAGAATTCCTTAGAAGAAATGAAGTAGCCCTGATAGTCAACAAAAGAATCTGATGCAGTACTTGGACGCAATCGCGAAAACGACAGAATGATCTCTGTTCATTTCCAAGGTGAACTATTCAATATCACAGTAATCCAAGTCTATGCCCCGACCAATAAGGCTGAAGAAGCTGAAATTGAATGGTCTTATGGAGACCTACAAGACCTTCAAGAACTAACACCCAAGAAAGGTGTCCTTTTCATTAAAGTGGACTGGAATGCAAAAGTAGGAAATCAAAAAATACCTGGAGTAATGGGCAAATTTGGCCTTGGAGTACAGAGTGAAGCAGAGCAAACCCTAATAGAGTTTTGCCAAAAGAATGCATTCATCATAGCAAACACCCTCTTCTGACAACACAAGAGAAGACTCCACACATGGACATCACCAGATGGTCAATACTGTAATCAGGTTGATTATATTCTTTGCAGCCAAAGATGGAGAAGCTCTATACAGTCAGCAAAAACAAGACTGGGAGCTGACTGTGGCTCAGACCATGAGCTCCTTATTGCCAAATTCAGACTTAAATAGAAGAAAATAGGAAAAACCACTAGACCATTCAGGTATGACCTAAATCAAAACCCTTATGACTGTATAGTAGAAGTGACAAATAGATTCAAGGGATTATATCTCTAGAGAGAGTGCCTGAATAACTATGGATGGAGCTTTGTGACATTGTAGAGGAGGCAGTGATGAAGACCATCCCGAAGAAAAAGAAATGCCAAAGTCAAAATGGATGTCTCAGGAGGCCTTCCAAATAGCTCTGAAAAGAAAAGAAGTGAAGGGCAAAGAGAAAAAGAAAGATATACCCATTTGAATGCAGAGTTCCAAAGAAGAGCAAGGAGAGATAAGAAAGCCTTTCTCAGTGATCAGTGCAAGGAAATAGAGGAAAACAATAGAATGGGAAGGATTAGAGATCTCTTCAAGAAAATTAGAGATACCAAGGGAACATTTCATGCAAAGATGGGCAGAATAAAGGACAGGAATGGTAGGGACCTAACAGAAGCTGAAGACATTAAGAAGAGATGGCAAGAATACACAGAAGAACTGGACAAAAAAGATCTTCCCGACCCAGATAATCACGATGATGTGATCACGCAAATAGAGCCAGACATCCTGGAATATGAAATCAAGTGGGCCTTAGGAAGCATCACTATGAACAAAGCTAGTGAAGGTGATGAAATTCCAGTTGTGCTATTTCACATCTTAAAAGATGATGCTGTGAAAGTGCTGCACTCAATGTTCCAGCCAATTTATAAAACTTAGGAGTGGCCACAGGACTGGAACAGGTCAGTTTTCATTCCAATCCCAAAGAAGGACAATGCCAAAGAATGCTCACACTAGGGTACAACTGCACTCATCTCACATGCTGGCAAAGCAATGCCCAAAATTCTCCAAGTCAGGCTTCAACAGAGCGTGAACCATGAACTTCCAGATGTTGAAGCTAGATTTAGAAAAGGCAGAGGAACCAGAGATGAAATTGCCAACAACCACTGGATCATTGAAAAAGCAAGAGAATTTCAGAAAAACATTTACTTCTGCTTTATTGACTATGCCAAAACTTTTGACTGTGTGGATTACAACAAAGTGTGGGAAATTCTTCAAGAGATGGGAATAAGAGACCACCTGACCTGCCTCCTGAGAAATCTGTATGCAGGTCAGGAAGCAACAGTTATAACTGGATATGGAATAACAGACTGGTTCCAAATAGGGAAAGGAGTACGTCAAGGCTGTATATTGTCACCGTGGTTATTTAACTTATATGCAGAGTACATCATGAGAAATGCTGGACTGGATGAAGGACAAGCTGGAATTGAGATTGCTGGGAGAAATATCAATAACCTCAGATATGCAGATGACACCACCTTTATGGCAGAAAGTGAAGAACAACTAAAGAACCTCTTGATGAAAGTGAAAGAGGAGAGTGAAAAAGTTGGCTTTAAACTCAACATTCAGAAAACTAAGATCATGGCATCTGGTCCCATCACTTCATGGCAAGTAGATGGGAAACAGTGGAAACAGTGGCTGACTTCATATTTTTGGGCTCCTAAATCACTGCAGATGGTGAGTGCAGCCATGAAGTTCAAAGACGCTTGCTCCTTGGAAGATAAGAAAGGAAAGAAAAGAAGAAAAGAATACCTAAATGGCATATTAAAAAGCAGAGACATTACTTTGCTAACAAAGGTCTGTCTAGTCAAAACTATGTTTTTTCATGTATGTATGGGTGTGCAAGTTGAACTATAGAGTAGTCATGGGTGGATGTAAGAATTGGACTATAAAGAAAGCTGAGAGCTGAAGAATTGGTGCTTTTGAACTGTGGTGTTGGAGAAGACTCTTGAGAGTCCCTTGCACAGCACTGAGATCCAACCAGTCCATCCTAAAGGAAATCAGTCCTGAATATCCATGGGAAGGACTGATGCTAAAGCTGAAACTCCCATTACTTTGGCCACCTGATGTGAGGAAGTGACTCATTGGAAAAGACCCTGATGCTGGGAATGATTGAAGGCGGGAGGAGAAAGGGGCGACAGAGGATGAGATGGTTGGATGGCATCACTGACTCCATGGACATGAGTTTGAGCAAACTCCAGGAGTTGGTGGTGGACAGGGAGGCCTGATATGCTGCAGTCCATGGGGTCACATAGAGTCAGACATGACTGAACGACTTAACTGATGGTTTGGGTAGAGGAATTCATATGGTTAAAGTTAGGCTCAAGGCAAAGATAGGTTCAAGGATAAGTACAGAACCTGAGGATGTGGCTGGTCATAGGGCTTCTTTAATAAACAGTTTGACTGCAGCGCCAATAGTTTGGAGTAGGCTGTATGGCCCTACAACATTTGGGCCTCTTCAGAATTGTGTATAGCCTAGAACTTTTCATTCTACTAGTGGTAAGAATGCTATAGCTAGGAGGATGGGCTTCACTTTCACTTTTCACTTTCATGCATTGGAGAAGGAAATAGCAACCCACTCCAGTGTGGTTCCTGAAGAATCCCAGGGACGGAGGAGCCTGGTGGGCTGCCGTCTATGGGGTTGCACAGAGTCAGACACGACTGAAGCGACTTAGCAGCAGCAGCAGCAGCAGCAGCACGGGGTCATACAAAACAGGTCCACGCCCCCCTGGCCCCACTTTCCTAAATCCACGCCCCCGTGCCCTGCATCCCCACATCCACGCAGCGCAAGCCAGCAGTCTGCCTCCTCTTTCCAGTCAGTTTTTGGGCTTCACTGAGGTGATTTGCCTCTGGGGAAGGAAATGGCAACCCACTCCAGGATTCTTGCCTGGAACATCCCATGGACTGAGGGGCCTGGTGGGCTACAGTCCATGGGGTCGCAAAGAGTCGGACACAGCTGAGCAACTGAGGTGTCATACAAAATTGCCTGTAGTGCCGCTGTGTTTGCATCTGACGTCCACACCATCATCCAATGAGCAGGAAGGACATAATCCCTGCTCCTTCTCAGCCAGTAAGTCATTGGAAGAGATTATTAGTGGTAACAAGAATTAGTACTGTAACAAGGAAAAGGAGTGTTTGAAGAATCAGTTAATGTTGGGGTCTGAGTGAATGGATCATATTGAGAAGTCTATAGTTGATCATATGACAAATAGGGCCACCAGCACACATTATTGAGAAATAATCTACTTTAGAACTGAATGATAGCTTAAGGGTTTGTAGTGTGATTCAGTGCCAGTTTGAGATAATGATCTCTTGGTCTATATACATGAATATTATTGTTGGAACTAAGCTAATGGTGAAGGCATATGAGATAATCTTACATATAGAGGGTATGTGGTGGTTTTATAAATGTTAGTGCTTGTTATTATGATTGATGATATAAATAGTGAGGCTAGAGTGAAAGAGGAAATTTAATTTATTACTTTTATTTGGAGTTGCACCAAATATGTGGTTCCTAACACCAATGGATAAAAGTTTGAAAAAGCCATGCTGTTAGTCATGGGAGTATAGAACCAGCAATTCTTATCTACTTCTGTGGTACATAAGAAGGTATTGTCTTCTCTTACTAGAATCAAAATCAAGTGTTTTTTTTTTTTTTTTCTAAACTATATATACAGTATAGGGGGCCTAGAATGATTTTTGGGTTTAAGGATAAGAGTAGAAGAGGTAGGATGGGTAATGATATGAGAGCATTTTCTCATGTAAAAGATGGAGAGATACAGTTTATGTGGTGTGTGTATTTGCCTCACTGTGTTGTAATGAGTATATATAAAGAGTATAGGGCAGCAACTACTCTATTAATTCCTATTAAAATAATTGCAATGTTTGATCACGAGAAGGATATTACTACAAATAGCTCTCCAATCAAGTTAATAGTTGGGGGTAGAGCTAGGTTTGTTTAAGTTGCTGGTAATCGCCAGGTTGCTATTAGTATGAGGAACATTTATAGGCTTTAGGCTAGGATTATTGTTTGGTGATGGACCTGGTAATTTGAATTTGCCAGGCAGAACAATACAGAGGATGTAAGACTATGGGCAATTATTAGGGCTGTGGCTCCTATACAACTTCAAGGTGTTCGGGTAAGGATAGCAAAGTGCTATGTGGCTGACAGAAGAGTATGCAGTGAGTGATTTTAGGTGTGTCTGGCATAAGCAAATTGAGCTGGTTATAATTATGCCTCACACGGACAATAGAATGAGTGGATACCCTGTGAAGTCTGTTAATGGGTTTCAAATTATATTAATTTGTAAT
The DNA here is from genome assembly GCF_033118175.1 of Dama dama. Classification (NCBI taxonomy): domain Eukaryota; kingdom Metazoa; phylum Chordata; class Mammalia; order Artiodactyla; family Cervidae; genus Dama; species Dama dama. The sequence continues at coordinate 315,224 of NC_083692.1, read as the reverse complement.
TCATAGTATACCACAGCATCCAAAATTTAGCAGTGCTGGCAGCATAGCCAGAACTATGAAGCCTGCAATAGGGGCCTCTTCATGTGCGTTAGGTAGTCAAAGGTGGAGGCCATAAAATGATAATTTTACTCTAAAGGCAACTATGCATACTAACCCTATGAAACCTTTGGATCAAGAGCTGGATACTGACTGGGCTCAGCATTAGAATATTGAAAGGTCCTACTGTATTTTGAATGTAGACAAGTATTCCTAAGAGGGGAAGAGAACTTACTAGGGTATAAAATAAATAGAGACCTGCATTAACGTGTTCTGCTTGATTTCCTCTTTGGGTAATGATAATGAGTGTTGAGACTAGTGTTGCTCCAAATAGAATAAATAAAAGAATTAATTTTATGACAGTAAATGTTATAATTAAAGTAATTATAATATGACTAGCAGTGATAATCTTTTTTTTCTGGTAGAGGTCCTTTTAATACGTGGTGCTGACTATTAGCATAAGGGGTCCTAACCAAGTAGTTAAAATCAGTGGTGGTGTCCATAGGGAGCAGGAGAAAACTAATGAGAAATTGAGGCTGTTATCATTGACTAAGGAGGAGTAGGCTTGTGAGTCTAATTAGTAGGCTATGCGTGGTGGTGTTATTTCAGATTAACCTGATGATCAGGTTAGTGGTATTGTTGCTGACCACAATCTTGGCCTTCTCTGCCTGCTGAAGCTGAATAAAAGAACATGGAGACAGAGTCTGGAGGAAATAGAAAGCTGGCTTCAATTCTCAGCCAGCAGAGAAGGGAACCCAGCAGGCTCATGCATCAAGACGTGTGCCTGTCCCCCTTGAGGAGTCTAGGGGCTCATAGAAGGAAGGGCTCACATTCAGGAGGCAGTGTGATAAACAAAGGGGATAGGACTTTGATTTCTTCCTCTTGCATTTATTCATAGTCGCATCAGTTCAGTTCAGTTGCTCAGTCATGTCTGACTGATGATGGGAAAGACTGAAGGTGGGAGGAGGTGACGACAGAGGATGAGATGGTTGGATGGCATCACCGACTCAATGGACATGGGTTTGAGTAAACTCCAGGAGTTGGTGATGGACAGGGAGGCCTGGTGTGCTGCAGTCCATGGGGTCGCTAAGGGTGGGACACGACAGAGCGACTGAACTGAACTGAAACCACTCCAGTAGATTCTTCCAAGTGTGTAGCCCAGAGCGTTCTGCCTGAGGGAGTTGAGATCACACAGGTAAAACGTGTGAGAGCTCACAGGGTGCTCAGGACTGTGGAACTGACAGCCCTTCCTGGGCAGCCACGACCCTGAGCGGCGATGAGAGCCTCGCCCCCTCGTGGTCCCAGGAAGAAGGAAGCTGATCGGCCTGCCGGCCGGTCCGAGCCACTGCTGGGAGGTCCCTGTCTACCCTGACCACTGGAGCGGCCCAGGCGGCCCACTCTCTCGGGCCCCACCAAGCCCCTGGTCCACACCTGTCTGGAGAGTCTTTCCAGGCCGTCGTGACGGGAATCTGTGATGGGAACTCAGCAGAAAGTGCATGAGGGCAGCCGGGACCTTCCTTCACCGAGGACGTGAGATCGCCAGGTACACTGAGGTCACGCAGGTGGCGGGGAGGCCGTTTCAGATGGTGGTCTGTGCTGAGAAGGACACAGGACTCGGGGAGGCAGGGGCTGACGGGCGGCGAGTCCAGAGAGGCGCCTTCTTGGAGGAGGGGGGATGCTCAGACAGAACTGCATCTTGGACCGGAGCTCCAGCAGAGCTGGCCGGTGGCAGAGGAGGGCAAGGCCGGGGCTCGGCCATAGGAGTGGTGCATCTGGCCTCTGGTAGAGTTTCTGCTCCCCAAGGACTGTGGTTATTGTCTGTCTCCTCATGGCTGTCCCGTGCCTGGAACATGACCTGGCCAGAGGCAGGTGCTGAGCAAATATCTGTGAATGAGTGGACGGTCCGAGTGTGGAGATGCGCAGGACAGGAGGCGTCAGGCTGCAGAGTGGGGTTAAGTAGATTAGGAGGCCGAGCCAGGAGAGAGACATACAGGGTTTCTAAACCCGGACTCCCAGCCCCCTTGGGCTCAGCTCCACCCAAGCCCGTCTGTTCCCCAGACACTCTGTTTTCTACGGTACATTCCCTCTGGCCTTCACTCACCTGCGTGTCCTGCCCTGCATGACTTAAAAGCAGCTCCAGGTCTGTTCCTCCCACCAGTGCCTGAAGCGTCTTTATGCTTAAGCTGGGGGATCCCAAGGGCGCCCCCTGAGATGGGGCCCCTTCCCTGCCCGCGGACGGTTGCTCCTTGTCTGTGCCGTGGACTCTGCTCTCTGCAGTTGTCTGCCTGTTCAGGTCTCTGCCTGAACCAGGGCCGGGAGTGTTCATGGGTCGGTGTGTCCCCGCTGATTCTAGCAATCCGCCAGGCTGAGTCCTGCTGGCCTGCATCGTGACACTGCCATTTACTGGTGACACGGTGCCCACCCTGGAGCACCGCTGACAACGTGCCCACTCTGGAGCACCGCTGACAAGGTGCCCACTGGTCTCAGCTGGACCTCGCTGTTGGGCCGGGAGCCAGATGGTCAGTGCTGCTGGTGCCTGTGGGCATGGCTGCCATCACAAGCCTTCTCCTTGGGGCTCAGCAGCTGAGCTGTCAGGGCGTGTGCAGAACGCGCTGCAGACTGGCACAGGGGGCCAGCACTGGGCCTCAGCCGGAGAGTGGAGGCACCGACGTGGCGCCTGCCCTCCATGAGGACAGTTTCTGGCCTCCTGGGCTCTGTTTTGTCCAACCTTCGAGGATCGGGCGGAGCTGCTGCGCTCATCCTGGCCCACCCGCTCCAGAGCTGCCCTCACAGACCTCCCCTGCATTGGGGTCTGACCAGTACATTCCTGGTCCCAGCACCAAGCCAGGGCGTCCCGTGGCCCCTTCAGTTAAGGGGTCAGGGGAAGCAGAGCCGCTTTGTGTTGAGCTGGAGGGGGAGTCGTGTGGGTAGAGTTCTCATTTCTTCCAGCGACACTTGTGGCTTACGGCGCCCAGGGCTCCCAGCCAGCCTGTGGGCCGCCGTGGGACCCCGTCTCCTGTTGGCTCCTCTTCTGACTGGTTGGTCCATGTTCTAACTGCTCGGGACTTGGTGCTTCTGGGTTGAGTGTCTATTGTAATTGGCTAGCATCAGTTCTTTTTTTTTTTTAATCAGTATTTTTGTTTGTTTGTTTGTTTGATGTATAACTGGTTTACAATGTGTTACTTTCTGCTGCACGGCTCAGGGACACAGTTATACACATATACATTCTTTTTAAAAATATTCTTTTATAGTTTATCATTGGACACTGAATATGGTTCTCTGCTATGCAACAGGGCCTTGTTTATCCATTCTACTTATAAAAGCTACATCTGCTGACCCCAGCCGCCCACTCCATCCCTCCCCCGCCCCCTCCTCCTCGGAGAGCGCCAGTCTGTTCCCTCTGTCCCTGAGTCCATTTCTGTTTCATGTGTGTGTGCTCAGGTGTTCAGTTGTGTCTGACTCTTTGCGACGCCATGGACTGTAGCCCACCAGGCTCTTTTGTCCATGGGATTCTCCAGGCAAGAATTCAACACTTGTTGAGTGCAGGCTTGTGGTCACTCTGACCTGTCACAGACCTCTCAGACGCCATCCGCTGGGTGAGTGCAGCCTTGTGGTCACTCAGGTCTGTCACAGACCTTTCAGAGACCATCTGCTGGGTGAATGTGGGCTCCTGGTCACTCTGGTCTGTCACAAATCTAACAGAGGCTGTCCGCCATGTCAGTGCAGTCTCGTGGTCACTCTGACCTGTCACAGTCCTGTCAGAGACTGCCCACTGGGTGATTGCATGCTTGTGGTCACTCTGCTCTGTCACAGACATCTCAGACGCCATCCGCTGGGTGAGTGCAGCCTTGTGGTTACTCAGGTCTGTCACAGACCTATCAGAGGCCATCCGCTGGGTGAGTGCAGGCTCGTGGTCACTCTGGTCTGTCACAGACCTTTCAGAGGCCATCCGCGGGGTGAGTGCAGGCTCGTGGTCACTCTGACCTATCACAGACCTATCAGAGGCCATCCGCTGGGTGAATGTATGATTGTGGTCACTCTGGTCTGTCACTGACCTCTCAGAGGCTGTCTGCTGTGAGTACAGGCTCATGGTTGCTTTAGTCTGTCACGGACCTCTCAGAAGCCATCTGCTGGGTGAGTGTGGGTTCCTGGTCACTCTGGTGCACAGTCTCCGTGGGGATGTGGAGAGGCACCGTGTGGCTGCCTCAGCTGGGGGCCACTTATTGTGCTCTTGCTGCCCCCAAGCTATATCTGGAGAAGGCTAATCCCAATGAGAAGCTACTTTCAGACTTCAGCTCATATCCCAGGAACTAGCCTTCCAGCCTAAGCAGGTAACTCGGGGTTTCCTGTGTTAATGCTCACAGCTCACATCCCCTAGAGAGTGGGCCGGATCTGGGGACACATGTCCTCTGCTGCTAAAACTGACCTTAGACTGTGTTCCAAGGGATGGACAACAAGGGGTGATGGGAGAACGTCTGCGCTACCTGCTTGGAGGCACTGTGCCCCCAGCCCCTGCCTTCTCCCCACTCAGGTACGGAATGTTGGAGAGCAGGAGGGGGAACCTGGGTCCCCAGTGAGACCCTCTCAGCAGAGCTGGGCCTGGGTCAGGCTTGGAGGGTGTGACCGAGAGTTTGCTGGACAGGACGCCACATTTAGAGGGCCTCCTGCAGTGCGGGCTTCAGGGCTACATAGCAGCTAAGTGCAGAGCATGGTGGCTCAGCTGACGGCTGTGGATCCTGCAGGCTGAACGCTGAGCCCTGAACGTTGGAAGGTTGTCTGGAGTCACAGGACATGCTTGCTCTCTCTGCTGAGATGATCCCAATGGGGACCCAGGTTCCCCCTCCTACTCTCTAGAAGCTATCAAACTGAAGCCACTTCTCATGGTGAGCTGTGAGGAAACTCAGGAAAGGAAAGAATACCTGCTTTCCAGCAGCCATCAGACTGCAGCCACTCCCCACTGTGATCCCCGAGGAAACTCAGGAAGGAGAAGTCAGGATGCTGGTCCCAGGTGGTAAGGTGTGTATCAAAGGGGATGACTTCAGTGAGATGGCTGGTGCATCTTCCAACACTTAGAAAAGTGCTAAGTTCCTTAACTTTAGATGCTGCCCCTTGGTTTTGAAGTCCTAAAAGATTTGTACTGAATAAAACAACTCTCAACACCTATATTATAATATTATTATGTCTATACATATGAAGTAGAGACTTTCCAAAGAACAACAAAGACAAATCTCAACATTCAGAACACTGGCACCAGTGGTGGGCACTCCCCAAAAGATGCAACTAGTGGAGCAATTAGAAACCTCATCACCTCTTTCCCCATAAGATTGTGGAATGGATGCTGACACTGGAGAATTGTTACAGGGAAGAACAAAATCTGACTCCATGGTGAATGTTTTACTTTAACCTTTGCTTCCTATTGGTCTGTTTGCTGCAGGGATGCTGTCCATACATAATGGCCTGCCTCAGGAAACCCCGCCCCTCTGCCTCTGTCCAGGACCTGTCCACCTGTGGATGGCTACAGGAGGGAGAAAGTAACACATCTCCTCCCGAGACTGGCCATTCCAGATATTTGCCACATAAATGGCCTTTTTACTTTATTTCCTCACTTCCCAGCTTTGTGTTCCTTGAAAGACACTGGCATGCAGACCCTGACAAGATGGTTGCTTCAAGATATTAGTCTGCTATCTTCTCAGTCCGCCGGCTTTCCAAGTAAAGTCATCTTCCTTGCCTCATCAGCTCGCCTCTGATTTATCGCCCTGTTGTGAGGCATGCAGAGTGAGCTTGGACTTGGTAACAATACCACATGTATTGCAGTCAGAAAATCAAAACATAAAATGGAAGCAATATTTTAACAAATTCAATAAAGACACTGAAAATGGACCATATAAAAAGATCTGAAACCAAAAACCAGAAGGAACTCAGTGGTTATCTGAAATATTTAGAAAGCAGTTAGAACCCCTCCTGCCCATACCCCATGAAGCCACACTGGACAGTTAGGCCCTGTTCATTCAGGACACCCTCTCCAGACCCCAGCTGGAGGTGCTCTGCCCCCAATGCCCTCCTGGGTCTCAGGAGTAGAAGAAACACAACCTAGGGGGTCTCCTCTGTGGTCCAGGGGAGCGTCACACCAGCCACCCTGTCTCCCTGCCCATAATAAATAAGGAGGGTTGTCAGCACCTGGGCAAGTGATGCTGTGGGCACCTGGACTGCCTCGTCCTTGTGAGATTCGGTGTGAAGACAACACAGAAGGAGAACCAGCCAAGAGGGATCCAGGGAGCAGTGAACCCCTCTTCACAGGGACCCTGTGAGACCCAAGACTCACTCTGCCCACCCTGCTCTGACTTTTGGGAACTGGCCTTTGCCATTCTCTGGGCAGGAGGTGGGAAGGTCCACAGGGCCTCTCTTCCACCTCCTGAGACCTAGTTGGGCACCAGGGGAAGCAGCCCTCCACCTGGGATCCAGAGAGGGTGTCCTGAGTGCACAGGGCCTAACCGGTCAGTGAGGCCGGCCCTCGTCACAGTGCACTGACCTGCTGCAGGGTCTCGGGTTCCCTGGTATCCAGCTCCCCCATCGCCAACCCAAGGTTGGTGTCTTGGGGGCCCCTCACTGGTGGGCACCCAGCAGGTGAAAGCTGCATGCTCACCGAGAAGAAGGAGAAGCCGGTGGGGCAGGGGTCCCGCATGGAGTGTCCAAGGCCCCTCTGCTCCCCGAGGAACACCCAGCCCCGCCTGCCGTGGCCTTTCTCCTCTTCGGTATGTGTTTGTGGCTGATGTTGCCAAACACCTTCCCCTGGAAGAGAAGGCTCCATGACCGTGGAAGGCGTGGAGGTGAGGAGGTGCTGTAGCCCTAAACCCAGAGAGCTTCAGAACTAACTCCCCTGAGCCCTGAACGTACTGCCTGTTACATCTGTACCAACCGAGGCCAAGATCCAGGCAGATTCTCTGTGGAAACACTTTTCTGTCCAACAAGAGAGGACGTGTTAACCCACAGCTGAACCCCGAGACGTGGGACGTGCTGTAACTGTGGAGACTGCAGGGAAGGTGTTTGAGCTGCTTCTTCCCGGGCGGCTCCCTGAGGCCCCTGGAGTTACTGGACCCAGAGGCGGAGCACTCGCGCTTCTCTCCTCACTGCAGGCCAGACGGTGCCCCCAACCACACAGCCCTGCTCCTCCACCTCCCTGAGTTCAACAGAAACCCCCCGGTCACGAGGCCAAAGCGCAGTCTTCTTGGTGAGCAGAGCAGAGGCCGGTGGGAAGGGGGGTGGAGGCTGAAAGCTTCTTTGTAGAAGAAAAACACGGACGTGTGTTCCCGTCTGTGGTGGCCGGATGCTGCAGTAATTGATGTTCCCCACACATTTATGGGTGGGTTGTAGTTTCTGTATTTTCTAAATTTCTTTTTTTTTTTAAACAGCTGCATATTATGAGAAAATTTTTGCAATCAACCATGAGCACTTGCAAAATAAGATCTTTTTTTTTTTTTTTTCCTTTTCCTAAAATGTTGCAGTTTTCTATGGTGACAGATGAACCGCCTCCTACTTTTAAGTATTCATTTAATTGGCTGCGCTTGGTCTTAGCTGTGGCATGCAGGGCCTTCAGTTGCAGCATGTGGGAAATAGTGCCCTGACCAGGGATTGAACGTGGCCCCCTGTGTTGGGAGCTCAGAGTCCTAGGCTCTGGATCAGCAGAGAATGCTGCGATCTCCTACTTAAAGCAAGGTTATTTATTTATTTCCGGCTTGCTGGGTCTTCGCTGCTGTGCGGGCTTGTCTCTGGCTGTCGGGCGTGGGGGCTGCTCTCTCGTTTCTTCGCTGAACTTCTCCCTGTGGCGGCTGCTCTGGTTGGGAAGCAGAGACTCTAGGCTCTTGGGCTGCAGGAGTTGTGAACGGACTTAGTTGCTCCACGGCACGTGGGGTCTTCCCAGATCAGGGATTGAACCCGCGTCTCCTGCATTGTCAGGTGGATTCTTAACCACAGCACCACCAAGGGAGTCATTCCCCTCCCCGCTTCCTGCCAACAACCCATTTTAAAAAAAGGCTATAAATAATCTGTTTAGTAAGTTTTCAGAAGTCGGAGCTCTGAGGTCAGCGTCTGTGGTGTCATTCTCCCAAAGGCATCTTGGCTTCAGATACTGGCTGGGCTCATGAGTCCAGTAAGCAGGGCAGGTCTGGTGGCTGAAGACAGGCTTGGCCTCTGAGCTCTGCTCTCAGCGACTCACCCAGGGTCCCCGAGCCCCGGCAGCCAAGCAGAGCCGCGTGCAGGCGGAGCTGGTACAGCCACGGGGCCGCCGTGGTCAGGGTGGAGCGTGCGGCGGAGGCAGCTGGCTGTCCGTCCCGTGACTGCTGGTGTCCTGTGTGACCGTGCAGGGCAGTCACGGTGTTAGGTGGGGGCCTGGCCGCTGTCCTGGGGACAGGATGGGACCTCAGAGAGCTCGCATCCCCACTCCCCATCTCCCAGCTCTGCTTCAGATCATGGCTTGTGTCTGCTGGCAGCTCCCTGGGCTTGGAGGCTGTGTAAAGCATCAACCCCCTTGCTTAAGGTCAGCTGAGACCCCCAGCTCTGGGGTCACACACCATCTGGGCCACCATCCAGGTCATCCCACTTCTCTGAGGGAGGGCCTGTGTGGGGCTAGGGTGATGGGGAATTTGGGGGTGTTGTGGGCTGGCCCGCGGAGTCAGCTTTTTGAGGGGAGGGGAGTGGAGGGAGAACCTTTGACCTGCTCAGCCTTCCAGGGGATTCCAGGCCCAGCTCTGGTGGGAGATGCAGGTGAGAAGCTCCTGCAGGTTTCTGGATCCCCACCGTTTTTCAGTTGAAGCCCCTCTGCCTACACCACCCCTAACTCTCCCTCCTTTGGCCCTGGCCTGAAGCCACAGAAAATGGGGAGTTTACGTGGCTTCTCTTCCTGTAGGGAAGCCAAGCCACAGACAAACACGTCCCTTTAAGAAAGCATAGAAACCGGAAAATAATAGTGGGTGGTTATCACTGACACGGTTCATGTAGAGACGCTTCACAAGCCTGGCACATGGAAGGAACTGAGGGCCGTTGCCCCGAGTCCTGGACTTCGCACCCTCCGCCCCCGCTCCGTGGCCCACTCTCCCCTTGGTGTCTTCTGGTGGCCTGGCGGACTTCTGCCTCCTGAGCCCCTTCTGGAAGGATCAGTCCAGGGCAGAGGTCATTCACAGAGGGGAGGGTGTGGTCGACCTTAAGAACCCCATTGCCCCCACTCTGTCGGAGCTCAGTTCCGGGTCTGAGCAAGCGTGGCTTCCTGGTGCTGTCCCCACCCTCACTCACCCAGGGTGGGGGGGCTTTGTGTCCACCTTGTCCCCTCGTGCAGCCTGGTGTCCCCAGGACCCGTGCTGTGTGTGCATCTGCCCTGCTCACAGCGCACCCCGGGGCCCATCAGACTTCACTCATGACAGGGAAGTGTAAGGATGAACTTTTCCATGGTTAGGAATTTCAAGGCGCGACAGCGTTGCCCAGAGCGAACGGGCTCAGGTACGAGGCCCATGCAGAGAGAAGCCACGGTGTGGGATTCAAGGACCCTCCGTGTGGGGGTGGGATGGGGGCGGACAGGGATTTCCTGCAAACCTGGCTCCAGGCTCTGTTCCCGGCAGGGGTGACGACTGTGGGCACTGGCTGTCTGTGGAGGGGCCCTGGGGATGCCCAGCTCAGCAGGAACGGCAGGGGTGGGAAGGGAGGTCGGCCTCCCTTAGCACCCCTGACCTCACACCCCCTCATCAGGGCAGCCCAGTGCCTGAACGGCCCCTTCCTCGTCTAGCTCTGAAGACCTGGAAGGTGTGGGGGCTGAGGGACATGCAGAAAACAGATTCTGTAAAGCAATTATCCTTCTATTAAAAAATAAAAAAGATTAAAGAAAAAACACAAAGGACAGCAAAGGTGGGGCTTGCGTTCTCAGCCAGCCTCTGCCAGATTCCGCCTGTGCTTACGCATCAGACCAAAATGCTGGTGCTCCCACCTCGTATCACAGATGAGAATAGAGACACAGAGAGGTTTAGCATCTTGCCCCAGCTCACACAGCTGCTGGGGGCAGGGTTGAGAACTGGACCCCTGTGGTCGACTCTGGAGTCCAGATGCTGTGATGACCCTGAGGGAGCGGCAGAGACCAGATGGCCCATGCTGAGACAGGCGCGCGCGCACACACACACGTGCACGTGGCCTTCACCTTTGCGGCTACAGAAGTCAGAGGGAACCAGAGGGCCACCAGGAGAGGCCAAAGGAGAGTCGAGGTCTATAAGGAGGAGGGGCCCCACTTCCCAGGAGGCCTGGGAATCCCTTTCCTCGTGAGTCTGTCTCAACCCCTAGATTCCTCTCCCTGGACCCAGGATTGACTGTCCAGTGACCTAACTGACTTGGCTCCAGAATTATGCCTTCCCAGGGGTCCAGCTACGACTGGACTCCACTACTGTCAGTGATAAAGGGGGAATGAGTACATAGTCTGGGCTTCAGATTTGTTTGGAGAAAAAATTTATTAGAAGAGGACTACTAAAAAACCACAAAGGCAATTGGCATGAACATCTCCAGAACACTTAAGAAACCCTCTGCTGTTTATCTACCTCCTCTCCTGTCACGAAAGTGGAAGGTCTATTTAACAAGTAATTCTGTGCTTATCACACTCTTTCTTTAAAATATTTATCATATATTTATTTATTCGGCTGTGCTGTGTCTTAGTTGCAGCCTGTGGGAGCTAGTTCCCCAATCAGGTATTGAACGTGGGTCTCTGCATTGGAGTCTTGGCAACTGGACCACATGGGAAGTCTCTCCTCATACTCCTGGGGACAGTAACGGGTCACAGACCTCCTCTGAGGCCCCCTTAGAGCTGAGGCATGGGGTGGCTGCAGTAATCCTCCTGTGGCTAAGGTGTGGTTTGTTGGTCATGACTCACTCACACTCCCTACAAAAATAGGGCTACTCCCCTGTGTGTGTCCTCTGGTGTCTGATGAGGACGGACTTCTGACTGAAGCTTTGCCCACACTCCCCGCAAACATAGGGCTTCTCCCCTGTGTGTGTCCTCTGGGGTCTGATGAGGACGGACTTCCGACTGAAGCTTCGCCCACACTCCCTGTAAACATAAGGCTTCTCCCCTGTGTGTGTCCTCTGGCGTGAGATGAGATTTGACTTATCACTGAAGCTTCGCCCACACTCCCTGCAAACATAATGCTTCTCCCCTGTGTGTATCCTCTGGTGGGTGATGAGGGCTGACATCTGACTGAAGCTTCGTCCACACTCCCCGCAAACATAGGGCTTCTCCCCTGTGTGTGTCCTCTCGTGTGTGGTGAGACTTGACCTGTCCTTGGAGCCTTGCCCACACTCTCCGTACATGACTCTCATAATCCCTGAGACCCCTGCCCCCGTGAGCAATGTGCCTGTGTCCTCTGGATTCAGTTTCTGGCTTATGTTGGGCTCGTCTTTCATTCTCTCATGCACCCCAGGATCCCCCATTTGTCCTCCGGGTGAGTAGGAAGAGACCCTTGAAATCCTCTTCAGACTTACGCTTTTCAGCAATTTTGGGGGCCTGTCCTTTGCCTCCTAACCGTCAGGTTTGTCGCTCGGGCTGTGTGGATCTGAATATCGCTGATTTTGATTGCCTGGGCAGGGATACTCTGGTTGGAGGAGGTCTCTTTCGGATGGTCTCAGGAGGGTCTGAGAGGGGTGACTGCGTTGGGTGTGTTTGTTGAGGAATTTCTGACTGGAGAAGGCCAGAGAGCAGGAGGAACATGGGTGGATCTTGGGCTTCGGTTCTGCTGAAAGAGGAAGCTTTTGGTCGGGTAGCTGGTTTGCCATGGTCAGGCTTGCCCCGCTAATCATCTAAGTGTTGACAGTGCACGATTTGTCTCCCATCAAGTGTCTTTACAGTCCACTTTTCCACACCACTCTTATTCTCTACATCTACAGAAATCCAGGAAGTTGGTGTCCGGGGCCTTTTCTACATATCACCCAGATAGGGACTTTCCAGCAGCATCAGAGGCAGCATCTCTCCTGATGAGGTGGATCTGTAAGGACTTTCCCTGCCTGTAAGTGTCTGAAATGTCATGTCACAATGGCCACAGGTATTTACCCTACTGAGAGATAAGACTTGATGACTTAGGTGGAATCTCCTGAGTGGCTACCTGTGAGAAGAAAGGGTCGATTAAGTTAGGGGCGCCTGGCCTGGAGCTTTCTGCATATGGGAGGCAGCACAGGGGGTGGTTACAGCAGGTGTGGGTAAATCTGACTTTGTGGCTCCTTGTTCAAAGAGCAGCCTTTGTGCCGATCTCTGCAGGAAGTGGGTTTGAGACTGGACGTGACCGAGCAGCCCAGGTCCCACTGACCACAGGTCTCTGGCCCCTGCTGCCCAGACAGGTTCACAAATTGCTCCTCTTTCCGTTTCCCATAAATCATAAGAAAGAGGCATATCCTTTCTCAAGCCTCACCAGTATCCATACCTCATTTATTTCATTCAGGCTTAGTCCATTTAACGTGCACGAGGAAGCCCTATTTAAAAATACATCTCCAGCCAGACTCTTCACATCCTCACTCCAAAGCATCTTCAGCCAGCCCACTCTCCCCTCATGTCTGGCAATGACCTGACCTCTGAGGGGACTCCCCTCTGATGTCTAGTCCCCAAAATGAACCAAAGCATCGTCTTAGCACAGAGAACAGGCTGCTTGCAGCTTAAAGTCTCGCGGTTGTTCTGTGTCACCCAGGAGGACCCCTGGGGCCTGCACGTGGACACAGGCCCTGAGGCTTCCGTGTCCCGTCCAGCCTCCTTCTCTCCCTCGGTGCTTCCTCCCACGACCCCTGGCATGGCCTCTCTTCCCGGCCCTGAGGCTGTGGTACTGGCTGCTTCCCTGCCAGGAATCCTTCCCCAGGGGTGTTATCTCTGCACAGACCCTGCCCCACCGTCCTGCACCACACCCCACCCTCTGCTCACGCTGACCCGAGGCACGTTCCCTGCACTGGTTTTCCTCAGAGCACCAGCCCCTGTCTGGTATGAAGCCCCTGCTGCCCCAGGGCAGTGGTTCTGTCTGTTTCGGTGCGTGGAGCCCCGTCTGGCACAGAGTGTGAACTCACATGACAGCAAACTGGAACAGTAACTGAAGGCACATCACTGTACATGTGTCGCTTAGAAATGGGAGGAAATGAGGAAGAAACAGGTAAAGGGCAGAGAGCTGGTAGGTGAGAAAAATGTTGCTTTTTGCTTCTAAGCCTTTAGCAGAAGGTGATGTTACACATTTTTTTTTTTGCATGAAATATTAAAAATTAGAACTAGCATTTTTAATATAAAACTTTCTCCTAATGATCATATGAAAAGAATCAAATTCTGAGGCATTTTAACTTCAACTCAACTGACTTTGGACTGGGTTGTCCTCTGCTTCGAAATCGGACCACGGAGGCTCCCAGGATGGGGTGGGGTGCTGGAAGATGGCTGACGCTCACCTCTCCCGGCCGCGAGCTCACTCTTCCCCCTGCTGTCCCGCTTGATGCCAAGGTCCTGAACATACTCGTCCCCGTACCAGACCAGCAGCTCACAGCCCGGCCTGACCACCTGGCAGGTTCGGTAGAAGATCTGCCCGTGATACTGGAAGGCCACCAGGTTCTGCTCCTCGTCGTCCCGGGCACAGTTCACATACCTGGGGTCGAGGCCGGGAAAGGGAAAGAAACCTCAGGTGATGAGTGCCCTCCACTCTCCGACCATGCCCAGCTCCTTGCGTTCCGCCTCCGAGGCCGCCCCTCATGTGGACCTTCTGTTCACACCTTCGACCAGGCCATGTGAATTCCCATGCTTTTTTCTCCTTACCTAATTAGCCATTTTTCCAGAGCCCAGTTCCAGACTCATCTCCACCTGGACTGTCCTTGAGGCTGGTGACCTCCAGCTCCTCTAAACTCTGAATTAAGTTCTCTTTCATTCACAGGACTTGGTGCTCCTTGGCTAACAAGCAGCCCTCAGCATTCACCCCAGCCTGCCTTCTCTCCCGAGGCTTTTTCCCATCTCCCCACGTGTATCCAGGGCCCTATTCGCTTGCCCACCCTCTCCCACGGACACTTGGAGAGAGCACTGATATAGCTTGAGACACAGAACAGTAATAGTTTGTTCACTGTCTGCCTGCCCTGATGAACGGAGAGGCCCTCAGAGAATCGCCCTGCTCAGGGCCATGCTGCCCCTCATTCCTTCTGAGGCCTCAGGGCCCACTTCTCACTGGAACCAAGCCTGAGGAGGTTGTTGCCCACATAGAGTCAAGGTCTCCTGTGTTAGGTTATCCTGGCACTGTGTAGTTACTCAAAGATAGAAAAAATAATGTTACTGCTCCTAAAATCAATTGGCTAATGTCTGGTTTCAGTATGTTCTCCAAAAGGACATTAGTTGTGTGATCTGCTTCAGTAACGAAGTTCACTGTCTAAACCGAAACATAAAGTGTGTGGTCAGTGTCCATTGAGTGAGTTAAAGTGTCCCTGGTGAATCTAGACTCCTCAAGTTGTTTTCAAGTCCACCAGTTTTGTTCAGCATATAGACTTGTATCTTGACGGCACATGCCATATTTTTATTTCCTTCTTTCTAGTGTCTTTTGAAATGAAAGAGCATGATATGGAGGGAAAAGAGGAAGGAAGATGTGAAAGTTGTTGAGGGAGCCGGGTTGAGAAGGAAAGGGGCGTGGGATGGAGGGAGTCTCAATGTCTACACACTGCAGACTCACTGCACTCACCTCATCCAGTTGGCCCAAGACGTGTCCTTTCCATCCACATACTCGTAGCAGTTCCTCCCTTTGGTTATCTGAGTGTCAAAAATAGAGATACAAACTTTCCTTTCTTTTCTTTTCTTCTTTTTTTTTTTTTTTTTTTTTTGGTAGGAAGATATAGAAGAGCTATTTCCCTCTGTAGTCATTGGTGCTTTTCAGCCTGCATGGATTCACCTGCCAGTCGGACCACACGGTAAGCCCCTTACTCATCATTGCAAGTCTGAGTCTCTTGGTTCATTGAAGGCAAGGGCTCCACAAGGGAGGAGTCACTTCTCTGTGCCTGGACCACTGTGTTCCCACCTCTCCTCTGACATTCAAATAGAAGTCTTGTGTGTCTGTACACTGTGGTCCCACCTCTCCTCTGACCTTTAGATAGAAGTCTTGTGTGTCTCTACACTGTGGTCCCTCCTGTCTTCTGACCTTTAGATAGAGGTCCTGTAAGTGTGTACCAATGTGTTCCCTCCTCTCTTCTGACCTTTAGATAGAGGTCCTGTGAGTGTGTAAAATGTACTCCCACCTCTCTTCTGACCTTTAGAAAGAGGTCCTGTGAGTGTGAATCAAGGTGTTGCCACCTCTCCTTTTACCTTTAGATAGAAGTTCTGTGAGTGTGTATCAAGGTGTTCCCATCTCTCTTCTGACCTTTAGATGGAAGTCCTGAGTGTCTGTACACTGTGGTCCCACCTCTCCTCTGATCTTTAGAGGGAGGTCCTGTGTGTGTGTACACTGTGGTCCCACCTCTTCTCTGATCTTTAGATAGAGGTCCTGAGTGTCTGTACACTGTGGTCCCACCTCTCCTCTGATCTTTAGATAGAGGTCCTGTGTGTGTGTACCAAGGTGTTCCCACCTCTCCTCTGACCCTTAGATAGAGGTCCTGAGTGTCTGTAGACTGTGGTCCCACTTCTCCTCTGATCTTTAGATAGAGGTCCTGAGTGTCTGTACACTGTGTTCCCACCTCTCCTCTGATCTTCAGATAGAGGTCCTGAGTGTCTGTAGACTGTGTTCCACCTCTCCTCTGATCTTCAGATAGAGGTCCTGAGTGTCTGTAGACTGTGTTCCCACCTCTCCTCTGATCTTTAGATAGAGGTCCTGAGTGTCTATACACTGTGGTCCCACCTCTCCTCTGACCTTTAGATAGAGGTCCTGTGTGTGTGTACCAAGGTGTTCCCACCTCTCCTCTGACCCTTAGATAGAGGTCCTGAGTGTCTGTACACTGTGGTCCCACCTCTCCTCTGACCTTTAGATGGAAGTCCTGTGTTCACTCCCAGGGCACACAGTACACAGGGCTGACTGTGTCATTGCCAACCACGTTATCACCATCTGCATCTTCGCATGTAGACATGAAGTAACCCCCACCACACACAAGCGGTTAGAGGCCAGAGGACAGGGAAACGGGTGCTTCTCACCAGCCAGGCGTATTCACTCTTGGCGGCCTCTTCATCGTCTGTGATCTGGCCCTCATAGGGGCCAAAGTGCAGGCCCAGCGGCAGATCGGACGCCTCGTTCCACACTCCAAGCCCAGGGTCAGGGATGCCCGACAGTCTGATGCTTAACCCAGGGGGCAGCGTGAGGGCTGAGCGGTTGGCATGCCCCTTTTCCACTGCACAGTCCTTTACAAAGGTTGGGGGTCCATGGGCAGCACAGCTGTCGATGAAGAAGTTCTGACACTCCTCACAATCGGGAGGTGAGATCAGGGATGAGAGGAGGTATAGTGATGTTGCTGGTCGTAACACCCTTCAGAAAGAACTGGGACATTCATGGCATTTGGCCTCGATCCTGCACCCCAAGTCATAGAGGAAGGGGATGGCTGGGGGACCAAATGGTGAGGTGAGGTTAGTGGACCAAGGCCTAGTAGCCCCTTCTCCGTGAGGGGGCCAGCGCGGTCACTCACAGAGGTAGTCATCATCCTGGGGCTCGCTGACCTCTTGGTACACGTGGCCCTTTCTTTCCCATAGACTGTATCTCTTCACTCCAGTCTCCTTTCCTCTGAGTTCTAAGATGGAGAACAGAAGCTAAGCAAGGCTGGTGGGGTCTGGGGAGTTAGTCCCTGTTTTACCAGAAAGTGTGAGATCTCCTACCTGTCCATCTATACACTTTGTTAAAACTTTCTTACATGTAGTTTTCAAACTTTAACTTTTGTAATTTTATGTTTTAATGTTACATTATTTATTTCTTGGCCACACTGCATGGCTTGTGGGATCTTAGTTCCCTGACCAGGAATGGAACCCACACCTCCTGCAATGGAATCGTGGAACCTTAACCACTTTATCCCCAGGAAGTCTTTTCTCTATATTTTGTTTCTGCTCCCTTTGACTACTGGTTCAGGAGACTGAGGCTCCAATGACCACAGATGCCCAGTTCAGTGATAGCATCCTGCACTTCCCGTTAGTAGGTTTAACTTCCCAACCTTCTTACTTAGGAAATAGTTCACTGACACATCTACTCAGAAAATATATGTTAAGGGCACATGATATGTAAGGCATTGTGCAGAGGTCTGGGCATAAACACTAACAAAGCATGGTCCCCATCATCACAGCTGGATTTATTGAACTACTTGTAGGTGTCAGACTTTTGCATTTAATGTAAGGCTTTCAAGCACTGTATGAGTTATATATCCTTATCCTCACTTTAAAGACAGCAATCAGGACCTCAGAAAATGTATAAGATTTTCCCAAGGCCCCAGTGCTAACTTCATGTCTCAGATCAGTCCAGCTTAAACACCCCCTACCCAAAGTCCATGCCACACACCTAGGCCATGCTTATTAGTTTTTCTACAGGGATTAGAGGACTCCCCAAATTTTCTCTTACCGACTGACTTTTTGTCTGGGGTGCTGTCCAGGGGTCCTTGCTTTTCTGTGATGGGGCACTGGTTTCTGAGCCTGCTTGGAGCCACTTGTCTTCAGCGATTTTGCTGCTCCCGGCAATTCCTTCAAACTAGATTCCTTACTTGATGGTGCCCTGGACATTCTCTTCCATGTGAGTAAAAGACAACATGCATTTCTTTAGTTCTTTAGGACTTTATGAAGTGTTTTCACATGCATGACTTTAGTTAATACTTTGACAATTCTTGGAAATACCTGATATGGGGGGAGGGTCTGAAAACTGGAGAGTAATAAAAGGACCTAGCTGGATAGTGAATCAAAACTAGAATTCATATCTTAAGGTTCTTCCCCTTCAACTTTCTGCAAAAAAGTCAGACCAAGGCAGGGAGAATAGCTGGAGGTCAGGGAAAGAAGAGGGTAAGGGCACATAGAGAGTTCCGGGGTTTCTATTAATTAGTGGCCCTTTGATGGACGAGGAAGTATGGAAAATTACAGAGGGGACAATACACATCTGGAAAATAAGGTGACAATGCAGTGAGATTAAGAGGAGAAAAGATGATCGGCAGAAACACATTTAGACAATAAAGAAAATGAGATGAAAGTTACAGGTTGCCATGTCCTAGAGACAATATTTGGAATTAAAGTAGCTGGTCTCATCAGTTCTCCTTGAACAAGGCTGTATGACTAGCTGGTTCTACTCAGTTTCCTGATCCATTAATTGGTATACAGGCTAATTCCTAATATTATAGGGACATGAAATTTAATAACCTTCAACAAATTGTTTTGTGAGCTATTTAATACAGTAAGAACGTGAGCATACATCCCTGGTATCAATTTATTCCCTAAACTGCATCTATATTTGAAGTCTAGCTCACAGACACTATCTTCAGCATTCTTTAACCTTTCTACTCCTAGATGAATGCTTAAATGTGGAGTCATTCATTAACAAAACATTCAGGGGCCCCTCAGGGGCTTTGAGCTGGGCCTGGACTTCTGAGAATGAATGGGTGTGGGCTAGGATCTCAAAGCTCACAACACAGGGGCAGGCTGAACACATGACTCCAAACAGGAGAGTTGCCTATTAGAGCTCAGAGGAGGAGTTGTTACTCCCTCCTACAGGAATGAGCATTTGAAATGATGCCCAGATGATGAGTTTCTACTCAAAAGTGGGTAATCTATGTGAAGTCCTTCTGTTATTTTCTTATTTGTTGCTTTTCAGTCATAAACCTGAGGCTTCTCAGGGTTGCGAGTTGCTTCATCTTATTGGAGTGGGAGGCTCTGAGGTAGGGATCCTGTCTCCTTCTTCATCTTGGACTGTCCACTCTACACACTGCCCAACATGTCCTTAAGCTTCCCTCAGTCAGATGTCTTAGCATATCCCTCCCTAGCACAGCACAAAAGAACTGAGGTTGAAAACATCTGTCAGATGAATGATATAAAGATGTATGAATAAGCTTCATAGAACCATGGAAGCTTTAATCATTTTGGAAGGAGCTTAGAGAAAGTGCTTTGGTTTAGATTGCACTACCAGTGATACTGTGATCTCAGACATATAATCAAAGGTTTTTTACCTCATTTTTTGGATCTATAATGGTGATAGCTATATACCTACTTATAGGTACTGCAGGACTGATTTAAGGTTTAAGTAAGTTTATTCACATAAAATGCTTAAAGTCTGAAATATTATGAAAGTAATGTAACAACAGAACCGCCTACTACTGTTGTTGTTCTTACTAACTGTAAAGGTGGTGATGGTATCAGACAGTGTGCTAAAGATTCAGGGCAGGAAGGCAGCCGTCTCCAGGATCTCTATGTTTTCTCCTATTCTCACCTGTGACTGGATCCATGAGGAGGATATTTTGGCAACAGGATTTGGGAAATACTCACCTTCTGGTGTTTACTGTGCTCCACTCTGAAGGACATTGAAGAAGGTTTACCTAAAGAATGATGAGAATCAGTGTTTTGGTTGGGAAATGTTTCCAAACTCTGGGTATTCTAATTAAGGACACATAATTCTAAGCCAGAGAGTGACAAAGACAATGATTACCAAAGGCGGAATGGAAAATAATTTCTGTATCATCAACTCCTATGGTTCCACTGGGAGCGTTACATAATTTTTAAATTAAAAAAAAGAAATATGAAACTTCATCTGTGCCTCATCTGATGTTCATAAAGTATCTAATAAATTTCCTAGTCTTTCATGACAAAAGTACTCAACACTGTAGAAATAGAAGGAAGTTACTGCAATATAATAAAGGTCATATATTGAAAGTCTACCTCTAACATCATAGTCATCAGTGAAAAAGATCAAGAAAAAAAGGCAAGGATGCCTGTTATCAACATTTCTGTTCACCATAATATTAGAAGTCCTAGCCAGGGCTTTAGGTTAGAAATGGAAACAAAAGGCTTCCATTTGGAAAGAAAGAAGTAAAATTATGTCTGTTCACAGGGGCATGGTTTTATGTGCAGAAAAATCTTTAAATCCACACACACACAATTCCTGCCAGAAAGTCGCATGGTACAAAATCAACATTCAGATGTCTTTCCGTGCATGAAGAAGGACCATTCCAGAAAGGAAAATAAGAAAACAATCCTATTTATTTATTTATTTATTTTAAAGCCACCATCAAGAGCTAAATTTAAAAAAATATATATTTATTTTTATTTATTTGTTTGTGCCAGGTCTTTGTTGCAGCATGTGGGATCTAGTTCCCTGACTAGGGACTGAACCCAAGTTCTCTGCATTGGGAGTGTGGAGTCTTACCCACTGGACAAATAATCTTATTTATAATAGCATTGAAAAGAATGAAGTAATTAGGAATATACTTAAGGAGATGAAAGAATTACATGTTGAAAACTACAAAATATTGCTGAAAGGAATCTGACATAAATAAATAGATAGATGTCTCATGTTTATGGATTTGGAGGCTTAATATTATTAAGCTGTTCATACTACCAAAAGCAATTTAAAGATTCAATGCAATTCCTATTAAAATCCCAATGAATATTTTTTCAGATATAGAAAATCCATCCAACAGTTAACACGGAATCTCAGAGCACCCCAAATAGGCAAAGCAATCTTAGAAAGAACAGCAAAGCTGGAGGCCTCTGATTTCAGAACATACTACAAAGGTACAGGAACCAAAAGAGTGTAGATTTGGCAAAAAATATATGCTTAGTCGCTCAGTCTTCTTGACTTTTTGTGACCTTTTGGACTGTAGCCCACCAGGCTCCTCTGTCCAGGGGATTTCTCAGGCAAGAACACTGGACAGGGTTGCCATTTCCTTCTCCAGGGGATCTTCTTAACCCATGGAGTGAACCCGCATCTCCTGTGTCTCCTGCACTGAAGGCAGATTCTTCACCTGCTGAGCCACTGAGGAAGCTGGCTGGCATAAAGACAGACATGTCAATCAACGGAACAGAATAGACAGCCAGAAATAAACTCTTGGATACATGGTCTAATGATCTTCATCTAGGGTGTCAAGATAATGGGGAAAGTTTAATCCCTGTAATGAATGGTGCTGGGGAAACAAAATATCCATATGCAAAATAATGAACATCTTACATCTTGAAGAAAAATCAATTCAGAATGGATGAAAGACCTAAATGCAAGACTTGATAAGACTCTTAGAAGACAACAAGGGTGAAGCTTCAGGACGTTGAATCAGCAATGATTTCTTAGATATGGTACCAAGTGCACAAGTATTAGTAACAAAGTAAAAATAGACAAATGAGATTAATCTTAAAACCTCTGTGCAGCAAAGGACACAGTGAACAGAGTGAAAAGGCCACCTACACGATGGTAGAAAATATTTGAAAAATATGCATCTGATAAGGGGTTAGTAAGCATACACCAGTATGAAGGCTACCTACAAGCCAGGAAGAGAACCTGATTGACCACGATGGCACCTTGATATCAAATTTCCATTCTCCAGCATTGTAAGAAAAGAAATTTCTGTGGTTTAAGGAATGCAGTCTACTTTGTTATGGCATTCTGAGCTGACTAACAGTGAGAGAAGGAATTGAATAGACATTTCTCCAGAGAAAATACACAAATGGCCAACAAACATATGCAAAGATGCTCAATATTACTAATCAATAGGGAAATACAAATTGAAACCTTCTGTGATGGGCAATATGTATAAGAAGGCAATAGCATGTTTGGTAAGGATATGGGTAAATTGGAACCCTTCTACACTATTGTTGGCAATGTAAAATGTTGCAAGCTTTCTAGAAAACAGTCTGGAGTTTCCACAGAAAATTAGAACTGCTGTATGATCTAGCAATCCCACTCAAGAGTGTGTTTCCATAAAGAATTGAAAGCCAGATATTGAATAAATAGTGGGCACATGTATGGTCACTGCCGCATTATTCCCAATGGGCACGATGTGTAAGCAATCTAAATGTTCATTGGTGGATAAAAGATAAAGGTTATATATAAGATATATGTTATAGCTCTTATATCCACATGCACACAACAGAATGTTTTGAAGCCTTAAAATAGAATTCTGTCATATGCTACCTCATGGATGGGCCTTGATGATATTTTACTAAGTGAAATGAACCAATCAAAAAAGACAAATATTGCCTGATTCCAGTTCTATGAGGTATCTAAATTAATCAAATCCATGGAAACAGAAAATATAATCGTGGTTGCCAAGGGCTGTGAGGAGGAAGGATTGGAGAATTGTTCCTCAGTAGGTTAGGGCTTCAGTCACGCAAGATGTAACATTTCTACAGATTTGCTGTAGAGCCATGTGTATATATATCCCCGGTGGCTCAGTGGTAAAAAATCCACCTGCAATGCAGGAGATGCAACAGATGCAGGCCCAGTTCCTGGGTTGGGAAGATTACCTGGAGCAGGAGATGGCAACCCACTCCAGGATTCTTGCCTAGAGAATCCCATGGACAGAGGAGCCTGGTGGGCTACAGTCTATGGGTAGGCAGAGTCAGACATGACTGAGCGATTAGCACTATGGCCACTAACACTACCGTGCACATAGTTAGCAACAGTGTGCCATACACTCAGAAATTGTTAAAAAGGTAAATAAAGACGTGCAGGTGTATGGTGAACCGAGGCGTATGTATTCCCTTTGAAGAATCTCTCCTTATGTCAAAACCTTTGCAGACAACCAAATGTTTGCTTTTCATGTCCCTTTCACTAGTTTTAATAACCTAATGGAATAGAGAGACTTCCCTGGTGCACAGTGGATGAGAATCTGCCTGCCAATGCAGAGGACACAGGTTTGGTGGCTGGTCCAGGAAGATTCCACTTTCTGCGGGTCAGCTAAGCCTGTGTGTCACAAACTACAGAGCCTGCATGTGCTCTGCAAAGAGAAGACACTCACCGCAACCAGAGAAAGCCCATGGACAGCAATGAAGACCCAGTGCAGCCAAAACTAAATAAATAATTTTTAAAAATCTGGGAGAACAGAAATCCATAGATGGAGAATCATAGAACTATCTAAATTGTTTTCTCCAGTCTAGGCAGATTAACTCTTCTAAACTGTTTGAGCGGCAGAAGAGGAAGTGAGCTGCTCCCTTCTATTTTATAATAAGTGTACTTCATTTTATTTACCTGATGCCATCTCTGGTCAGTGAAATGTGGGAAAGATCATGGAGAATAAATAGTTCTCTCAAACAATTTCCCAGAATCAAAATGAAGAATTAGTTTAACCTTAGGGTAAGAAGATCATGGGTTTTGTTTTATATACATAACATAAATAATATATCTTGACATAATATGTTAATCATTTCCTCTTTGAAGAGATTTAATCCAATAACCAATGAGATTAGTAGTAAATCTGTTTGGTGAATTTATTTCTAAGTTTTCTTTAACTGCCTTTCACTAAGAATGTTTAGCAAAAATAATTCTTTGTAAACAGAATGATAAATTTTAACCATAAAATTTTTGAGAATTACACTGGAAAACCTAAACATTCATCTTCATTCAGGCTAATGTCAATATTCAGCCACAACCACTTCGGAATGCTGAAAATTATGTTTTCCCTACTACTGGCTGAGATGTAGTTGAGACCTAAGCCCAGGCTGGTTTCAGGAAGACACCTCCAAATCCTCCTGGCCTCTCACCTCGCTTCCTTGGTGTCCATTCTTCATCAGAATCCTCAGTGTCATCTACCTGGGGTTTGATGACCTGCCTGCGGTGATGCATGAAATCCGGTCGAGTGGCTCTGAAACCTGGAAAGAAGCAAAATATTTGTTCTAAGAAGGAGAAACAAAGCATAGAAGCAATGGAAAGTGTCACAAAGTCAAGGAATCAGTAGGATGGGCTGGGGGAATCTAGAATAAGGCAAGAGGTGAGCTCTGCACTGCAGGGTCAACCTCCCTTTGGTACAAAACTGTAAACATTTCCTTAGTCTCCACACAAAAGGGAACTGTGAGCAGATGAAGCCACCTAAGAGCGGGCCCAGTGAACACTGAGGGTGAAGACCTGTTTGATGTTTCCCAGGCTCACAGGCACCCAGCACTTCCTGTTACCTATAGCAATCAGCGCTTCATAGTTTCTTTTCATATTCCTATATCAGATTTTTTCCCATTCTCCCATTTCTTCCCATTCTTCCATGGAGAAGTATACGGAGATGTCTTTGGAAGCATCTTTGGCCTGAGGAAAATAATAGATTTCATCAGTGATTTACTAATCTAAGTCAGACCTTAGAGCTGAGCCTTCTCCTCCACCTTTTGTGCAGGGAGTAGCCTGAAGCTACTGGATGGTCTGTGTGAGACAGGGATGAAGACTTTCCTTCCCGACTGTGTCCTGCTTAACTGAACAAACGCTGAGCATTTTCCTAGCTCTCCCTGGACACAGAGCAGTTGACGAAGCTAGTGTCCTGTTTTGTCCCACTCCACCCCCCCATCTCAGACAGGACCAGGCATTCCCATCCTGTGTATGGTCACAGGGAAGTTCACTCAGCTGCCCAGGCAAGCAGTCTGTGGTGCTTCAGGGACCAGCGCCGTGTCCTTCCTATAGAGCTGGCTTAGAGCCCAGGTTTGCTGCCTCCACCTCTCATCGTGGGCTTCCACTTTGTTCTCCCGGCATCTCCCTCAGTGCTCTCCTCTGGAGACCTGTTTGGCCTCATGGCCATTGGAGTGCTCAAGGCCAAGGTGCCTGTGGAAGAAGAAGGTGCTGAGATAGCCCAGACCAGTGTCCAGAGCCCGGTGTGTCTTCCTTGGGTGGAGTGTCCAGGGCAGGAAGGTGAGGGGAAAGTCAGGGTGAGGGTATTGGTGGGATGGACGGATCCTGACTAGATATGACAGATCAGCCTAATGTGAACTAGATTTGGTTTCTTTGGTTCCCTACAATTCAACCCCTCTGAGGGAAGGCACTGGGAGGGATGTGTCTGTGGGTGACGGAGGGATTCTTGAGGAGACCTGGAAACCCCTAACTGCTGGACTGGGGTCAGGCTGAAATCAGGGCTCTGTTCCAGTGCAGCAGAAGGAGTGTTTCTCCAAGAAGGGTTTTGAGGATCTCCTCCTGAACACTCAGAAAAATCTGGGCATCACGTAGGTTGTACGTCTAAGGGAGAAGTCGCTCAGCTTGAGGAGATCTGGGTCCCACGGGCTGAAGTAACTGGGGTCCTCAGACAGAGGGGACTGGGGATCTTTTGGCTGATGTAGAATGCGCAGGGTGAGAAAACTTGGGATCTGTGAGGCTGAGGAAATCGAGGGTTTCTTATTAAGGGACTTTAGGTCTCCAACAGGCAGGACAGTTAGGGTCTTGAGGAGGAAGGGTTTCAAGAGATCCCAGGCGGAGGGATTCAGGGTCTGCGAGGGTGAGGAAATTTGGTCTCTCTGCGGGTGCTATTTTTAGGTTTCCTCAGGCTGAGGGGAACTGGGCTTAATCTAGGTATTTGAGGGTCGCAGCACTAGGGGATTTGGTGTTTCTGTGGGTGAAGGGACTTGTAATCCCTGAGGCTGACGAGACCAAGCCCCCTTCAGATTAGGACTCAGGTTACTCAAAGTTGACAGAATTTCGGGCCTCCCACCCTGGAATTTGAAGCCGTCATGCTAAGGGTTTATGAGGGCTGCGCAGGGCGCGTTCCCGTCACCCTCCCCGCTGTCCTGCCGCGCTGCCCACCCTGTCCTCGGGAGCGCTAGAGGTTCAGCGACGTCCAGTCCTTCGGCGCTGAGGTGAAGTGAAGGGCCAGCAGCCTGCCTGTACCCTGTCAGGCACAAGCGACCAATCGGCGTTGTGACTGAGGCAGTCTGGCCAATAGGTGCCCGGAGGGTGGGGAGCGTGATGGAGGCCCCGCCCCACCGCTCGGGGATTGGCTGCTCTGTGGGCGTGTCTGTCAAGCCTCCAGTGCGCTGGCGCATCTTGGCTTGTTTCATAGTTTTCAGGCCTGACCACTTAGGCCTGGATCCTCAAGTGGGCGGGTTGTCCTCAGGCTGAATGTTTCTTTCCAGTGCCCTCAACTGGTATATCGGCTCCACCAGACTGTAACCGTGCTCCTGGAGTGTATCCTAGGCCCCCCTGTGCCCTACCTTATGAAATCCAGTTTTGGCAAGAACTCTTATGTGGTGAGTACTGCATTATTCAAGGGAAAACGGTGTAATTAACTATATCCAGATGAGACACAAGATAAACACCGTATGGTCAAAGATTTAAACACAACGCGCGGAATAAGGATGTTAGAAAAAATGTGGAGGATTTTTAACCTGAAAGTGGAAGTGGCACTGATGAGCCATCTGTATATTTAATGTATGTATGAAAAGCCTTCAGAAATGAGGTATAAGTAAAACCTCAAAGCCTTGCAAGTGTTTTCTGTAAGCCGAGGCATCGATCTGGAGGACTGTGGATCCACTGAGCTGAGTTTGCCTGACACCTACTGGCTTCACAAGATAAAATAGGGACACTGTTTCTGGCCCTTAGGTAGCTTTGCTCACAGAAAAATAATGTGATTTCCATGTATTGGAAGCAAAGCGACTGGCTGTAGAATTAGTATGAAGTGGTGGTTGGGAGTCTGTATGGAGAAATGTTACCGGAAAAGTGAGTTTACCTCTTGGTGGGTGTAGAGCCAGAAGGTGCAACCCAGCCAAAGCTCATGGAAAGGAAAAGTGTATTACTTGCAGAACTATGGAGAGCACCATGGAGCTTCCAGAGCAGTGTCTCTGTAAACCAGAAAGTTGGGTAATATTTAATCTATGAGTACAGGCATGTTCCGGCTTCTGTGGTGACTCAGATGGTAAACAGTCTCTGCATAGCAGAAGACCTGGGTTCAACCCCTAAGTGAGGCAGATCCCAAGAGGAGGGCGGGGCAGTCCACTCCAGTATTCTTGCCTGGAGAATCCCATGGACAGAGGAGGCTGGTGGTCCATGGGGTTGCAAAGAGTCAGACATGAGTGAGTGACTAACACTTTAACTTTCCAGGCATGTTCATTAAGGGTCTTGGGCTGTGGGAGACTCCAAGCTTCATTTGATTGAAATCTTGAGAGTCAGAACCAGTCATCATCAGCATCGCTTACATTCCAGCTGGTCTGGTATACATATAGATATCTATTCTTGATATAGATATAAATATCTATTCTTCTTCATATTCTTTCCCCTTATCGGTTCAATTCAGTCACTCAGTCGTGTCTGACTCTGCAGCCCTATAGACTGTAGCATGCCAGGCCTCCCTGTCTATCAGTAACTCCCGGAGTTTACCCTAACTCATGTCCATTGAGTTGGTGATGCCATCCAACCATCTCATCCTCTGTCGTCCCCTGCTCCTCCTGCCCTGAATCTTCTCAGCATAAGGGTCCTTTGAAATGAGTCAGCTCTTCACATCAGGTGGCCAAAGCTTTGGAGTTTCAGCTTCAACATCAGTCTTTTCAATGAACACTCAGGCCTGATCTCATTTAGAATGGACTGGTTGGATCCCGTTGCAGTCCAAGGGACTCTCGAGTCTTCTCTAACACCACAGTTCAAAAGCACCCATTCTTCAGCAGTCAGCTTTCTTGACAGTCCAACTCTCCCATCCATACATGACCACTGGAAAAACCATAGCCTTGACTAGACAGATCTTTGTCAGCAAAGTAACATCTCTGCTTTTTAATATACTGTCTAGGTTGGTAATAACTTTTCTTCCAAGGAGTAAGTGTCTTTTAATTTCATGGCTGCAGTCACCATCTGCAGTGATTTTGGAGCCCCCCGAAATAACGTCAGCCACTGTTTCCCCATCTATTTGCCATGAAGTGATGGGACCAGATGTCATGATTTTAGTTTTCTGAATGTTGAGCTTTAAGCCAACATTTTCACTCTCCTCTTTCACTTTCATCAGGAGGCTCTTTAGTTCTTCTTCACTTTCTTCCATAAGGGTTGTGCCATCTGCATTGCTGATATTTCTCCCAGCAATCTTGAATCTAGTTTGTGCTTCATCCAGCCCGGTATTTCTCATGATGTACTCTGCATAGAAGTTAAATAAGCAGGGTGACAATATATAGCCTTGATATGCTCCTTTCCCGATTTGGAACCAGTCTGTTGTTCCATGTCTGGTTCTGACTGTTGCTTCTTGACCTGCATACAGATTTCTCAAGAGGCAGGTCAGGTGGTCTGGTATTCCCATCGTTTGGGAATTTTCCACAGTTTATTGTGACCCACATAGTCAAAGGCTTTGGCATAGTCAATAAAGCAGAAATAGATATTTTTTCTGGAACTCTCTTGCTTTTTTGATGATTCAGTGCATGTTGGTAATTTGATCTCTGGTTTCTCTGCCTTTTCTAAAGCCAGCTTGAAGATCTGGAAGTTCACAGTTCATGTATTGTTCAAGCCTGGCTTGGAGAATTTTGAGCATTATTTTGCTAGTGTATGAGATGAGTGCAATTGTGCAGTAGTTGGAGCATTCTTTGCCATTGCCTTTCTTTGGGATTGGAATGACAACTGACCTTTTCCAGTCCTGTGGCCACTGCTGAGTTTTCCAATTTGCTGGCATATTGAGTGCAACACTTTCAGAGCATCATCTTTTAGGATCTGAAATAGCTCAACTGGAATTCCATCACCTCTACTAGCTTTGTTTGTAGTGATCTCTCCTAAGGCCCACCTGACTTCACATTCCAGGATGTCTGGCTCTAGATGAGTGATCACCCCATCGTGATTATCTGGTTCATGAAGATCTTTTTTGTACAGTTCTTCTGTGTTTTCTTGCCACCCCTTCTTAATATCTTCTGCTTCTGTTAGGTCCATACCATTTCTCTCCTTTACTGAGCCCATCTTTGCGTGAAATGTTCTCATAAGCATAAGTTTTTTTTTTTTCCCCATTTATTTTTATTAGTTGGACGCTAATTACTTTACAATATTGTAGTGGGTTTCTCCAAAGAAGAAATACAGATGGCTAACAAACACATGAAAAGATGCTCAACATCACTCATTATCAGAGAAATGCAAATCTTAAGCATAAGTTTTAAGGGTGCTATTGCAGGAAGTGGCCACAAGGCGTCAGGACTTCTTCATTCCCAGTTGTGATTGCCTTGAAAGTGAAAACTTTCAAGTTTTAAACCAAGAGTATAATTCAATATGGAATGTACCTGAAGAAATACCCAAAACCTTGTGTGTTCTTTCTGAGCATTCTTATTTATTTATTTTAAATTTTTTAAAATTTACTGGCAGGTCCATGTGGCATGTGGGATTTTTAGTTCCCTGACCGTGTCGAACCCTCACCCCCTGCATTTGAAGCACAGAATCTTAACCACTGGACTGCAGGGAAGTCCCCCTAAGCATTATTTTTTTAAAGTAACCTTTATTTCATATTGTAGTAACATTGATATACCATGTGTTGTTGGTGGCAGGTGAACCGAGTGTATTTTCTATTTTGTTTTTGTTCAGTTGCCAAGTCAGGTCTTTTTGTAGGAGCGCTCCCTTTGCTACAGGCCCTGTTATACTGGTAAGACATCTATTTGTACATGCATAAGTGTACATAAATGTAAATATCTAGGTACATCGATATGTAAATATCCAGGTAGAGATATAAATGTCTAGGTATGTAGATATACAAATGTCTATATGCATAGAAATACACATTGTAGGTACACAGATGTATAAATACTTAGGTTCATAGAGACATAAATATCTATATACATAGAAATATAAATGTATATGTACATATCGACATAACTATCTATGTATATACAGATATAAATATCTATTATAGATACATATAGACATAGATATCTCTATACATAGACATGTAAATATCTGTATACACGGAGGATGGTTACACAGTGGACAATGAACGAGACCACCTTATAGACAAAATAAGTGATACAGATAGTGGCATTTATAAGAGCATACCAGGAGAGAGAAACAAACAATTTCAAACAAAGAGAACACAGCTAAGCAAGATGCATGTGACTAGTTTTAATCTGAGGGCACTAAACCAACAAGTCCACAGGGGGTCAGTAGATGATGGCAAAGTCTGGAAGGGTGAGATAGTGAAAACTAGTTAAATGTTTCACCTTTGCTTACAAAGCATACCTTATAAATTTTTGGATTCATACTTGTTACCTCCTTAAGTATGTATCACCTATATATCCTCATATGCCCACATCCAAACTGTTTCAACTCAAATCAAGCATAACTCCAACTTGTTGCAACTCTAGTTAGTCAATGGTTGGAGTTTCATGAAAAAGACACATTGTGATTCTTTTGTATAGACCAGTAATGGTTAGGATTTCTGTGTAATTTTTTTTTTTTTTTTGGGGGGGGCGGTCTTTAAAGATCGTTTAAAATTTGAACACTTCTCCCGGCTTCACCTTGTTCTGATTCAATTGACATTGGAAAAGTTATGGAAGGAGTGTTTAATATAATCTGAAATCACCAGGTATCTATTGTTTGGTGTACATAAAGATCTGAGAAATAGGCTTCGATGGATGTAAAAATAAATATTGTGGATATAGAACATAATTAGAAATTGCGAGAGTCATTTGACCAGAGAGCAATCACAATGGATCCACTTCATCTCCCAAACCCATGGGGACAAGTTTATCTTGGTAATAATATCAGCAACTGAAGAGTTAAAATGTTTAAAAGTTGTTGCTGAAGGATAAGACACCAGGATTCTTGGCCTCCGGAGGAGACGAATTCAATCCAGGGCCAGAGACGAGGCTGGATCGCTCAGAGCTTTTGTGTAATAAAGTTTTATTAAAGTATAAAGGAGATAGAGAAAGTTTCTGACATAGGCATCAGAAGGGGGCAAAAGAGTACCCCTCTCCTTCTCTTTAGCTGTATGTTATATAGTCACTCACAGTCTGTTAATGAAAAGAAAGGAGTGTCATAAAATTTAGAATGGCAAAAGATAATTCATCCCTGGCCCTAAAACGATTGACTTGAATCTTGTAGAAGGGCAGAATACCAACAAATAGTTTCATTTACATAGATTAGGGGAAGAATACCTGAGTAAGTAGGTTGGGCCATTTGGTGGAACCAACTGGAAGATAGAGTCTGGGGTTCATTAACATAGCTTAAGACAATATTTCCATAAGAAAAAGAAATGTATTGGTTAACTCAAGGTTTGAGAGTAGTTAGCTTCAGGTGAAATCACCTGTCATGGCAACACAGCATTTTAAGAGAAACCTCCTTTTAAATTTGTATAGAGAAGAAAAATATCGCTGGTTTTTTTTCCTCCTGCTGCTTAAGAGAGATAAAAGTGTCTGGCACTTGCAGCCTCTTTCCTCCATTTGGAGAACCCTGGCTTTCCTGCCTGTTACCCTCTCAGTGTTATCACTGTGAAAAATGATTATAAAAACAAATCTATGAAATGTTTTCATAGATAGGATGCAACTTTCCAAGAGGCTTTACATTTCAGGTGAATGTTTTATTATTTGAAATCTTGAGTGGATTACAGACTCTGCAAATTTTACAGACTGTTCAAAGTTACATTCTCTTCCATCCTGGACTGAATCCATTACCTTTTGGTTCATGCACTTGTGACACACTTCATCAGCTTAGAGACAATCTGTGTTGGAGAGTGTTCTAAACCAATGTGTGCGTACCAGCTGCAGGTCTGACAAGAAACATTCACTCTCATGTTGTTGTAGTTGCTGCTCAGTGGCTAAGTTGTGTCTGACTCTTTGTGACCCCATGGACTGCAGCACGCCAGGAATCCCTGCCCATCACCATCTCCTGGAGATTGTTCAAACTGCTGTCCGTTGAATCAGTGATGCCATCCAACCATCTCTTCCTCTGTCATCCCCTTCTCCATTTGCCTTCAGTCTTTCCCAGCATCAGGGTCTTTTCCAGTGGGTCGGCTCTTCACATCAGGGGGCCAAAGGATTGGAGCTTTGCTTTCAGCGTCAGTCCTTCCTATGAATGTTGAGGACTGAGTTCCTTTAGGATTGACTGGTTTGATCTCCTCGCAGACCCAGGGACTCTCAAGAGTCTTCTCTAGCACCACAGTCCAAAAGCGTTAGTTCCTCAGTGCTCTGCCTTCTTTGTGGTCCTACACTCACATCCGTACATGACTGCTGCAAAAACCAGTAGCTTTTACTCTCACATATGGGATATCAAATTTGTTTTTACATATTGCCTGCTATATTTAGGCTCTTGGTTCATACTTCATGTACCCATGTAGTGTTGTATTTAAATCCAGTTTGAAACAAAGCTTTGTTTGAAGAACGTTTTGCCCACCAGCAGCGTTCTATTCTCACCAGCACCTCTTACCTTGCTGTGACATCTCAAAACTCAGAAACTCTTACATGTTGATATGAATATCAATTTCATCTTAGCAGAGTTTAAACAGAGAATTGACAAAATCAGGGTGCCTATTTTATCAGGTTTCTCCACGCAGAAAGTTGAAGCTTGATGTGGTTCAGTTGCTCAGTCGTGTCCAACTCTTTGCAACCTCATAGACTGCAGCATGCTGGGCTTCCCTGTCCTTCACCATCTACCAGAGATTGCTCAAACTCATGTTCATTATCTTGGTGATGCTATCCAACCATCTTGTCTGCTTTCATCCCCTTCTCCTCCTGCCCTCAGTCTTTGAAATTGAAACTGTTAGAAGGCAGAGTTCATATAGCTTATGGGCTCCTTGACTCAACTTTTTTTTACAAGAATTTTCTTATGTATTTTTTCAAGTGTGACCTTTCATTCATATAATAGCAAATAACAGAATTAGAAGAAACCAATTTGAAACAACGGATTGTTTCTACCCTGACAATCTGAACACAAAGGAACCAGTAGGAACCGCAAAGATCTGGGGGCGAAGCTTTTAAGAATATTTTAGGTTGGCAAATACTAACTAATATGCTTTCCATTTCAACAATTTTAATTCTGATACAGAATATCCTTTTCTAGAAGGCTTCCAGTGTGGATGCCTCCTGCTGGAAGCATGGGAGAAGGAATCAGGGCACTTTTTGTCTGTCTTTACAAAACACTGGACTCAACTCTAAGAAATCCCTGGATCTTCCCTGGATCCTGACCACCACATGGCCAAAGATACTGGTAACAGTTTTGTTTTGCCTGTTAAAGTGTTTAATGACAAAGATTCTTTCGGTTTCCTGATGTGGGTGACAGGCGGGGCCCAGTGATGATTTTTTCTTTAAGAAACTTACTTGCCAGGTCCCACCTGAGGGTGAGGCCCCTGTCCAATGATGAGAGACCTGTGCCTCCAGGTAGAGCAACTTTACGCTAGTTTAAACCTGACCAAGTTCTGTCTGCATAGTAGATTTAGACCTCTCTGTCTTGTCTGGGATTTTCCCTGGTGGCTTAGATGGTAAAGAATCTGCATGCAGTGCAGGAGAACTGGGTTCATCTCTGGATCGGGAAGATCCCCTGGAGAAGGGAATGATGACTTAATCCAGTATTCTTGCCTCCAGAATCCCATGGACAGAGGAGGCTGGAGGGCTACAATCCATGTGGTCACGAAGAGTCAGACATATCTGAACGATGAACACTTTGACTTTTCAATCCTGTCTGCACTGATTATGTTTAGACAAGACTGCTTGCTTTCTGCAATGAGAATATTGACACCTGACTATGTTCTGTGTGCAAGAGGACGTGGAGACCTGGGTGTGGACTGGGCCTGGCCTCCGTCCTGGCAAACTCCGTGCCTGTGTCTGAATGTCAGTGCTCAGAGGTCTGGGGTCTGGAGCTGCGGTGGGCCTCTCTGGGTAATGTGCCCTCCTCTGAGTGGGGTTCCATGGCCCTCCCAGGGTCAGTGCTGCAGTAGGGCTCTTAGTCTATCCTCCTGCCAGGCTCCCCTGCCCTGAGGCTCATGGAGACTCCTCAGGTGGGCTACTTGGTAATTATTCCACCTTTCTAGCATATTCAGTTTGAGTAGGGAGGCAGGTTCACCTGGCTAATTGATTCCAGGGTACAAGGGTCAGGCAAAAACCAATGGGCAGCAGGTGAGGTTGCTATATGATCGCCTTCCCATCGGCCGTCCCTGCTCAGCAGACGCCAGACCTGCCCCTCGTCTTCTAGCCCCGTGCATGGTGTATTTTCTCAACACCTCAGTGGGAAAACAAAGAACAGAGCCTGCTGGAACCAATGCAGTGTGTTCAACATTATCATGACAGCTGTCAAAACAGTATCAGACAGAACGAAAGGGCAGGAGAGGAGGACTTCTCTGGGACGAGAGGAGGTTCCAGGAACCCACTCGTTTCCGCCTTTGGGGCCCAGCCATCAGGGACCTGGTGTCCTAACCAAGAGTCATGCGGCCCCAGATGCAGGGTTTAGAGACTCTGTGGGTCTCACCCCATCCACACGGGTCCGGATCCTGTGCCCAGAGACCCCGTGTCTGCTCTTCACCTCTGTGTGTCTTGCCCCTTGGAGATTCCCAATAACTGAATTGAGGGTGTTGCCCTGATTAACCTGTGGTCTCTCTCTTCTCTTCATCTTGAGACATTCACATGAGGTCAGGCACCTTTGAATGGGTTGCTGCTCTGTGTTCTGATGGGTGAAAACCTTTGGTGGTGTCATATTAGCATCATAGTGTATCACAGACCTAATCTGTAGGGTCGCCACTGTCTGGGGTCCCCTAGATGGATTTTCTGTAATTTAATTTTTATTTTCTATTGGAGTCAGGTCGATTTCCACTGTTTTATTAGTTTTAGCTGTACAGTAACTTAATTTGATTTTACATAGAAGTGAATCTATTCTTTTTCCATTTTTTCCTCATATAGATTATTACAGTCTCTTTATTAGAGTTCCCTGTTCTTTTCACTAGGTCCTATTTGCTTATCAATTTGCTAGATCTTAGTGTGTATATAAATCCTAAACTCTTTATCCCTTCTTACTTTCTTTTGATACTCATAATTTGATTTTGGCAGGCTGTGAAGTCTGTTTTGTACATTAGTCATTGGTATGAATTTATAGATTGTGCCCGTAAGTGATATCTCATGATATTTGTCTTTCTGTCTCTGAGTTCCCTCACTTGGGGTGATGATTTCTTAGCACACCCATGCTGCTGACAGCATCCCTGTTTCACTCTGTTTTACGGTTGAGTGGTGTTCCAGTTATAGATGTACCGCCTTGTCCTCATTTTTCTTCCACTGGACATTTTGGTGGATTCCGTGTCTTGCCTATTGAAAGAGTGCTGCCCTGAAAATCAACGTGCACGTGTCATTTTGAATGGTTATTTTCTGTGGACCGTGCTTCCCTTTATAGCTCAGTTGGTAAAGAATCCACCTGTAACGCAGGAGACCCCAGTTCGATTCCTGGGACAGGAAGATCCGCTGGAGAAGGGATGGGCTACCCACTCCTGTATTCTTGGGCTTCCTTTGTGGCTCAGCTGGTAAAGAATCTGCCTGCAATGCGGGAGACCTGGGCTTGATCCCTGGGTTGGGAAGATCCCCTGGAGAAGGGAAAGGCTACCCACTCCAGTGTTCTGGCCTAGAGAATTCCATGGACCGTATAGTCCATAGTGTTGCAAAGTGTTGAACACGACTGAGTGACTTTCACTTCCCATTCTCTGGACCTAGGCCCATGAGTTCGATTGCAGGGTCATGTGATACCTCTGTGTCTTGTATTTCTTGGAAGCTCCATGCTGTTTTCCATAGCGCGTTCACCATTTACATTCCCAAAAAGATTGTAGGAGGATTTCATTTTCTGTGTATTCTTTGCAGATGTTTTATTATATTTATTTATTTAATCTTTATTCTTTGTGGATCATTTTCCTGATGGCCACTGTGACCAGCGTGAGGTGATACCTTAGTGTAGATTTGATTGGCATTGATTTAATAATTATTGGTGTGGACTATCTATCCATGTGCTTTATTATTTTATACTTTGTGAGTACCATTTATCTCTTGAAACTGGCCTCTTGCAACTTGGCCCTGTTTGGAATTCTTTTCTGATGAAATACTGCAGGACATTTCTTGATAGCAGATGTCATTTAAAGCTCTGTCAAACTTGTGACTGTTTAGAGCACTTCAGCACCTGTTTTATGGCTTCCCTGCTCACTCAGTGGTAAAAGAATCCACCTGCAATGCAGGAGACTTTGAGGAGACCTGGGCTCCATCCCTGGGTTGGGAAGATTCGCTGAAGAAGGAAATGGCAAACCACTCCAGTATTCTTGCCTGGAGAATCCCATGGGCATCCTTTGTCCTGGCAGGCTACAGTCCATGGCGTTGCAAAGAGTCGGACATTACTGAGCGACTCAGCCCAGCACACAGTACACTATTAAATTAATTGATGGTGAAGTTTGGTATAGCACAGACATGGGTGCAAGTTTTTGTCATGCTCATAGGATGAAGCCAGATGTTAGTAAAATGTCTTGTATACCTTCTGGTACTCCAATGTGAGATGCAGATATTGCCAGTTTTATTCATAAGGCTATTGTTATTAATATGGATGCTGTTGGATTAAATAATTTTGAGGCAGTCCATTGGCCTGAGAATAATAAATAATGACAGTTATCATGAGGAATATTGATGTGGTGGATTGTGTCAAGTATTTAGTTGATGCTTCTGTTGCTCCTGGGTTGAATTTATTTATTATGATGGGGATCATGCCTAATATATTTATTTCAAAGCCAAATCAGATAAGTAATCAATGGAGATAATTATAAAGACAATAAATCCTGAGAAAATAGTTGATAGGATAACGATAAAGATGATGGGATTTATTAGTACAGAAAGGGTATAAATGAACATTTTTGGGGTACAGTCCCAATAGTTTAAATAGCTGACCTTACTTATAGAATGTGGTGTAATTTGGTAGCACAGTGAACTTTGGATTCTTAAGGGTACGTTCAACTCCTACAATTCTAGATAAGAGGATTTAAATCTCTATTATTTACTCTCTCAAAGTAACTCTAGTCTGACACATTTCCTATGCTTGTGGAAGAGTACTTGATAATAGGATGGATAAGGATATGTGTCATATGCATAGGGCTTAGTGTTAGGGATAGAAAATATTTGAGAGTAAATGTATTCATTGGTCATATTGAAATCAGGGGTCTAATGCTCAAATTGATAGGAAGGCGACTGTTAATAATAGTGATTTGGTTCAGTTCAGGTGCTCAGTCCCGTCCGACACTTTGTGACCCCATGGACTGCAACATTCCAGGCCTCACTGTCCATCACCAACTCCTGGAGTCGACCCAAGCCCATGTCCATTGAGTCGGTGATGCCATCTCACCATCTCATCCTCTGTCATCCTCTTCTCCTCCCGCCTTCAATCTGACCCAGCATCAGGGTCTTTTCAAATAAGTCAAGTCTTCACATCAGGTGGTCAAAGTATTGGAGTTTCAGCTTTAGCATCAGTCCTTCCAATGAACATCCAGGGCTGATCTCCTTTAGGATGGACTGGTTGGATCTCCTTGCAGTCCAAGGGACTGTCAAGAGTCTTCTCTAATACCACAGTTCAAAACCATCCATTCTTCGGCACTGAGCTTTCCTTATAGTCCAACTCTCACATGCATACATGACTACTGGAAAAACCATAGCTTTGACTAGACCAACCTTTGTTGACAAAGTAATGTCACTGCTTTTTAATACGCTGTCTAGATGTGTCATAGTTTTTTGGTTTTTTTTTCCCCAAATAGTAAGCATCTTTTAATTTCATGGCTGCAGTCACCATCTGTAGTGATTTTGGAGCCCCCCCCCCCAAAAGTCTGTCACTGTTTCCATTGTTTCCCCATCTATTTACCATGAAGTGATGGGACCAGATGCCATGATCTTAGTTTTCTGAATGTTGAGTTTTAAGCCAACTTTTTCACTCTCCTCTTTCACTTTCATCAAGAGGCTCTTTAGTTCTACTTCACTTTCTGCCATGTGGGTGGTGTCATCTGCATGTCTGAGGTTATTGTTATTGCTCCTGGCAATCTCGATTCCAGCTTGTGCTTCATCCAGTGCAGGGTTTCTCATGAGGTACTGTGCATATAAGTTAAATAAGCAGGGTGATAATATACAGCCTTTATGTGCTCCATTTCGTGTTTGGAACCAATCTGTTGTTCTATGTCCAGTTCTAACTGTTGCTTCCTGACCTGCATACAGGTTTCTCAGGAGGCTTGTCAAGTGGTCTGGTATTCCATGTCTTTCAGAATTTTCCATAGTTTATTGTGATCCACAGAGTCAAAGGCTTTGGCATAGTCAATAAAACAGAAATGGATGCTTTTCTGGAACTCTCTTGCTTTTTCGATGATCCAGTGGATGTTGGCAATTTGATCTCTGGTTCCTCTGTCTTTTCTAAAACCAGCTTGAACATCTCGATGTTCACAGTTCACATATTGCTGAAGCCTGGCGGACACCTCCCCCCCCCCCCCCCCCACAAATAAATTCTGTCACTGTTTCCATTGTTTTCCCATCTATTTGCCATGAAGTGATGAAGCTAGTTGCCACGACCTTAGTTTTCTGATTGTTGAGTTTTAAGTACACTTTTTTCCAAAGAGGGTGTTTGCTTTTACCAGTGCATTCACTTGGCAGAACTCTATTAGCCTTTGCCTTGCTTCATTCTGTACTCCAAAGCCAAATTTGCCTGTTACTCCAGGAGTTTCTTGACCTCCTTCTTTTGCATCCCAGTCTTGCAGGTCTTCATAGAACTGTACAACTTCAGGTTCTTCAGCAATGCTGGTCAGGGCACAGCCTTGGATTACTGTGATATTGAATGGTTTGCCTTGGAAATGAACAGAAATCCTTCTGTCGTTTTTGAGACTGCATGCAAGTACTGCATTTCAGACTCTCTTGTTGACTATGATGGCTACTCCATTTCCTCTAAGGGATTCTTGCCCACAGTAGTAGATATAATGGTTTCAATAATCTGTGAATTGTGAACATTGAGATGTTCAAGCTGGTTTTAGAAAAGGCAGAGGAACCAAAGATCAGATTTCCAACATCCATTGGATCATTGAAAAAGCAAAAGAGTTCCAATAAATATCTATTTCTGCTTTATTGAGTATGCCAAAGCTTTTGACTGTGGATCACAATAAATTGTGGAAATTTCTGAAAGAGATGGGAATGCCAGACCACCTGACCTGCCTCTTGAGAAACCTGCATGCAGGTCAGGAAGCAACTGTTAGAACTGGACATGGAACAAGAGACTGGTTCCAAATTCGAAAGGAGCATGTCAAGGCTGTATATTGTCAGCCTGCTTGTTTAACTTGTATGCAGAGTACATCTTGAGAAAAGCTGGGCTGAAGGAAGCACAAGCTGGAATCTAGATTGCTGGAAGCATTATCAATAACCTCAGAAATGCGGATGGAACCACCCTTATGGCAGAAAGTAAAGAAGAACTAAAGAGCCTCTTGAGGAAACTGAAAGAGGAGAGTGAAAAAGTTTGCTTTAAGCTCAATATTTAGAGAAGAAGTTAATAGCACCCCACTCCAGTACTCTTACCTGGAAAACCCCTTGGTCGGAGGAGCCTGGTAGGCTGCAGTCCATGGGGTTGCAAAGAGTCGGACATGACTGAGTGACTTCACTTTCAGTTTTCACTTTCATTCATTGGAGAAGGAAATGGCAACCCACTCCAGTGTTCTTGCCTGGAGAATCCCAGGGATGGTGGAGCCTGGTGGGCTTCCGTCTATGGGGTTGCCCAGAGTCGGACACGACTGAAGCAACTTAGCAGCAGCAGCAGCAACATTCAGAAAACTAGATCATGGCATCTGGTCCCATCACTTGCAGGCAAATAGATGGAGAAACAGTGGAAACAGTGGCTAACTTTATTTTCTTGTGCTCCAAAATCACTGCAGATGGTGATTGCAGCCATGAAATAAAATGACGCTTACTGCTTTTAAGAAAAGTTATGAGCAACCTAGACAGCATGTTAAAAAGCAGAGACGTTACTTTGCCAACAAAGATCCATCTAGTCAAGGGTATTGTTTTTCCAGTCATCCTGCATGGATGTGAGAGTTCGACTATAATGAAAGCTGAGTACCGAAGAATTGATGCTTTTGAACCGTGGTGTTGGAGAAGACTCTTGAGAGTCACTTGGACTGCAAGGAGATCCAACCAGTCCATCCTAAACATAATCAGTCCTGAATGTTCATTGGATGGACTGATGTTGAAGCTGAAACTCCAATATTTTGGCCACCTGATGTGAAGAACTGACTCACTGGAAAAGACCCTGATGCTGGGAAAGATTGAAGGCAGGAGCAGAAGGGGACGACAGAGGATGAGATGGTTGGATGTCATCACCGACTCAATGGACATGAATTTGAGTAAACTCCGGGAGTTGGTGATGGACAGGGAGGCCTGGTGTGCTGGAGTCCATGCGGTTG
Source organism: Dama dama (assembly GCF_033118175.1). Classification (NCBI taxonomy): domain Eukaryota; kingdom Metazoa; phylum Chordata; class Mammalia; order Artiodactyla; family Cervidae; genus Dama; species Dama dama. Next base: position 274,991 of record NC_083692.1, on the reverse strand, counting down.
CAAAGAGTTGGACACCACTGAGTGACTGAACTGACTGACTGATGTTTCTATCATATGCTGGAGCAGCAATTGCATCACACTCGAGTGACTCTGAGGAGATACCCCACGTCCAGGGGCAAAGGAGAAGCCCCAGAAAGATGGTATGAGGGGCACAGTCACATTCAGAATCAAACCCCACACCTGCCAGAGACACTCAGAGGGCTCAAACGCACCCTGTGCACACCAGGACCTCAGCCACACAGAGACTGAGACAGAACTGTGTCTGGGTGTGTCCTGAGGAGAAACGGGTCAGCAGTGGACTGCCGCAGGAACAGGGACTCTGGGTGCAGTAGACCTGGGTATGGCATAAGCCCTCTTGGATAAGTTCACCATTAATCCACCACAGAGCCGCCAGGACATCCACAGGACTGGGGAAACAGACTCTTGGAGGGCACAACAGAACCTAGTGCACACCAGGGCCCAGGAGAAAGGAGCAGTGACCCACAGTGGACTGACCAAGATGTGCCCGTGAGTGTCCATGAGTCTCTGCTGGAGGCGTGGGTTGGTGGTGGCCTGCTGCAGGTTTGGGGGCACTCACTATAGCAAGGCCTGCATGGCATCTTTTGAAGGAGGTCACCATTATTTTCATTACTTCCACCATAGTTTGGCCTCAGGTCAAAAAACAGAGAGGGAACACAGCCTCACCCTTCAACAGAAAATTGGATTTCCATCAGAGGGCAGATAGAATGAAAACCGCAACCACAGAAAACTAGCCAATCTGATCACATGGACCACAGCCTTGTCTTACTTAATGAAACTATGAACTATGCTGTGTAGAGCCAGCCAAGACAAACGGGTCATGGTGGAGATTTCTGACAAAACATGGGCCACTGGAGAAGGGAATGGCAAACCACTTTAGTATTCTTGCTTTGAGAACCCCATGAGCAGTATGAAAAGGCAAAAAGATAGGACACTGAAAGATAAGCTCCCCAGGTCGGTAGGTGCCCAATATGCTCCTGGAGATCAGTGGAGAAATAACTCGAGAAAGAATGAAGAGACAGATCCAAAGCAAAAGCAACACCCAGTTGTGGATGTGACTGGTGATGGAAGTAAAGTCTGATGCTGTAAAGAGCAATACTGCATAGGAACCTGGAATGTTAGGTCCATGAATCAAGGCAAATTAGAAGTGGTCAAACAGGAGATGGCAAGAGTGAACATTGATATTTCAGGAATCAGCGAAATAAAATGGACTAGAATGGGTGAATATAATTCAGATGACCATTATGTCTTTTGGGCAAGAATTCCTTAGAAGAAATGGAGTAGGCCTGATAGTCAACAAAAGAGTCTGATGGAGTACTTGGATGCATTCTCAAAAATGACAGAATGATCTCTGTTTCCAAGGTGAACCATTCAATATTCACAGTAATCCAAGTCTATGCCCTGACGAATAAGGCTGAAGAAGCTGAAATTGAATGGTTCTATGAAGACCTACAAGACCTTCAAGAACTAACACGCAAAAAAGGTGTCCTTTTCATTAAAGTGGACTGGAATGCAAAAGTAGGAAATCAAGGAATACCTGGAGTAATGGGCAAATTTGGCCTTGGAGTACAGAATGAAGCAAGGCAAAGGCTAATAGAGTTTTGCCAAAAGAATGCATTCATCATAGCAAACACCCTCTTCCAACAACACAAGAGGAGACTCTACACATGGACATCACCAGATGGTCAATACTGAAATCAGGCTGATTATATTCTTTGCAGCCAAAGATGGAGAAGCTCTATACAGTCAGCTGAAAGAAGACCAGGAGCTGACTGTGGCTCAGACCATGAACTCCTTATTGCCAAATTCAGATTTAAATTGAAGAAAATAGGGAAAACCACTAGATTGTTCAGGTATGACCTAAATCAAAACCCTTATGACTATATTGTAGAAGTGACAAATAGATTCAAGGGATCATATCTGCTAGACAGAGTGCCTGAATAACTATGGATGGAGCTTCATGACATTGTACAGGAGGCAGTGATCAAGACCATCCCCAAGGAAAAGAAATGCAAAAAGGCAAAATGGTTGTCTGAGGAGGCCTTACAAATAGCTCTGAAAAGAAGAGAAGCAAAAGGCAAAGGAGAAAAAGAAAGAGATACCCATTTGAATGCAGAGTTCCAAAGAAGAGCCAGGAGAGATAAGAAAGCCTTTCTCAGTGATCATTGCAAAGAAATAGAGGAAAACAATAGAATGGGAAAGCCTAGAGATCTCTTCAAGAAAATTAGAGATACCAAGGGAACAGTTCATGCAAAGATGGGCACAATAAAGAACAGAAATGGTAGGAACCTAAGAGAAGCAGAAGATATTAAGAAGAGGTGGCAAGAATACACAGAAGAACTGGACAAAAAAGATCTTCCAGACCCAGATAATCATGATGGTGTGATCACTCACCTAGAGCCAGACATCCTGGAATGTGAAATCAAGTGGGCCTTAGGAAGCATCACTATGAACAAAGCTAGTGAAGGTGATGAAATTCCAGTTGAGCTATTTCAAATCCTAAAAGATGATTTTTTCAAAGTGCTGCACTCAATACCAGCCAATTTGGAAAACTTAGCAGTAGCCACAGGACTAGAAAAGGTCAGTTTTCATTCCAATCCCAAAGAAAGACAATTCCAAAGAATGCTCAAACTACTGCACAATTGCACTCATCTCACATGCTTGCAAAGCGATGCTCAAAATTCTCCAAGCCAGGCTTCAACAGAGCGTGAACCATGAACTTCCAGATGTTCAAGCTAGATTTAAAAAAGGCAGAGGAACCAGAGATGAAATTGCCAACGACTACTGGATCATTGAAAAAGCAAGAGAATTCCAGAAAAACATTTACTTCTGCTTTATTGACTATGCCAAAACTTTTGACTGTGTGGATTACAACAAAGTGTGGAAAATTCTTCAAGAGATAGGAATACCAGACCACCTGACCTGCCTCCTGAGAAATCTGTATGCAGGTCAGGAAGCAACAGTTAGAACTGGACATGGAACAATAGACTGGTTCCAAATAGGATAAGGAGTACGTCAAGGCTGTATATTGTCACCCTGCTTATTTAACTTATATGCAGGGTACATCATGAGAAATGCTGGACTGGATGAAGCACAAACTGGAATCAAGATTGCCAGGAGAAAAATCAATAGCCTCAGATATGCAGATGACATCACCCTTATCGTAGAAAGTGAAGAAGAACCGAAGAGGCTCTTGATGAAAGTGAAAGAGGAGAGTGAAAAAGTTGGCTTAAAAATCAACATTCAGAAAACTAAGATCATGGCATCTGGTCCCATCACTTCATGGCAAATAGATGGGAAAACAGTGGACACAGTGGCTGACTTTATTTTTTGGGGTTGCAAAATCACCGCAGACAGTGATTTCAGCCATGCAGTTAAAAGACTCTTGATCCTTGGAAGGAAAGTTATGAGCAACCTAGACAGCATATTAAAAAGCAGAGACATTACTTTGCCAATAAAGGTTTGTCTAGTCAAGGCTGTGGTTTTTTTTTCAGTAGCCATATATGGATGTGAGAGTTGGACTATAAAAAAAGCTGAGCACAACAGAATTGATGCTTTTGAACTGTGGTGTTGGAGAAGACTCTTGAAGAGTCCCTTGGACTGCAAGGAGATCCAACCAGTCCATCTTAAAGGAGATCAGTCCTGGGTGTTCATTGGAAGGATTGGTGTTGATGCTGAAACTCCAATACTTTGGCCACCTGATTAGAAAAACTGGCTTATTTGAAAAGACCCTGATGCTGGGAAAGATTGAAGGCAGGAGAAGAAGGGGACGGCAAAGGATAAGATGGTTGGATAGCATCACCAACTCAATGGAAATGAGTTTGGGTAAACTCCAGGAATTGGTGATGGACAGGGAGCCCTGACGGTCTGCGGTTCATGGGGTTGCAAAAAGTCAGACATGACTGAGCGACTGAACTGAACTGAGGATAAAAATTTGTTGTAAGTGTCATGCGTTGAAGTTAAGTAAGAATCATGCTATTGTTTTAATAAAACCGGTATCAGTATAGGGTTCGGAGAAGGCAATGGCACCCCAGTCCAGTACTCTTGCCTGGAAAATCCCATGGACGGAGGAGCCTGCTAGACTGCAGTCCATGAGGTCGCAAAGAGTCAGACACGACGGAGTGACTTCACTTTAACTTTTCACTTTCATGCATTGGAGAAGGAAAAGGCAACCCACTCCAGTGTTGCTGCCCGCAGAATCCCGGGGACGGAGGAGCCTGGTGGGCTGCCGTCTATGGGGTTGCACAGAGTCGGACACGACTGAGCAACTGAACTGAACTGAGGATAAAAATTTGTTGTAAGTGTCATGCGTTGAAGTTAAGTAAGAATCATGCTATTGTTTTATAACCGGTATCAGCGTAGGGTTCAGAGAAGGCAGTGGCATCCCACTCTAATACTCTTGCCTGGAAAATCCCATGAATGGAGGAGCCTGGTAGGCTGTGGTCCATGGGGTTGCGAAGAATCAGACATGACGGAGTAGCTTCACTTTCTCTTTCACGCATTGGAGAAGGAAATGGCAACCCACTCCAGTGTGGTTGCCTGAAGAATCCCAGGGACGGAGGAGCCTGGTGGGCTGCCGTCTATGGGGTTGCACAGAGTCGGACACGACTGAAGCGACTTAGCAGCTGCAGCAGCAGCACGGGGTTATACGAAACAGGTCCACACCCCCCTGGCCCCGCTTTCTCACATCCACGCCCCCGTGCCCTGCATCCCCACATCCACGCAGCGCAAGCCAGCAGTCTGCCTCCTCTTTCAAGTCAGTCTTTGGGCTTCGCTGAGGTGTTTTGGCCCTGGGGAAGGAAATGGCAACCCACTCCAGGATTCTTGCCTGGAACATCCCATGGACTGGGGGGCCTGGTGGGCTACAGTCCATGGCGTCACAAAGAGTCGGACACAGCTGAGCGACTGAGGAGTTATACAAAATTGCCTGTGGTGCCGCTGTGTTTGCATCTGCTGTCCACACCATCATCCAGTGAGCAGGAAGGATATAATCCCGGCTCTTTCTCAGCCAGTGAGTAATTGGAAGAGATTATTACTGGTAACAAGAATTAGTATGGTAACAAGGAAAAGGAGTGTTTGAAGAATCAGTTAATGTTGGGGTCTGAGTGAATGGATCATATTGAGAAGTCTATAGTTGATCATATGACAAATAGGGCCACCAGCACACATTATTGAGAAATAATCTATTTTAGAACTGAATGATAGCTTAAGGGTTTCTAGTGTGATTCAGTGTCAGTTTGAGATAATTATCTCTTGGACTGTATAAATGATTATTATTGTTGGAACTAAGCTAATGGTGAAGGCATATGAGATAATCTTACATATAGAGGGTATGTGGTGGTTTTATAAATGTTAGTCCTTGTTATTATGATCGATGATACAAATAGTGAGGCTAGAGTGAAAGAGGAAATTTAATTTATTACTTTTATTTGGAGTTGCACCAAATATGTGGTTCCTAACACCAATGGATAAAAGTTTGAAAAAGCCATGCTGTTAGTCAAGGGAGTAGAAAATCAGCAATTCTTATCTACTTCTGTGGTAAATAAGAAGGTATTGTCTTCTCTTACTAGATTCACAATCAAGTGTTTTTTTCTAAACTATATATACAGTATAAGGGGCCTAGAATGATTTTTGGGTTTAAGGATAGGAGTAGAAGAGGTAGGATGGGTAAAGATATGAGAGCATTTTTTCATGTAAAAGATGGAGAGATACTGTATATGTGGTGTGTGTATTTCTCTCACTGTGTTGAAATAAATATATATGAAGAGTATAGGGCATCAATTACTATATGAATTCCTATTAAAATAATTACAATGTTTGATCACGAGAAGGATATTACTACAAATAGCTCTCCAATCAAGTTAAGAGTTGGGGGTAGAGCTAGGTTTTTTTAACTTGCTGGTAATCATCAAGTTGCTATTAGTAGGAGGAACATTTGTAGGCTTTAGGCTAGGATTATTGCTTGGCAATGGACCTGGTAATTTGAATTTGCCAGGCAGAACAATACAGAGGATGTAAGACTATGGGCAATTATTAGGGCTGTGGCTCCTATACAACTTCAGGGTGTTCGGGTAAGGATAGCAAAGTGCTATGTGGCTGACAGAAGAGTATGCAGTGAGTGATTTTAGGTCTGTCTGGCATAAGCAAATTGAGCTGGTTATAATTATGCTTCATAAGGACAATAGAATGGGTGGATACCCTATGAAGTCTGTTGATGGGTTTCAAATTATTGTAATTCGTAATTCGTAGTATACCATAGGATCCAAAGTTCAGTAGTGCGGGCAGCATAGCCAGAACTATGAAGCCTGCAATAGGGGCCTCTTCATGTGCGTTAGGTAGTCAAAGGTGGAGGCCATAAAATGGTATTTTTACTCTAAAGGCAACTATGCATACTAACCATATGAAACCATTGGATCAAGAGTAGGATACTGATTGGGCTCAGCATTAGAATATTGAAAGGTCCTACTGTATTTTGAATGTAGACAAGTATTCCTAAGAGGGGGAGAGAACTTACTAGGGTATAAAATGAATAGAGACCTGCATTAAGGTGTTCTGCTTGATTTCCTCTTTGGGTAATGATAATGAGTGTTGAAACTAGTGTTGCTCCAAATAGAATATATAAAAGAATTAATTTTATTGCAGTAAATGTTATAATTAAAGTAATTATAGTATGACTAGCAGTGATACTATTTTTTTTTTTCTGGTAGAGATTCTTTTAATACGTGGTGCTGACTATTAGTATAAGGGGTCATAACCATGTAGTTAAAATCAGTGGTGGTGTCCATAGGGAGCGGGAGAAAACTAATGAGAAATTGAGGCTGTTGTCATTGAATAAGGAGGAGTAGGCTTGTGAGTCTAATTAGTAGGCTATGCGTGGTGGTGTTAATTCAGATTAACCTGATGATCAGGTCAGTGGTATTGTTGCTGACCACAATCTTGGCCTTCTCTGCCTGCTGAAGCTGAATTAAAGGACATGGAGGCAGAGTCTGGAGGAAATAGAAAGCTGGCTTCAATTCTCAGCCAGCAGAGAGGGGAACCCAGCAGGCTCATGCCTCAAGACCTGTGCCTGAGCCCCTTGAGGAGTCTAGGGGCTCATAGAAGGAAGGGCTCACAGTCAGGAGGCAGTATGATAAACCAAGGGGGTAGGACTTTTATTTCTTCCTCTTGCATTTATTCACAGTCGCATCAGTTCAGTTCAGTTGCTCAGTCATGTCTGACTGATGATGGGAAAGACTGAAGGCGGGAGGAGAAGGGGACGACAGAGGATGAGATGTTTGGATGGCATCACCGACTCAATGGACATGGGTTTGAGTAAACTCCAGGAGTTGGTGATGGACAGGGAGGCCTGGTGTGCTGCAGTCCATGGGGTCGCGAAGAGTCGGACACGACTGAGCGACTGAACTGAACTGAAACCACTCCAGTAGATTCTTCCAAGTGTGTAGCCCAGAGCGTTCTGCCTGAGGGAGTTGAGATCACACAGGTAAAACGTGTGAGAGCTCACAGGGTGCTCAGGACTGTGGAACTGACAGCCCTTCCTGGGCGGCCAGGACCCTGAGCAGCGATGAGAGCCTCGCCCCCTCGTGGTCCCAGGGAGAAGGAAGCTGATAGGCCTGCCGGCCGGTCCGAGCCACTGCTGGGAGGTCCCTGTCTACCCTGACCACTGGAGTGGCCCAGGGGGCCCACCCTCTCGGGCCCCACCGATCCCCTGCCCCACACCCATGTGGAGAGTCCTTCCAGGCCGTCATGACGGGAATCTGTGGTGGGAACTCAGCGGAAAGCTGTGAGGGCAGCTGGGACCTTCCTTCACCGAGGACGTGACATCACCAGGTACACCAAGGTCACGCAGGAGGCAGGGAGGCCGTTTCAGATGGTGGTCTGTGCCGAGAAGGACACAGGACACGGGCAGGCAGGGGCTGACGGGCGGCAAGTCCAGAGAGGCGCCTTCTTGGAGGAGGGGCGGTGCTCAGACAGAACTGCATCTGGGCCCGGAGCTCCAGCGGGCCGGCTGGTGGCTGAAGAGGGCAAGGCCGGGGCTCGGCCACATGAGCGGTGCATCTGGCCTCTGGTAGAGTTTCTGCTCCCCAAGGACTGGGGTTATTGTCTGTCTCCTCACGGCTGTCCCGTGCCTGGAACACGACCTGGACAGAGGCAGGTGCTAAGCAAATATCTGTGAATGAGTGGACGGTCCGAGTGTGGAGATGCGCAGGACAGGCGGCGTCAGGCTGCAGAGTGGGGGTTACGTAGATTAGGAGGCCGAGCCGGGAGAGGCATACAGGGTTTCTAAACCCGGACTTCCAGCCCCCTTGGGCTCAGCTCCACCCAAGCCCGTCTGTTCCCCAGACACTCTATTTTCTACGGTACATTCCCTCTGGCCTTCACTCACCTGCGTGTCCTGCCCTGCATGACTTAAAAGCAGCTCCAGGTCTGTTCCTCCCATCTGTGCCTGAAGCCTCTTTATGCTTAAGCTGGGGGATCCCAAGGGCGCCCCCTGAGATGGGGCCCCTTCCCTGCCCAGGGACGGGTGCACCTTGTCTGTGCCATGGACTCTGCTCTCTGCAGTTGTCTGCCTGTTCAGGTCTCTGCCTGACCCAGGGCCGGGAGTGTTCATGGGTCGGTGTGTCCCCGCTGATTCTAGCAATCCGCCAGGCTGAGTCCTGCTGGCCTGCATCGTGACACTGCCATTTACTGGTTACACGGGGCCCACCCTGGAGCACAGCTGACCACGTCCACTGGTCTCAGCTGGACCTCGCTGTTGGGCCGGGAGCCAGACGGTCAGTGCTGCTGGTGCCTGTGGGCATGGCTGCCATCACAAGCCTTCTCCTTGGGGCTCAGCAGCTGAGCCGTCAGGGCGGGTGCAGAACGCGCTGCAGACCGGCACAGGGGGTCAGCGCTGGGCCTCAGCCAGAGAGCGGAGGCTCCGACGTGGGGCCTGCCCTCCATTAGGACAGTTTCCGGCCTCCTGGGCTCTGTTTTGTCCGACCTTCGAGGATCGGGCGGAGCTGCTGCACTCATCCTGGCCCACCCGCTCCAGAGCTGCCCTCACAGACCTCCCCTGCACTGGGGTCTGACCAGTACATTCCTGGTCCCAGCACCAAGCCAGGGCGTCCCAGAGCCCCTTCAGTTAAGGGGTCAGGGGAAGCAGAGCCGCTTTGTGTTGAGCTGGAGGGGGAGTCGTGTGGGTAGAGTTCTCGTTTCCTCCAGCGACACTTGTGGCTTACGGCGCCCAGGGCTTCCAGCCAGCCTGTGGGCTGCCGTGGGACCCCGTCTCCTGTCGGCTCCTCTTCTGACTGGTTGGTCCATGTTCTAACTGCTCGGGACTTGGTGCTTCTGGTTGACTGTCTATTGTAATTGGCTAGCATCAGTTCTTTTTTTTTTTTTAATCAGTATTTTTGTTTGTTTGTTTGTTTGATGTATAACTGGTTTATAATGTGTTACTTTCTGCTGCACGGCTCAGGGACACAGTTATACACATATACATTCTTTTTAAAAATATTCTTTTATAGTTTATCATTGGACACTGAATATTGTTCTCTGCTATGCAGCAGGGCCTTGTTTATCCATTCTACTTATAAAAGCTACATCTGCTGACCCCAGCCTCCCACTCCATCCCTCCCCCGCCCCTTCCTCCTTGGAGAGTGCCAGTCTGTTCTCTCTGACCCTGAGTACATTTCTGTTTCATGTGTGTGTGCTCAGGTGTTCAGTTGTGTGTGACTCTTTGCGACACCATGGACTGTAGCCCACCAGGCTCTTCTGTCCATGGGATTCTCCAGGCAAGAATTCAACACTTGTTGAGTGCAGGCTTGTGGTCACTCTGACCTGTCACAGACCTCTCAGAGGCCATCCACTGGGTGAGTGCATGCTTGTGGTCACTCTGGTCTGTCACAGACCTCTCAGAGGCCATCTGCTGGGTGAATGTGGGCTCCTGGTCACTCTGGTCTGTCACAGACCTCTCAGGGGCCATCTGCTGGGTGAATGTGGGCTCCTGGTCGCTCTGGTCTGTCACAGACCTATCAGAGGCCATCTGCTGGGTGAATGTGGGCTCCTGGTCACTCTGGTCAGTCACAGACCTCTCAGAGGCCATCTGCTGGGTGAATGTGGGCTCCTGGTCACTCTGGTCTGTCACAGACCTATCAGAGGCCATCCGCTGGGTGAGTGCAGGCTCGTGGTCACTCTGGTCTGTCACAGAGGTCTCAGACGCCATTCACTGTGTGAGTGCAGTCTCGTGGTCACTTGGCCTGTCACAGACCTTTCAGAGACCATCTGCTGGGTGAATGTGGGCTCCGGGTCACTCTGGTCTGTCACAAATCTATCAGAGGCTGTCCGCCATGTCAGTGCAGTCTCGTGGTCACTCTGACCTGTCACAGACCTGTCAGAGACTGTCCACAGGGTGATTGCACGCTTGTGGTCACTCTGCTCTGTCACAGACATCTCAGACGCCATCCGCTGGGTGAGTGCAGCCTTGTGGTCACTCTGGCCTGTCACAGACCTATCAGAGTCTGTCTGCTGGGTGAATGCATGCTTGTGGTCACTCTGGTCTGTCATAGACTTGTCAGAGGCTGTCTGCTGTGAGTACAGGCTCATGGTTGCTTTAGTCTGTCACTGACCTCTCAGAGGCCATCCACTGGGTGAGTGCAGGCTCGTGGTCACTCTGGTCTAACACAGACCTGTCAGAGTCTGTCTGCTGTGTGTACAGGTTCATGGTTGCTTTAGTCTGTCACTGACCTCTCAGAAGCCATCTGCTGGGTGAGTGTGGGTTCCTGGTCACTCTGGTGCACAGTCTCCGTGGGGATGTGGAGAGGCACTGTGTGGCTGCCCCAGCTGGGGGCCACTTATTGCCCTCTTGCTGCCCCCAAGCTACGTCTGGAGAAGGCTAATCCCAATGAGAAGCTACTTTCAGACTTCAGCTCACATCCCAGGAACTAGCCTTCCAGCCTAAGCAGGTCACTCGGGGTTTCCTGTGTTAGTGCTCACAGCTCACATTCCCTAGAGAGTGGGCCGGATCTGGGGACACATGTCCTCTGCTGCTAAAACTGACATTAGACTGTGTTCCAAGGGATGGACCACAAGGGGTGATGGGAGAACGTCTGCCCTACCTGCTTGGAGGCACTGTGCCCCCAGCCCCTGCCTTCTCCCCACTCAGATACGGAAATTGGGAGAGCAGGAGGGGGAACCTGGGCCCCCAGTGAGACCCTCTTAGCAGAGCTGGGCCTGGGTCAGGCTTGGAGGGTGTGACCGAGAGTTTGCTGGACAGGACGCCACATTTAGAGGGCCTCCCGCAGTGCAGGCTTCAGGGCTACATAACAACTAAGTGCAGAGCATGGTGGCTGAGCTGACGGCTGTGGATCCTGCAGGCTGAACGCTGAGCCCTGAACGTTGGAAGGTTGTCTGGAGTCACAGGACCTGCTTGCTCTCTCTGCTGAGATGATCTCAATGGGGACCCAGGTTCCCCCTCCTACTCTCTAGAAGCTATCAAACTGAAGCCAGTCCTCATGGTGAGCTCTGAGAAAACTCAGGAAAGGAAAGAATACCTGCTTTCCAGCAGCCATCAGACTGCAGCCACTCCCCACTGTGATCCCCGAGGAAACTCAGAAAGGAGAAGTCAGGATGCTGGTCCCAGGTGGTAAGGTGTGTATCAAAGGGGATGATTTCAGTGAGATGGCTGGTGCATCTTCCCACACTTAGAAAAGTGCTAAGTTCCTTAACTTTAGATGCTTCCCCCTGGTTTTGAAATCCTAAAAGATTTGTACTGAATAAAGCAACTCTCAAGACCTGTATTATAATATTATTATGTCTATACATATGAAGTAGAGACTTTCCAAAGAACAACAAAGACAAATCTCAACATTCAGCACACTGGCACCAGTGGTGGGCTCTCCCCAGAAGATGCAACTAGTTGGGCAATTAGAACACTCATCACCCCTTTTCCCATAAGATTGTGGAATGGACACTGTCACTGGGAATTGTTACAGGGAAGAACAAAATCTGACTCCATGTTGAATGTTTTACTCTAACCTTTGCTTCCTGTTGGCCTGTTTGCTACAGGGATACTGTCCATACATAATGGCCTGCCTCAGGAAACCCCGCCCCTCTGCCTCTGTCCAGGACCTGTCCACCAGTGGATGGCTACAGGAGGGAGAAAGTGACACATCTCCCTCCGAGACTGGCCATTCCAGGAGATATTTGCCAGATAAATGGCCTTTTTATTTTATTTCCTCACTTACCAGCTTTGGGTTCTATGAAAGACACTGGCATCCAGACCCTGACAAGATGGTTTCTTCAAGATATTAGTCTGCTATCTTCTCAGTCTGCCAGCTTTCCAAGTAAAGTCATCTTCCTTGCCTCAGCACCTCGACTCTGATTTATCACCCTGTTGTGAGGCGTGCAGAGCGAGCTTGGACTTGGTAACAATCCCACATGCATTGCAGTCAAAAAATCAAAACATTAAATGGAAGCAATATTGTAACAAATTCAATAAAGACACTGAAAATGGACCATATAAAAAGATCTGAAACCAAAAACCAGAAGGAACACAGTGGTTGTCTGAAATATTTAGAAAGCAGTTAGAACCCCTCTTGCCCATACCCCATGAAGCCACACTGGACTGTTAGGCCCTGTCCATTCAGTACACCCTCTCCAGACCCCAGCTGGAGGTGCTCTGCCCCCAATGCCCTCCTGGGTCTCAGGAGTAGAAGAAACAACCTATGGGGTCTCCTCTGTGGTCCAGGGGAGCGTCACATCAGCCACCCTGTCTCCCTGCCCATAATAAATAAGGAGGGTTGTCAGCACCTGGGCAAGTGATGCTCTGGGCACCTGGAATGCCTCTTCCTTGTGAGATTCGGTGTGAAGACAACACAGAAGGAGAACCAGCCAAGAGGGATCCAGGGAGCAGTGAACCCCTCTTCACAGGGACCCTGTGAGACCCAAGACTCACTCTGCCCACCCTGTTCTGACTTTTGGGAACTTGCCTTTGCCATTCTCTGGGCAGGAGGTGGGAAGGTCAACAGGGTCTCTCTTCCACCTCCTGAAACCCAGGTGGGCACCAGGGGAAGCAGCCCTCCACCTGGGGTCCAGAGAGGGTGTCCTGAGTGCACAGGGCCTAACCGGTCAGTGAGGCCGGCCCTCATCCACAGTGCACTGACCTGCTGCAGGGTCTCGGGTTCCCTGGCATCCAGCTCGGCCATCGCCAACCCCAGCTTGGTGTCTTGGGAGCCCCTCACTTGCGGGCACCCAGCAGGTGAAAGCTGCATGCCCAGTGAGAAGGAGGAGAAGCCGGTGGGGCCGGGGTCCAGCATGGAGTGTCCAAGGCCCCTCTGCTCCCCCAGGAACACCCAGCCCCACCTGCCATGGGATTTCTCCTCTTTAGTATGTGTCTTTGTGGCTGATGTTGCCAAACACCTTCCTCTGGAAAAGAAGGCTCCATGACTGTGCAAGGGGTGGAGGTGAAGAGGGGCTATAGCCCTAAACCCAGAGAGCTTCAGAACTAACTCCCCTGAGCCCTGAACGTACTGCCTGTTACATCTGTACCAACCGAGGCCAAGATCCAGGCAGATTCTCTGTGGAAACACTTTTCTGTCCAACAAGAGAGGACTTGTTAACCCACAGCTGAACCCCGAGAAGTGGGACGTGCTGTAACTGTGGAGACTGCAGGGAAGGTGTTTGAGAGGCTTCTTCCCGGGCGGCTCCCCGAGGCCCCTGGAGTTACTGGACCCAGAGGCGGAGCACTCGCGCTTCTCTCCTCACTGCAGGCCAGACGGTGCCCCCAACCTCACAGCCCTGCTCCTCCCCCTTTCTGAGTTCAACAGAAACCCCCCGGTCACGAGGCCAAAGCCCAGTCTTCTTGGTGAGCAGAGCAGAGGCCGGTGGGAAGGGGGGTGGAGGCTGCAAGCTTCTTTGTAGAAGAAAAACACGGACGTGTGTTCCCGTGTGTGGTGGCCGCATGCTGCAATAATTGGTGTTCCCCACACTTTTATGGGTGGGTTTTAGTTTCTGTAATTTCAAAATTTCTTTTTTTTTTTTAACAGCTGCATATTATGAGAAAATTTTGCAATCAACCATGAGCACTTGCAAAATAAGATCTTATTTTTTTTTCCTTTTCCTAAAATGTCACAGTTTTCTATGGTGACAGATGAACCGCCTCCTACTTTTAAGTATTCATTTAATTGGCTGCGCTGGGTCTTAGCTGTGGCATGCAGGGCCTTCAGTTGCAGCATGTGGGAAATAGTGCCCTGACGAGGGATTGAACGTGGCCCCCTGTGTTGGGAGCTCAGAGTCCTAGGCTCTGGATCAGCAGAGAATGCTGCAATCTCCTACTTAAATCAAGGTTATTTATTTATTTCCGGCTTGCTGAGTCTTCGCTGCTGTGCGGGCTTGTCTCTGGCTGTCGGGCGTGGGGGCTGCTCTCTCGTTTCTGCGCTGAACTTCTCCCTGTGGCGGCTGCTCTGGGTGGGAAGCAGAGACTCTAGGCTCTTGGGCTGCAGGAGTTGTGAACGGACTTAGTTGCTCCACGGCACGTGGGGTCTTCCCAGATCAGGGACTGAACCCGTGTCTCCTGCATTGGCAGGTGGATTCTTAACCACAGCACCACCAAGGGAGTCATTCCCCTCCCTGCTTCCTGCCAACAACCCATTTTTAAAAAAGACTATAAATAATCTGTTTAGTAAGTTTTCAGGAGTCTGAGCTCTGAGGTCAGCGTCTGGGTGTCATTCTCCCAAAGGCATCTTAGCTTCAGATACTGGCTGGGCTCATGAGTCCAGTAAGCAGGGCAGGTCTGGTGGCTGAAGACAGGCTTGGCCTCTGGAGCTCTGCCCTCACCGACTCACCCAGGGTCCCCGAGCCCCGGCAGCCAAGCAGAGCCGCGCGCAGGCGGGGCTGGGTACAGCCACGGGGCCGCCGTGGTCAGGGTGGAGCGTGCGGCGGAGGCAGCTGGCTGTCCGTCCCGTGACTGCTGGTGTCCTGTGTGACCGTGCATGGCAGTCACGGTGTCAGGTGGGGCCTGGCCACTGTCCTGGGGACAGGATGGGACCTCAGAGAGCTCGCAACCCCACTCCCCATCCCCCAGCTCCGCTTCAGATTCTGGCTTGTGGCTGCTGGCAGCTCCCTGGGCTGGGAGGCTGTGTAAAGCATCAACCCCCTTGCTCAAGGTCAGCTGAGACCCCCAGCTCTGGGGTCACACACCATCTGTGCCACCACCCAGGTCATCCCACTTCTGTGAGGGAGGGCCTGTGTGGGGCTGTGGGTGATGGGGGATTTGTGGGTGTTGTGGGCTGGCCCGAGGAGTCAGCTTTTTGAGCGGAGGGGAGTGGATGGGAGGGTAGGGAGAAGCTTTGACCTGCTCAGCCTTCCAGGGGATTCCAGGCCCAGCTCTGGTGGGAGGTGCAGGTGAGAAGCCCCTGCAGGTTTCTGGATGCCCACCGTTTTTCAGTTGAAGCCCCTCTGCCTACACCACCCCTGACTCTCCCTACCGTGGCCCCGGCCTAAAGCCACAGAAGATGGGGAGTTTACGTGTCTTCCCTTCCTGTAGGGACAAACACGTTCCTTTAACAAAGCATAGAAACCGGAAAATAATAGTGGGTGGTTATCACTGACACGGTTCATGTAGAGACGCTTCACAAGCCTGGCACATGGAGGGGACTGAGGGTCGTTGCCCGAGTCCTGAACTTCGCACCCTCTGCCCCCCGCCCCGTGGCCCACTCTCCCCTTGGTGTCTTCTGGAGGCCGGGTGGACTTCAGCCTCCGGAACCCCTTCTGGAAGGACCAGGCCAGGGCAGAGGTCATTCACAGAGGGGAGGGTGTGGTCGACCTTAAGAACCCCATTGCCCCCACTCTGTCGGAGCTCAGTTCCGGGTCTGAGCAAGCGTGGCTTCCTGGTGCTGTCTCCACCCTCACTCACCCAGGGTGGGGGGGCTTTGTGTCCACCTTGTCCCCTCGTGCAGCCTGGTGTCCCCAGGACCCGTGCTGTGTGTGCATCTGCCCTGCTCACAGCGCACCCCGGGGCCCATCAGACTTCACTCATGAAAGGGAAGTGTAAGGATGAACTACTCCATGGTTAACAATTTCATGGCGCGACAGCGTTGACCAGAGCGCACGGGCACAGGTACGAGGCCCATGCAGAGAGAAGCCGCGGTGTGGGATTCAAGGACCCTCCGTGTGGGGGTGGGATGGGGGCAGACAGGGATTTCCTGCAAACCTGGCTCCAGGCTCTGTTCTCTGGAGGGGGATGACTGTGGGCACTGGCTGTCTGTGGAGGGGCCCTGGGGATGCCCAGCTCAGCAGGAACGGCAGGGGTGGGAAGGGAGGTCGGCCTCCCTTCGCACCCCTGACCTCACACCCCCTCATCAGGGCAGCCCAGTGCCTAAACAGCCCCTTCCTCGTATAGCTCTGTAGACCTGGAAGGTGTGGGGGCTGGACGACATGCAGGAAACAAATTCTGTAATGCAATTATCCTTCTATTAAAAAATAAAAAATATTAAAGAAAAGAACACAAAGGACAGCAAAGGTGTGGCTTGCATTCTCAGCCAGCCTCTGCCAGATTCCAGCTGTGCTTACGCATCAGACCAAAATGCTGGTGCTCCCACCTCGTATCACAGATGAGAGAATAGAGAGAATAGAGACACAGAGAGGTTGAGCATCTTGCCCCAGCTCACACAGCTCCTGGGGGCAGGGCTGAGAACTGGACCCCTGTGGTCGCATCTGGAGTCCAGATGCTGTGATGACCCTGAGGGAGCGGCAGAGAGCAGATGGCCCATGCTGAGACAGGCGCGCGCGCACACACACACGTGCACATGGCCTTCACCTTTGCGGCTACAGAAGTCAGAGGGAACCAGAGGGCCACCAGGAGAGGCCAAAGGAGAGTCAGGGACTATAAGGAGGAGAAGCCACACTTCCCAGGAGGCCGGGGAATCACTTCCCTGGTGAGTCTGTCTCAAACCCTAGATTCCTCTCCCTGGACCCAGGATTGACTGTCCAGTGACCTAACTGAGTTGGGTCCAGAATGATGCCTTCCCAGGGGTTCAGCTATGACTGGACTCCACTACTGTCAGTGATAAAGGGGGAATGAGTACATAGTCTGGGCTTCAGATTTGTTTGGAGATAAAATTTATTAGGTGTACAAACAATCACGAAGGCAATTGGCATGAACATCTCCAGAACACTTAAGAAACCCTCTGCTGTTTATCTACCTCCTCTCCTGTCACGAACGTGGAAGGTCTATTTAACAAGTAATTCTGTGCTTATCGCACTCTTTCTTTAAAATATTTATCATATATTTATTTATTCGGCTGTGCTGTGTCTTAGTTGCAGCCTGTGGGAGCTAGTTCCACAATCAGGTATTGAACGTGGGTCTCTGCATTGGGGTCTTGACCCCTGGACTAACTTGGAAGTCTCTCCTCATACTCTTGTGGACAGTAACGGGTTACAGACCTCCTCTGAGGCCCCCTTAGAGCTGAGGCACGGGGTGGCTGCAGTAATCCTCCTGTGGCTAAGGTGTGGTTTGTTGGTCATGACTCACTCACACTCCCCGCAAACATAGGGCTACTCCCCTGTGTGTGTCCTCTGGTGTCTGATGAGGACGAACTTCCGACTGAAGCTTCGCCCACACTCCCTGCACACATAGGGCTTCTCCCCTGTGTGTGTCCTCTGGTGTCTGATGAAATCTGACTTCTGACTGAAGCTTCGCCCACACTCCCTGCACACATAGGGCTTCTCCCCTGAGTGTGTCCTCTGGTGGGTGATGAGGACGGACTTCCGACTGAAGCTTCGCCCACACTCCCCGCAAACACAGTGCTTCTCCCCTGTGTGTGTCCTCTGGTGGGTGATGAGGACGGACTTGTGAGTGAAGCTTCTCCCACACTCCCCGCAAACATAGGGCTTCTCCCCTGTGTTTGTCCTCTGGTGGGTGATGAGGACGGACTTGTGAGTGAAGCTTCTCCCACACTCCCCGCAAACATAGGGCTTCTCCCCTGTGTGTCTCCTCTGGTGTGTGATGAGGTTGAAGTTCTTACTGAAACTTCGCCCACACTCCCCACAAACATAGGGCTTCTCCCCTGTGTGTGTCCTCTGGTGTGAGATGAGATGGGACTTCTGACTGAAGCTTCGCCCACACTCCCCGCAAACATAGGGCTTCCCCCCTGTGTGTGTCCTCTCGTGTCTGATGAGGACAGACTTCTGACTGAAGTTTCGCCCACACTCCCCGCAAACATAGGGCTTCTCCCCTGTGTGTGTCCTCTCGTGTGTGGTGAGACTTGACCTGTCCTTGGAGCCTTGCCCACACTCTCCATACGTGACCCTCATAATCCCTGAGACCCTTGCCCCCGTGAGCAATGTGCCTGTGTACTCTGGATTCAGCTCCTGGCTTGTGCTGGTCTCGTGTTTCATTCTCTCATGCACCCCAGGACCCCCCATTTGTCCTCCGGGTGAGTAGGAAGAGACCCTTGAAATCCTCTTCAGCCTTACGCTTTTCAGCAAAGGTTGGGGCCTGTCCTTGGCCTCCTGACCCTCAGGTTTGTCGCTCGGGCTGTGTGGATCTGAATATCGCTGATTTTGATTGCCTGGGCAGGGATCCTCTGGTTGGAGGAGGTCTCTTTCAGATGGTCTCAGGAGGGTCTGAGAGGGGTGACTGCGTTGGGTGTGTTGGCTGAGGAATTTCTGACTGGAGAAGGCCAGAGAGCAGGAGGCACATGGGTGGATCTTGGGCTTCGGTTCTGCTGAAAGAGGAAGCTTTTGGTCAGGTAGGTGGTTTGCCATGGTCAGGCCTGCCTCACTAATTATCTAAGGGTTGACAGTGCACGATTTGTCTCCCATCGAGTGTGTCTTTATAGTCCACGTTTCCACTCCACTCTTATTCTCTACATCTACAGAAATCCAGGAAGTTGGTGTCAGGGGCCTTTTCTACATATCACCCAGATAGGGACCTTCCAGCAGCATCAGAGGCAGCGTCTCTCCTGATAGATGTGGATCTGTAGGGACTTTCCCTGCGTGTAAGTGTCTGAAATGTCATGTCATAATGGCCACAGGTATTTACCCTATTGAGGGATAAGACTTGATGACTTAGGTGAAATCTCCTGAGTGGCTCCCTGTGAGAAGAAAGGGTCTATTAAGTTAGGGGTTCCTGGCCTGGAGTTCTCTGCCTATCGGAGGCAACACAGGGGGTGGTTACAGCAGGTGTGGGTAAATCTGACTTTGTGGCTCCTTGTTCAAAGAGGAGCCTTTGTGCCGACCTCTGCAGGAACCGGGTTTGAGACTGGACGAGACCGAGCGGCCTAGGTCCCACTGACTACAGGTCTCTGGCCCTTGCTGCCCAAACTGGTTCACAAATTACTCCTCTCTCAGTTTCCCATACATCATAAAATAAAGGCATATCCTTTCTCAAGCCTCAGCAGTACTCATACCTCATTTATTACATTCAGGCTTAGTCCATTCAACGTGCACTAGGAAGCCCTATTTAAAAATACATGTCCAGCCAGACTCTTCACATCCTCACTAGAAAGCATCTTCAGACAGCCCACTCTCCCCTCATGTCTGGCAATGAACTGACCTCTGAGGGGGCTCCCCGCTGATGTCTCATCCCCAAAATGAACCAAAGCATCGTCTTGGAACAGAGAACATGCCGCTTACAGCTGAAAGCCTCGCGGTTGTTCTGTGTCACCCAGGAGGACCCCTGGGGCCTGCACGTGGACACATGCCTTGAGGCTTCCGTGTCCCATCCAGCCTCCTTCCTCTCCCTCTGTGCTTCCTCCCGCGACCCCTGGCATGGCCACTCTTCCCGGCCCTGGGGCTGCAGCACTGGCTGCTCCCCTGCCTGGAATCTTTCCCCGCAGGCGTTATCTCTGCAGAGACCCTGCCCCACCGTCCTGCACCACACCCCACCCTCTGCTCACGCTGACCCGAGGCACGTTCACTGCGCTGGTTTCCCTCAGAGCACCAGCCCCTGTCTGGTACGAAGCCCCTGCTGCCCCAGGGCAGTGGTTCTGTCTGTTTCGATGTGTGGAGCCCCGTCTGGCACAGAGCATGAACTCATATGACAAAAAAGTGGAACCGTAACTGAATGCACATCACTGTACATGTGTGCACCCCAATGTTCATCGCAGCACTGTTTATAATAGCCAGGACATGGAAGCAACCTAGATGCCCATCAGCAGACGAATGGATATGGAAGCTGTGGTACATATACACCACGGAATATTACTCAGCCATTAAAAAGAATTCATCTGAATCAGTTCTAATGAGATGGATGAAACTGGAGCCCGTTATACAGAGTGAAGTAAGCCAGAAAGATAAATGCCATTACAGCATACTAACACATATATATGGAATTTAGAGAGATGGTAATGATAACCCTATATGCAAAGCAGAAAAAGAGACACAGATGTACAGAACAGAATTTTGGACTCTGTGGGAGAAGGCGAGGGTGGGATGTTTCAAGAGAACAGCATCGAAACATGTATATTATCTAGGGTGAAACAGATCACGAGCCCAGGTTGGATGCATGAGACAAGTGCTCGGGCCGGGTGCACTAGGAAGACCCAGAGGCAACGGGTAGAGAGTGAGGTGGGAGGGGGGATCGGGATGGGGAACACATGTAAATCCATGGCTAATTCATGTCCATGTATGACAAAAACCACTACAATACTGTAAACTAATTAGCCTCCAACTAATAAAAGTAAATAAAATAAATTAAAAAATGTAAAAAATACTAATAAGTAAGGAATGCCATTTACTTTCTTTAGATTGGTAGATGTCATTCATAAATTTCCTAGTGTGACTCTTTAAATATCTTTGTCCTATAAATATTTTAAAATAAAATGTCTTTATTTTAGTGAAAAAAAAGAAAAGAAATGGGAGGGAATAAGGAAGAAAGAGGCAAAGGGCAGAGAGCTGGTAGGTGCTAGAAAACTTGCTTTTTGCTTCTAAGCCTGTCAGCAGAAGGTGATGTTACATATCTTTTTGCATCAAATATTAAAAAATAGAACTAACATTTTTACTATAAAAATTTTTCCTAACAATCATAGGACAAGAATAAAATTATGAGGCATTTTAATTGCAACTCAACTGACTTTAGACTGGATTGTCCTCTGCTTCTAAATCGGACGACGGAAGCTCCCAGAATGGGGTGGGGTGCTGGAAGAGGGGTGACACTCACCTCTCCCGGCCGCGAGCTCACTCTTCCCCCTGCTGTTCCGCTTGATGCCAAGGTCCTGACCATACTCGTCCCCGTACCAGACCAGCAGCTCACAGCCCGGCCTGACCACCTGGCAGGTTCGGTAGAAGATCTGCCCGTGATACTGGAAGGCCATCAGGTTCTGCTCCTCGTCGTCCCGGGCACAGTTCACATACCTGGGGTCGAGGCCGGGAAAGGGAAAGAAACCTCAGGTGATGAGTGCCCTCCACTCTCCGACCATGCCCAGCTCCTTGCCTTCCGCCTCCGAGGCCGCCCCTCATGTGGACCTTCTGTTCACACCTTCGACCAGGCCATGTGAATTCCCATGCTTTTCTCTCCTTACCTAATTAGCCATTTTCCGGATCCCAGTTCCAGACTCATCTCCACCTGGACTGTCCTTGAGGCTGGTGACCTCCAGCTCCTCTAAACTCTGAATTAAGTTCTCTTCCATCCACAGGACTTGGTGCTCCTTGGCTAACACGCAGCCCTCAGCACTCACCCCAGCCTGCCTTCTCTCCCCAGGCTTTCTCCCATCTCCCCACGTGTATCCAGGGTCCTATTCGCTTGCCCATCCCCTCCCACGGAAACTTGGAGAGAGCTCTGATATAGCTTGATACACGGAACAGTAATAGTTTGTTCACTGTCTGCCTGCCCTGATGAAAGGAGAGGCCC
Organism: Dama dama; assembly: GCF_033118175.1. Taxonomy (NCBI): domain Eukaryota; kingdom Metazoa; phylum Chordata; class Mammalia; order Artiodactyla; family Cervidae; genus Dama; species Dama dama. Next base: position 253,147 of record NC_083692.1, on the reverse strand, counting down.
TCAGAGAATGGTCCCATTCAGGGCCATCCTGCCCCCCATTCCTTCTGAGGCCTCAGGGCCCACTTCTCACTGGAACCAAGCCTGAGGAGGTTGTTGCCCACATAGAGTCAAGGTCTCCTGTATTCGGTTATCCTGGCACTGTGTAGTTACTCAAAGATAGAAAAATTAAGGTTACTGTTCCTAAAATCAATTGGCTAATGTCTGTCTGCAGTATGTTCTCCAAAAGGACATGGGTTGTGTGATCTGCTTCAGTAACGAAGTTCACTGTCTAAACTGAAACATAAAGTGCGTGGTAAGTGTCCATTAAGTGAGTTAAAGTGTGCCTGGTGAATCTAGACTCCTCAAGTTGTTTTCAACTACACCAGTTTTGTTCAGCATATAGACTTCTATCCTGACAGCACATACCGTATTTTTATTTCCTACTTTCCAGTGTCTTTTGAAATGAAAGAGCATGATATGGAGGGAAAAGAGGAAAGAAGATGTGAAAGCTGTTGAGGGAGCCGGGTTGAGAAGGAAAGGGGCGTGGGATGGAGGGAGTCTCAATGTCTACACACTGCAGACTCACTGCACTCACCTCATCCAGTTGGCCCAAGACGTGTCCTTTCGATCCACATACTCGTAGCAGTTCCTCCCTTTGGTGATCTGAGTGTCAGAGAAAGAGTTACAAGCTTTCCTCTTTCTTTTATTTTTTCTTGGTAGGAAGATATAGAAGAGCTATTTCCCTCTGTAGTCATTGGTGCTTTTCAGCCTGCATGGATTTACCTGCCAGTCGGACCACACGGTAAGCCCCTTACTCATCATTGCAAGTCTGAGTCTCTTGGTTCATTGAAGGCAAGGGCTCCACAAGGGAGGAGTCACTTCTGTGTGTCTGTACTACTGTGTTCCCACCTCTCCTCAGACATTTAGATACAGGTCCTGAGTGTGTGTACACTGTGGTCCCACCTCTCCTCTGACCCTTGGATAGAGGTCCTGAGTGTCTGTACACTGTGGTCCCACCTCTCCTCTGACCCTTAGAGGTCCTGAGTGTCTGTACACTGTGTTCCCACCTCTCCTCTGACCTTTAGATAGAGGTCCTGAGTGTCTGTACACTGTGGTCCCACCTCTCCTCTGGCCTTTAGATAGAGGTCCTGAGTGTCTGTACACTGTGTTCCCACCTCTCCTCTGACCTTTTCATAGAGTTCCTGAGTGTCTGTACACTGTGTTCCCACCTCTCCTCTGACCTTTAGATAGAGGTCCTGAGTGTCTGTACACTGTGGTCCCACCTCTCCTCTGACCTTTGGATAGAAGTCCTGTGTGTCTGTAGACTGTGTTCCCACCTCTCCTCTGATCTTTAGATAGAGGTCCTGAGTGTCTCTACACTGTGGTCCCATCTCTCCTCTCATCTTTAGATAGAGGTCCTGAGTGTGTGTACACTGTGTTCCCACTTCTCCCCTGATCCTTAGATAGAGGTCCTCTGTCTCTGTACACTGTGGTCCCACTTCTCCTCTGACCTTTAGATAGAGGTCCTGAGTGTCTCTACACTGTGGTCCCACCTCTCCTCTGACCTTTAGATAGAAGTCCTGAGTGTCTCTACACTGTGGTCCCACCTCTCCTCTGACCTTTAGAGGGAAGTCTTCTTTTGACGCCCAGGGCACACAGTACCCAGGGCTGACTGTGTCATTGCTGACCATGTTATCACCATGTGCGTCCTTGCATGTAGACATGAAGTACCCCCCACCACATACAAGCCATTAGAGGCCAGAGGACAGGGAAAGGGGTGCTTCTCACCAGCCAGGCGTATCCACTGTTGGCGGCCTCTTCATCATCTGTGATCTGGCCCTCATAGGGTCCAAAGTGCAGGCCCAGCGGCAGATTGGACGCCTCGTTCCACACTCCAAGCCCAGCGTCAGGGATACCCGACAGTCTGATGCTCAACCCAGGGGGCAGCGTGAGGGCTGAGCGATTGGCATGCCCCTTTTCCACTGCACAGTCCTTTACAAAGGTTGGGGGCCCATGGGCAGCACAGCTGTCGATGAAGAAGTTCTGACACTCCTCACAATCTGGAGGTGAGAACAGGGATGAGAGGAGGTATAGTGATGTTGCTGGTCGAAACAACCTCCTCGAAAGAACTGGGGCACTCATGGTGTTAGGGGAAGCACACTGGTTGAGACCGCCCACCCTGTTCAGGCACCATAGTAACCATTTGCATGAGTTGTTTTATGACAGGAGATCCTGATAAGGAATACGGAACTAATAAGCCACCACCAACCGGAAGAGTTCGGGAAAGATCAAAAGGAGACACCGCATGTCTGTCCACTTCCCGGAATCCCTCTCGCTAGCATCCACCTTGGCTGTGGGATGCGTCAGCCATCAGGAAAGGCTCTGAATTAAAATGATTCGCCAAAGATCACCCGGAAACTAATCCGTCACCATAAAACCTGAGACTGTGAGCCACGAGGCAGAGCAGTTCTCCTGGGTTCCCTTACCTCCTGCTCTCCGCTCAGGTGCCCTTTCCCAACAAAATCTCTTGCTTTGTCAGCATGTGTCTCCTTGGACAATTCATTTCCGAGTGTTAGACAAGAGCCCAGTTTTGGGACTTGGAAGGGGTCCCCCTTCTTGCAACAAATGGCGACTCTGGTGGGACTCTTCTTCGCTGAGACTGATATCCTGACCACTCGGGGTACTCAGGGCCCAGCTTGCCTGCCAATGGGCCAGACCCAGCGGCTGCAACTGGGACCTTTTTGTCCCTGGTCTTCTCCTGATGCAGACAACTGGCCAGAGTGCCCCGACCGGTAAGGAACAAGAGACTTTGTTGACCTCTCCCCTTCCCTCTCTCTTTCCTCTCCCTAGCCCTTCCTATCCTTCCCATTTTTCTAGTCCCCTGGTCCTGGACGCAGGAATCTGGTTGAAGGGCCTCAGCTTGAGCTGAGGATTGGAGACCTATCACCTCCTCTTGGCAGAGAACTCGAATTTTCTGGTCTGGTTTCTGGTAGGGCCGGGTTCCAGTCCTCCCTTTTCTGGAAGCCCAGGGAAAAGTCCCGTAACGCCTGGGTGTCTGTAGGTGGCAGGAGACGTCTGTAAGGCCACCCCGTTTGTCCCCCTTTCCCGCCTCCTCCTCCTTCTTCTTTCAACCTGGCTTCCTTTCCTCCTTTTGAAATCTTTGAAGACATCTGAAGTTTTGTGTCTCTATGGAAAGTTTTCTGAGAGACTGTATTCTTGTATTTAAGGGAGTGTCTGAGGAGGACTGCCAGGTTTATATGTGTGTGTTTTAACTCTGCTCTGTGTTGTGATTTGTGAGGGCCATTTTGCTTTGTCTGGCCACCATTTAGACCTGCTGCCATTTTGTTAGAATTTGATTTTCTTTCCCTGTGCCTTGAGAGCACGGCTCTCAGGAACACTTATATAGACCATCTCTAACTCCTGAGACTGAGAGAAAAAGGAAAAAAGCCTTTAAAAATGTTATTTATTTCAACTTTTTTATAAACTAGTAAATTTTATATTGTAATATCTAATTCATGACCTAACTTAGAAAATGAAGCTAGATCTTGCACTGTGTCTGTCTAAATATGTTTTGGTATGTCTTTGTCTCTGGGTAATATTTTTTTAGGTTAATTTGTAAATTAGCTCTATTTAATTGGCTTAAAAAAAGGTAAGTGCTTACAAATCAAATAATTCTAAATTAAACAATAAATTCCAGATTTAGGTGAACTGGGAAATATTCAGTACTAAATACCTGATATTAATGTTTGTTTGTTGACCTATCTAATATAGACATGTCTTAGAGTAATTAACATCAAGTAGAATATTTTCATTGTACCTAGGTTTAATATAAGTTAAATATTATACCTGTTACAAGTTTGTCAACAAGGAAATTACCTCGAGTGAAAAAACTTCTAAAAAATGTAAATGAGGTATGAGTTTGTATATAAACTCTATTAAGAATAATTATTCTTTAAAAATATCTGTCTACAGTAGTCTCCCCAGATTGGCATAACTTGAATTTCTAAGGGTTGTGCTAAACTAAGTATTGGAAGTCTATTAAATAATTATGTCATTTCCAAATGAAATAAGATTTTGAAACATTTACTACTAAACACTGATTTCCTTTTACAGAAAAACTAAAGAGATTTGGGACTATAAATGAATAATGTTTGATGCCATCCTAAAATGTTTTAAGAAAGCAAGGGTTTTAGAAATTATCACTGGTATTTATGCTCACCAATCTATAAAATGCTAATATAAAAGTTAGCTCTTGGTTGCTAAAGGAAAGCAGGAAGTGTGCTCTCAGTAAAAAAGTATGAAAAAATACTAAAAAGAGTTATGCATGATCAGGATTTTCTAAAATTGGATTACAATTAGTTAGATAAATGGATTTTGTTAGGAATGACAGGGTCATAAGAAAACTGGTTAGAGCCACTTAGGTCCAAGATGGCGGAGCTGACTTTCACTAGACCTTGAGCCTTGGTATTTACGCCCATTGTGACATATCAACAAGCTAAATGATACACCCATCAACATTGACTAAATCTGACCAAATGTTCTAAACGCTTTTAATTGATCTTTTCAATGAAACTTCCTAAATCGAATTCTTTTGAAGTTCCTTTGACATCTAGCTAACTTTGGGGTGCTTCAGAGGGCCCCTGAAACATCCCAAAGAGAGATATTAAACTGTGTTTATTTGGTTGGTTAAATTACATGAAAAAGATTATCAAATGAGTAATAAATCTGCTCATGTTATAATGTATGATAAAATTACTAATACAGATATCCTAGAAATTATATGGAGTTCTTAACATTTTGATATGTCTTGGTGTTCTAATTAGAAACCTGATGACTTCACAAAAGTTAACAAAGGACTGAATGAACCAGCGAATATGCTTATAACTTATGGTTTCTATCTAAAAAAATTACAGGTTTGAATCTTGTGTTTTCCGGGAGTAAGGAAAACCTTCCTCTCAAACTAATTATGAAAATAATTTGGTAAAATGATACGTTGTGAACAAAACAATTATATTTTCTCTCTATCTGACTCCTCCAGAAATTTGGAACTCTTAGGTTTCCAGTAAGTTTATCAAATGAGCTAGGAAGGTTATCTCACTAACAGGTAGAAAAATCTCAAGGAATTTTTGAGCCCTTAAAAAGAAAAGAGTTCACCTAGATTTGTTAGACAAAATCTGTGATAAGCCTTTGGTGTGAGTTTCCCAGCCCTGTTTTATATTAAAATTTCAGTCTGAGATTCTATAAATGTTTCAGCAAAATAAAAAGTCTATTAACATTTATGGTTATGTAAATCATTAGACCAAAATTAGTGAGAACAGACCTGTTTTGCAAACAAACTAGCCTTAATTTGGTTATATTTGATAAAAATGAGGGTAACTTTAGAAAAAAAAAAAGATATTTCAAAAAATGTTAAATCTCAGTTAATGGAGGTCTGCATGTAGTAAGACTCATTTCTTAGATAGTTCTTTGTTGTTATGTGATATTAATGTAAAATTTAATTGAATTCTTAAAGAACACCCTAAGTTTGTTTCTGAAGCTTATCTCAGTAATCTATCTTTGGATGAAGATCAGATGCCTCATGACCTGCAACCAGGACTAGAAAAAGACATAATTTAGGAGACTGTCTCCAACCTGGATAGAAGGGCTTTTTATCAGGTACTCTTAACTAGCTCATGCACAATGAAACTGAAGGAAAATTAACTCTTAGATTAATTCCCACTTCCAAAGGCCCCTACACTGGATTGGTCTATTAGAAAAGACAGCCGGCCTGATCTCACCTTCAAATGATGCTCAAACAGGAAAAACTACACTACACCAGGATGAAAAGACAACTACATCAGAGGTAGGCAGCTTGCCCAAGATGCTGGATCTGCTTCGTATGATCATTTATAATGTTTTCTTGACTTCTTAGACCTTTGCATACAAATCAAATGCTTTTCTTTCATAGGCCTGATCCTATGCTAGTTTTAGAAATCAATCCAATTGTTGGGTTTGTGGCCAATTACCTGTATCCAATTCTGGGTTACCTTGGTAAATTTCTCTACTATAAGACTCTAACTGGTTGGCCCTGAAAAAATTTACTTTAAAAAAAAAATTATAGTCATATTCAGGTCACTGTGATACTACTAGACGGGATCCCCTCACTGGGCCAATTAATAATGCCTGCTCTGACTCTGGCCATAAATTTGAGCTTTTTTCTATCACTCAGGCTTAATCAGAGCAACAAGAAAAGTTTCAGCAAAAAAAAAAAAAAAAATCTCCCACAATTATGAGAAGGATTTATATAGATAACACCATGCTATGGTAATTTAGGTTTAAAGTCTCCTCTGTGTTGGAAACAATTCAATCATACTAAGGATAATCTGTCTAGTAACACTAAAAAACTGGGCTATGTGCCTTATAGACGGTGGTGCCAATGTATAATTTCCCTGAAAGATAAAGATTTGTACAGAGTAGACTAAGTCAGACCACCTGAGTTATACTGGGCTATGTGCCTTATAGATGGTGGTGCCAATGGATAATTTCCGTGCAAGATAAAGATTCGTGCAGAGTAGACTAAGTCAGACGACCTGGGATATACTGGGCTACATCTAATGGAAGCTCTTAAGTCTTACTTGTGACTTTACTAATACTGCTGGCTATGTTCTTTGTATTTCACCTGTTTTACAAAACTGCTATTTCTTACACTGCCAAATGTGTGACTGGGGCCTCTGATAAAATAATATATAGTTCCCTATGAGATCGATGATGATAACAGTGTAACTCTAGATATGAAAAAAAGCAACAAGAGGGAATGTCTTCCTGGACCAAGAGGCTAGTAAGACAAGTGGTCCAGAGAATTTTGGATACTGTTTAATGGCCTAGTCCAGTAACAGCACATTGAGTGGCCTGTCAATAAAATCTTTGCCAAGCCTGAAAATGGACATTCTCAGCACCATCGGATAAAATGGTCATGAAATGCCCCCCTCAAAATCATGGTCAAGTTTATGAGCAAAAAGGGGCTCTGCCAACTTAAGATTGACACTTGCCATCTACATCTACAGAGATTAAATCACGGCCTGTGCAACTGCTGACTTTCAACAGCCCTGAAAGGAGTTCAGGGTGAAAATCAGGAATGAGGCACTCGGTGCTCTGAAAAAAACTGGCAGAACAGGCCTTCAGATAGTTAGATCTTTTCAAGAGATTTTATGAGTCCCAATTCTTGCATCTCCTCATACCTAGAGAAACACTGACGTCAGTAATGGTGCCATCTGCTTTGGCTATTAAGGAAAATTTTACAACTAAAAGTCAAAATAGAGTACTCAGCTATGGTTCAGACATCCTGGAAAATAACCAGGTGTTGCTATGGGTGTAATTTCAGATTAGACGTTATATTGCTAAACACTTGAGTTTTCTGAGTCGTGTCAGGCTTAGATGCCACCATTCTCAAAACAATGTCTGCTGGATGCTAATAACTTCTACCTTACTTTTTATAAAACTAGACAACTGGCCACCTGGCTAAAAGTCTCCCTGAAGTGCCAGGACTAGACTGGGTTTCAGGCCTATTCTTAAAAAAAAGAGATTTATTTTGTCTATTAAAATTCCAGTTATCCCTCCTCCAGCTACTACTAATTACGTCTGTTACAACAAAATGGCAGACCAAAAGATTGAGATTTTAATCATACAAGGCTCAGATCTAGGACTTAGAACTCAGGAATACTTCCAAGTCAGTGTCTCTTCTCCAAGCTGAGGCGGTCCTATGCCCCATTTTGACAAAAACTTATCACAGTCATAGTTGCCCTGTTCCCTAAATTAAAACTGAGCAGGACTCTGTGGGTGTCGACTCTGGAGTACAGATCTGCTGTGTGTTCTCCATTTCTTATCTGTAAGATATAGGCTTCATTCAGCCTCCTTGACCTTCCCTGAGTTCCAAAGGGTAGATTCAAACGATTGCAAATCAGGGAAGGGAGAGAATACTGAAGCAGGAGAAACAATCAAATGGTGGTACAGCCTTGAGACAGGGTCCTGGTTCCTACTCAAAGAAATACGCATAACAATGTCTTTTGAGCTCTTCTACAGAACTGGAGCCACCACCCAGGTGGAAGATGGTAACTTCAGACTAAACACAAGATTCCTGGAGCAGAGCTCTGTTCCTTCACCACCAGCCAAGCAAAAAAAAAAAAAAAAAAGTCACAAACCCTGCAGCCCTCACTCCAAATGTTGCCTCCTATTTCTGGGGACCAGTGATGACCATCCTGTAAGGTCTCCTGTTTGGCCCCTGTCTATTTCATCTCTGAGAGGCGCCAACAGTTTCAAACTAAATTGCTGTTATTACAAGAGTAAAAGCTGGTTTCAGATATAGAACACCCCATCTTAGATCAGGGAGAGAGAGACTTCTGCTCTGCTAGGCAGGCCTATGCCCAGGCACAACAGGAAAAATTTACAGAAGAAAGAGACCTCCACCCCAATTCCCAAGAAGCATCTTGAGTATAAAGTCTCTCAGGGGGGGGAGTTGTTAGGGGAAGCACACTGATTGAAACTGCCCACCCTGGCCAGGCACCATAGTAACCATCTGCATGAGTTGTTTTATGACAGGAGATCCTGATAAGGAATACAGAACTAATAAGCCACCACCAACCGGAAGAGTTCGGGAAAGGTCAAAAGGAGACACCGCATGTCTGTCCACTTCCCAGAATCCCTCTCGCTAGCATCCATCCTGGCTGAGAGATTCGTGCGCCACCAGGAAAGACTCTGAATTAAAATGATTCGCCAAAGATCACCCGGAAAATAATCCCATCACCATAAAACCTGAGACTGTGAGCCATGAGGCAGAGCAGTTCTCCTGGGTTCTCTTACCTCCTGGTCTCCACCTGGGTGCCCTTCCCAATAAAATCTCTTGCGTTGTCAGCATGTGTCTCCTTGGACAATTCATTTCCGAGTGTTAGACAAGAGCCCAGTTTTGGGCCCTGGAAGGGGTTCCCCTTCCTGCAACAATGGCATTTGGCCTCGATCCTGCACCCCAAGTCATAGAGGAAGGGGATGACCGGGGGACCAGATGGTGAGGTGAGGTTAGTGGACCAAGGCCTCGTAGCCCCTTCTCCGTGAGTGGGCCAGTGGGGTCACTCACAGAGGTAGTCGTCATCCTGGGGCTCGCTGACCTCTTGGTACACGTGGCCCTTTCTTTCCCGTAGACTGTACCTCCTCACTCCAGTCTCCTTTCTTCTGAGTTCTAAGATGGAGAACAGAAGCTAAGCAAGGCTGATGGGGTCTGGGGAGTTAGTCCCTGTTTTATCGGAAAGTGTGAGTTCTCCTACCTGTCCATCTATACACTTTGTTAAAACTTTCTTACATGTATTTTTCAAACTTTTACTTTTGTAATTTTATGTTTTCATGTTACATTATTTATTTCTTGGCCACACTGCATGGCTTGTGGGATCTTAGTTTCCCGACCAGGAATGGAACCCACACCTCCTGCAGTGGAAGTGTGGAGCCTTAACCACTTCACCCCCAAGAAGTCTCTTCTCGATATTTTGTTTCTTCTCCCTTTAACTACAGGTTCAGGAGACTGAGGCTCCACTGACCACAGATGCCCAGTTCAGTGATAGCATCCTGCACTTCCCGTTAGTAGGTTTAACTTCCAAACCTTCCTACTTAGGAAATAGTTCACCGACACATCTACTCAGAAAACATATGTTAAGGGCACATGACATGTAAGGGCACATGAGCAGAGATCTAGGCATAAACACTAACAAAGCACGGTTCCCATCATCACAGCTGGATTTACTGAACTACTTGTAGATGTCAGACTTTTGGCATTTAATGTAAGACTTTCAAGCATCGTATGAGTTATGTATCCTTATCTTCACTTTCCAGATAGCAATCGGGACCTCAGAAAATGTATAAGATTTTCCCAAGGCCCCACTGCTAACTTCATGTCTCAGATCAGTCCACCTTAAACCCATGCCTACCCAAAGTCCGTGCCAAACACCTAGGCCATACTTATTAGTTTTTCTACAGGGATTAGAGGAACTAATTAGAGGAACTCCCCCAAATTTCTCTTACCGACTTTTTGTCTGGGGTGCTGTCCAGGGGTCCTTGCTTTTCTGTGATGGGGCACTGGTTTCTGAGCCTGCTTGGAGCCACTTGTCTTCAGGGATTTTGCTGCTCCCGGCAATTCCTTCAAACTAGATTCTTTACTTAATGGTGCCCTGGACATTCTCTTCCATGTGAGTAAGAGACAACATGCAGTTCTTTAGTTCTTTAGGACTTTATGAAGTGTTTTCACATGCATGATTTTAGTTAATAATTTGACAATTCTTAGAAATACCTGATTTGGAGGGGGGTGGGTCTGAACACTGGAGTGTAACAAAAGGACCTAGGTGGATAGTGAATCAAAACTAGAATTCATATCTTAAGGCTCTTCCCCTTCAACTTTCTGCATAAAAGTGAGAGCAAGGGAGAAGAATAGCTGGAGGTCAGGGAAAGAAGAGGGTAAGAGCTCATAGAGAGATTCGGAGGTGTTCTATTAATTAGTGGCCCTTTGATGGACGAGGAAGTATGGAAAATTGCAGAGAGGACAAAACACATCTGGAAAATAAGGTGACAAAGCAGTGAGATTAAGAAGAGAAGAGACGATCGGCAGAAACACATTTAGACAATAAAGAAAATGAGATGAAAGTTGTAGGTTGCCATGTCCTATAGACAATGTTTGAAATTAAAGTAGCTGGTCTCATCAGTTCTCCTTGAACAAGGCTGTATGACTAGCTGGTTCTACTCATTTTCCTGATCCATTAATTGGTATTCAGGCTAATTCTTAATATTATAGTGGACATGAAATTTAATAACCTTCAACAAATTGTTGTCTGAGCTATCTAATACAGTAAGAACGTGAGCGTACATCCCTGTTATCAATTTATTCCCTAAACTGCCAGTATATTTGAAGTCTAGCTCAAAGATACTATCTTCAGCATTCTTTGACCTTTCTACTCCTAGATGAATGCTTAAATGTGGAGTCACTCATTCACAAAACATTCAGGGGGCCCTCAGGGGCTTTGAGCTGGGCCTGGACTTCTGAGAATGAATGGGTGTGGGCTAGACTCCCAAAGCTCACAACACAGGGGCAGGCTAAACAAATGATACCAAACAGGAGAGTTGCCTATTAGAGCTCAGAGGAGGAGCTGTTACTCCTCCTGCAAGAAGGAGCATTTGACATGATGCCCAGATGGTGAGTTTCTACTCAAAAGTGGGTAATCTATGTGAAGTCCTTCTGTTATTTTCTTATTTGTTGCTTTTCAGTCATAAACCTGAGGCTTCTCAGGGTTGCGAGTTGCTTCCTCTTATTGGAGTGGGAGGCTCTGAGGTAGGGATCCTGTCTCTTTATTCATCTTGGACTGTCCACTCTACAAACTGCCCAGCATGTCCTAAAGCTTCTTCATCTTGGACTGTCCACTCTACAAACTGCCCAGCATGTCCTAAAGCTTCTTCATTTTGGACTGTCCACTCTAGAAACTGCCCAGCATGTCCCTAAGCTTCCGTTAGTCATATGTCTTAGCATATCCCTCCCTAGCACAGCACAAAAGAACTGAGGTTGAAAACATCTCTCAGATTAATGATATAAAGATGTATGAATAAGCTTCATAGAACCATGGAAGCTTTAATCATTTTTTAAGTTTAGAAAAGGTGCTTCGTTTAGATTGCATTACCAGTGATATTGTGATCTTGGGCATATAATCAATCATTTTTTTTTTTTTTACCTCAGTTTTGTGATCTCTAATGGTGATAGCTATAAACCTACTTATAGGTACTGTAGGATTGTTTTAAGGTTTAAGTAAGTTTATTCACATAAAATGCTTAAAGTCTAAAATATTGTGAAAATAATGTAACAATAGAACAGGATACTATGGGTGTTGTTCTTACTAACTGTAAAGATGTTGCTCATATCAGACATTGTGGTAAAGATCCAGGGCAGGAAGGCAGCCGTCTCCAGGATCTCTGTGTTTTCTCCTATTCTCACCTGTGACTGGATCCATGAGGAGGATATTTTGGCAACAGGATTTGGGAAATACTCACCTTCTGGTGTTTACTGTGCTCTACTCGGAAGGGCATCGAAGAAGGTTTACCTAAAAAATGATGAGAATCAGTGTTTTGGTTGGGAAATGTTTCCAAACTCTGGGTATTCTAATTAAGGACACATAATTCTAAGCCAGAGAGTGACAAAGACAATGATTACCAAAGGAGGAATGGAAGATGATTTCTATATCATCACCTCCCATGGTTCCACTGGGAGCATAACATAATTATCTTAAAAATAAAAAAAAAAAAAATATGAAACTTCATCTGTGCCTCATCTGATGTTCATAAAGTATCTAATAAATTTCCTAGTCTTTCATGACAAAAGTACTCAACACTGTAGAAATAGGAGGAAGTGACTGCAATATAATAAAGGTCATATATTGAAAGTCTACCTCTAACATCATAGTCATCAGTGAAAAAGATCAAGAAAAAAAGGAAAGGATGCCCATTATCAACATTTCTGTTCACCATAATATTAGAACTCCTAGCCAGGGCTTTAGGTTAGAAATAGAAACAAAAGGCTTCCATTTGGCAAGAAGGAAGAAAAATTATGTCTGTCCCAGGGCCATGGTTTTATGTGCAGAAAGATCTTTAAATCCACACAGACAAAAATCCTGCACAGAGAGTTGCACTGTACAAAATCAACATTCAAACATTTTTCCATGCATGAAGAATGACCATTGCACAAAGGAAAATAGGAAAACAATCCTATTTATTTTTTATTTTTTTAAAGCTATAGTCAAGAGCTAAATGAAAAAAAAAAATATTTCTTTTTATTTATTGGTTTGTGCCAGGTCTTTGTTGCAGCATGTGGGATCTAGTTCCCTGACTAGGGACTGAACCCAAGTTCTCTGCATTGGGAGTGTGGAGTCCTAGCCACTGGACAAATAATCTTATTTATAATAGCATTGAAAAGAATGAAGTAATTAGGAGTAAACCTAAGGAGATGAAAGACTTATATGTTGAAAACTACAAAGTATTGCTGAAAGGAATCCGACATAAATAAATAGATAGGTGTCTCATGTTTATGGATTTGGAGGCTTAATATTATTAAGCTGTTCATACTACCAAAAGCAATTTAAAGATTCAATGCTATTCATATTAAAATCCCAATGGAAGCTTTTTCAGATATAGGAAATCCATCCAACAGTTAACACGGAATCTCAGAGCACCCCAAATAGGCAAAGCAATCTTAGAAAGAACAGCAAAGTTGGAGGCCTCTGATTTCAGAACATACTACAAAGGTACAGGAACCAAAAGAGTGTAGATTTGGCAAAAAATGTGTGCTTAGTCACTCAGTCTTCTTGAGTTTTTGTGACCTTTTGGACTGTAGCCCACCAGGCTCCTCTGTCCAGGGGATTTCTCAGGCAAGAATACTGGACAGGGTTGCCATTTCCTTCTCCAGGGGATCTTCTTAACCCATGGAGTGAACCCGCATCTCCTGTGTCTCCTGCACTGAAGGCAGATTCTTCACCTGCTGAGCCACTGAGGAAGCTGGCTGGCATAAAGACAGATATGTCAATCAATGGAACAGTATAGACAGCCAGCAATAAACTCTTGGATACATGGTCTAATGATCTTCAACTAGGGTGTCAAGATAATGGGGAAAGTTTAATCCCTGTAATGAATGGTGCTGGGGAAACAAAATAAAAATGTGCAAAATAATGAACATCTCATATCTTGAAGAAAAATCAACTCAGAATGGATGAAAGACCTAAATGCAAGACTTGATAAGACTCTTAGAAGACAACAAGGGTGAAGCTTCAGGACATTGAATCAGCAATGAATCTTAGATATGGTACCAAGTGCACAAGTATTAGTAACAAAGTGAAAATAGACAAACGAGATTAATCTTAAAACCTCTGTGCAGCAAATGACACAGTGAACAGAGTTGAAAAGGCCACCTATAGGATGGTAGAAAATATTTGTAAAATATGCATCTGATAAGGGGTTACTAAGCATACACCAGTGTGAAGGCTACCTACAAGCCAGGAAGAGACCCTGATTGACCATGATGGCACCTTGATATCAAATTTCCATGCTCCAGCATTGTAAGAAAACAAATTTCTGTGGTTTAAGGAATGCAGTCTGCTTTGTTATGGCAGTCTGAGCTGACTAACAGTGAGAGAAGGAATTGAATAGACATTTCTCCAGAGAAAATACACAAATGGCCAACAAACATATGCAAAGATGCTCAATATTACTAATCAATAGGGAAATACAAACTGAAACCTTCTGTGATGGGCAATATGTATAAGAAGACAATAGCAAGTTTGGTAAGGATATGGATAAATTGGAACCCTTATACACTACTGCTGGCAATGTAAAATGTTGCAAACTTTCTAGAAAACAGTATGGAGTTTCCACAGAAAATTAGAACCGCTGTATGATCTAGCAATCCAACTCAAGAGTGTATTTCCATAAAGAATTGAAAGTAAGATATTGAATAAATAGTGGGCACATGTATGGTCACTGCTGCATTATTCCCAGTGGGCAAGATGTGTAAGCAATCTAAATGTTCATTGGTGGATAAAAGATAAATATTTTATATAAGAAATATGTTATAGATATTATATCCACATGCACACAACAGAATGTTTGAAAGCCTTAAAAACGAATTCTGTCATATGCTCCATCATGGAAGGGCCTTGATGATATTATACTAAGTGAAATGAACCAATCAAAAAAGACAAATATTGCCTGATTCCACTTCCATGAGGTATCTAAATTAATCAAATCCATGGAAACAGAAAATATAATCGTGGTTGCCAAGGGCTGTGAGGAGGAAGGATTAGAGAATTGTTACTCAGTGGGTTAGGGATTCAGTCACGCAAGATGTAACATTTCTACAGATTTGTTGTACAGCAATGTGTATATATATCCCCTGTGGCTCAGCGGTAAAAAATCCACCTGAAATGCAGGAGATGCAACAGATGCAGGCCCAATCCCTGGGTTGCGAAGATCACCTGGAGCAGGAAATGGCAACCCACTCCAGGATTCTTGCCTAGAGAATCCCATGGACAGAGGAGCCTGGTGGGCTACAGTCTATGGGTACGCAGAGTCAGACATGACTGAGCGATTAGCACTATGGCCACTAACAGTAATGTGCACATAGTTAGCAACAGTGTGCCATACACTCAGAAATTGGTAAAAAGGTAAATAAAGACGTGCAGGCGTATGGTGAACCGAGGCGTATGTATTCCCTATGAAGAATACCTCCTTATGTCAAAACCTTTGCAGACAACCAAATGTTTGGTTTTCATGTCCCTTTCCCTAGTTTTAATAACCTAAGGGAACAGAGGGACTTCCCTGGTGCACAGTGGATAAGAATCTGCCTGCCAATGCAAGGACACAGGTTTGATGGCTGGTCCAGGAAGATTCCACTTTCTGCGGGACAGATAAGCCTGTGTGTCACAAACTACAGAGCCTGCATATGCTCTGCAATGAGAAGACACTCACCGCAACCAGAGAAAGCCCATGGACAGCAACAAAGACCCATTGCAGCCAAAACTAAATAAATAATTTTTAAAAATCTGGGAGAACAGAAATCTACAGATGGAGAATCATAGAACTGTCTAAATTGTTTTCTCTAGTCTAGGCAGATTAACTCTTCTAAACTCTTTGAGCAGCAGAAGAGGAAGTGAGCTGCTCACCTCTATTTTATAATAAGTGTACTTCATTTTATTTACCTGATGCCATCTCTGGTCAGTGAAATGTGGGAAAGATCATGGAGAATAAATAGTTCTCTCCAACCCTTTCCCAGAATCAAAATATAGAATTAGTTTAACGTTAGGGTAAGAAGATCATGGGTTATGTTTTATATACATACATAAATAATGTATCTTGACATAATATGTTAATTACTTCCTTTTAGAAGAGATTTAATCCAATAACCAATGAGATTAGTAGTAAATCTGTTTGGTGAATTTATTTCTAAGTTTTCTTTAACTGCCTTTCACTAAGAATGTTTAGCAAAAATAATTCTTTGTAAACAGAATGATAAATTTTAACCATAAAACTTTTGAGAATTACACTGGAAAACCTATACATTCATCTTCATTCAGGCTTATGTAAATATTTGGTCACAACCACTTCGGAATGCTGAAAATTATGTTTTCCTTGCTAATGGCTGAGATGAAGTTGAGACCTAAGCCCAGGCTGGTTTCAGGAAGACACCTCCACATCCTCCTGGCCTCTCACCTTGCTGCCTTGGTGTCCATTCTTCATCAGAATCCTCAGTGTCATCTACCTGGGTCTTGATGGCCTGCCTGCGGTGATGCATGAAATCTGGTCGAGTGGCTCTGAAACCTGGAAAGAAGAAAAATATTTCTTCTAAGAAGGAGAAACAAAGCACAGAAGCAATGGAAAGTGTCACAAAGTCAGGGAATCAGTAGGATGGGCTGGGGGAATCTAGAATAAGGCAAGAGGGTCAACCTCCCTCTGGTACAGAACTGTAAACATTTCCTCCAGTTTAGTCTCCACAGAAAAGGGAACTGTGAGCAGATGAAGCCACCTAAGAGTCAGCAAGTGAACACTGAGGGTGAAGACCTGTTTGATGTTTCCCAGGCTCACAGGCACCCAGCACTTCCTGTTACCTATAGCAATCAGCGCTTCATAGTTTCTTTTCACATTCCTATATCGGATTTTTTCCCATTCTCCCATCTCATCCCATTCTTCCTTGGAGAAGTATATGGAGATGTCTTTGGAAGCATCTTTGGCCTGAGGAAAATAATAGATTTCATCAGTGATTTACTAATCTAAGTCAGACCTTAGAGCTGAGCCTTCTCCTCCACCTTTTGTGCAGGGAGTAGCCTGAAGCTGCAGGATGGTCTGTGTGAGACAGGGATGAAGACTTTCCTTCCCGACTGTGTCCTGCTTATCTGAACAAACACTGAGCATTTTCCTAACTCTCCCTGGACACAGAGCAGTTGACGAAGCTAGTGTCCTGTATTGTCCCACTCCTCCCCACCATCTCAGACAGGACCAGGCATTCCCATCCTGTGTACAGTCACAGGGAAGTTCACTCAGCTGGCCAGGCAAGCAGTCTGTGGTGCTTCAGGGACCAGCGCCATGCCCTTCGTATAGAGCTGGCTTAGAGCCAGCTTTGCTGCCTCCACCTCTCACCGTGGGCTTCCGCTCTGTTCTCCTGGCATCTCCCTCAGTGGTCTCCTCTGGAGATCTGTTCGGCTTCATGGCCATTGGAGTGCTCAAGGCCAAGGTGCCTGTGGAAGAAGAAGGTGCTGAGATAGCCCAGACCAGTGTCCAGAGCCTGGTCTGTCTGCCTTGGGTGGAGTATCCAGGGCAGGAAGGTGAGGGGAAAGTCAGGGTGAGGGTATTGGTGGGATGGACGGATCCTGACTAGATATGACAGATCAGCCTAAAGTGAATGAGAGTTGGTTTCTTTGGTTCCCCTACAATTCAGCCCCTCTGAGGGAAGGCACTGGGAGGGATGTGTCTGTGGGTGACGGAGGGATTCTTGAGGAGACCCGGAAACCCCTAACTGCTGAACTCTGGTCAGGCTGAAATCAGGGCTCTGTTCCAGTGCAGCAGAGGGAATGTTTCTCCAAGAAGGGTTTTGAGGATCTCCTCCTGGACACTCAGAAAAATCTGGGCATAACATAGGTTCTACATCTAACGGACAGGTCGCTCGGCTTGAGGAGATCTGGGTCCCACGGGCTGAAGTAACTGGGGTCCTCAGACAGAGGGGACTGGGGATCTTTTGGCTGATGTAGAATGCGCAGGGTGAGAAAACTTGGGATCTGTGAGGCTGAGGAAATCGGGGGTTTCTTATTAAGGGACGTGAAGTCTCCGACAGGCTGGACAGTTATGGTCTTGAGGAGGAAGAGTTTTAAGGGCTCCCAGGCGGAGGCATTCAGGGTCTGAGAGGTTGAGGAAATTTGGTGTCTCTGCGGGTGGTATTTTTAGGGTGCCTCAGGCTGAGGGGAACTGCGGTTAATCTAGGTATTTGAGGGTCGCAGCACTAAGGGGTTTGGGTTTCTGTGGGTGAAGGGAGTTGTAATCCCTGAAGCTGACGAGACGCAAGCCCCCTTCAGATTAGGACTCAGGTTACTCAAAGTTGACAGGATTTCGGGCCTCCCACCCTGGAATTTGAAGCCATTAGGCTAAGGGGTTATCAGGGCTGCGCAGGGCGCGTTCCCGTCAGCCTCCCGGCTATCCTGCCGCGCTGCCCACCCTGTCCCCAGGAGCGGGAGAGGTTCAGCGACGTCCAGTCCTTCCGCGCTGAGGTGAAGTGAAGGGCCAGCAGCCTGCCTGTACCCTGTCAGGCACAAGCGACCAATCGGCGTTGTGACTGAGGCAGACTGGCCAATAGGCGGCCGGAGGGTGGGAGCGCGATGGAGGCCCCGCCCCACCGCTCGGGGATTGGCTGCTCTGTGGGCGTGTCTGTCAAGGCTCCAGCGCGCATGCGCATCGTGGCTGGTTTCTTTGTTTTCATGCATGGCCTCTTAAGCTTGGATCCTCAAGTGGGCGGGTTGTCCTCAGGCTGAATGTTTCTTTCCAGTGCCCTCAAGTGGTATATCGGCTCCACCAGACTTTAACCGTGCTCCCGAAGTTTATCCTAGGCCCACGTGTGCCGTACCTTGTCAAATCCAGTTTTGTCAAGAAATCTATGTGGTGACTACTGCATTGTTCAAGGGAAAACGGTGTAATTAACTATATTCGGATGAGACACAAGATAAACACCCTATGGTCAAAGATTTAAACACAACGCATGGAATAAGGATGTTAGAAAAACTTGGAGGATTTTTAACCTGAAAGTGGAAGTGGCACTGATGAGCCATCTGTATATGTAATGTGGGTATGAAAAGCTTTCAGAAATGATGTATGAGTAAAACCTCAAAGCCTTGCAAGTGTTTTCTCTAAGCCGAGGCATCGATCTGGAGGACTGTGGATCCACTGAGCTGAGATTGCCTGACACCTACTGGCTTCACAAGATAAAATAGGGACACTGTTTCTGGCCCTTAGGTAGCTTTGCTCACAGAAAATTAATGTGATTTCCATGTATTGGAAGCAAAGCGACTGACTGTAGAATTAGTGTCAAGTGGTGGTTGGGAGTCTGGATGGAGAAATGTTACCAGAAAAGTGAGTTTACCTCTTGGTGGGTGTAGGGCCAGAAGGTACAACCCAGCCAAAGCTCATGGGAAGGAAAAGTGTATTACTTGCAGAACTATGGAGAACACCATGGAGCTTTGCAGAGCAGGGTCTCTGTAAACCACAAAGTTAGGTAAGCTTTAATCTATGAGTACAGGCATGTTCCGGCTTCTGTGGTGACTCAGATGGTGAACAATTTCTGCACAGCAGAAGACCCGGGTTCAACCCCTAAGTGAGGAAGATCCCAAGAGGAGGGCGGGGCAGTCCACTCCAGTATTCTTGCCTGGAGAATCCCATGGACAGAGGAGGCTGGTGGTCCATGGGGTTGCAAAGAGTCAGACATGAGTGAGTGACTAACACTTTAACTTTACAGGCATGTTCATTAAGGGTCTTGGGCTGTGGGAGACTCCAAGCTTCAGTTGATTGAAGTCTTGAGAGTCAGAACCAGTCATCATCAGCATCCCTTACATTCCAGCTGGTCTGGTATACATATAGATATCTATTCTAGATATAGATATAGATATCTATTCTTCTTCATATTCTTTCCCCTTATCAGTTCAATTCAGTCACTCAGTCGTGTCTGACTCTTTGCAGCCCCATGGACTGTAGCACGCCAGGCCTACCTGTCTATTTGTAACTCCCAGAGTTTACCGAAACTCATGTCCAATGAGTCGGTGATGCCATCCAACCGTCTCATCCTCTGTCGTCCCCTGCGCCTCCTGCCCTCAATCTTCTCAGCATAAGGGTCCTTTGAAATGAGTCAGCTCTTCACATCATGTGGCCAAAGCATTGGAGTTTCAGCTTCAACATCAGTCTTTCCAATGAACACTCAGGTCCGACCTAGTTTCGAATGGACTTTTTGTATCCCCTTGCAGTCCAAGGGACTCTCGAGTCTTCTCCAACACCACAGTTCAAAAGCATCCATTCTTCTGCACTCAGTTTTCTTTAGAGTCCAACTCTCCCATCCATACATGACCACTGGAAAAACCATAGCCTTGACTAGGCAGATCTTTGTCAGCAAAGTAACATCTCTGCTTTTTAATATACTGTCTAGGTTGGTAATATCTTTTCTTCTAAGGAGTAAGTGTCTTTTAATTTCATGGCTGCAGTCACCATCTGCAGTGATTTTGGAGCCCCCCAAAATAAAGTCAGCCACTGTTTCCCCATCTATTTGCCATGAAGTGATGGGACCAGATGCCATGATCTTAGTTTTCTGAATGTTGAGCTTTAAGCCAACATTTTCCTTCTCCTCTATCACTTTCATCAGGAGGCTCTTTAGTCCTCTTCACTTTCTGCCATAAGGGTTGTGCCATCTGCATTGCTGATATTTCTCCCGGCAATCTTGAATCTAGTTTGTGCTTCATCCAGCCCGGTATTTCTCATGATGTACTCTGCATAGACATTAAATAAGCAGGGTGACAATATATAGCCTTGATATGCTCCTTTCCCGATTTGGAACCAGTCTGTTGTTCCATGTCTGGTTCTGACTGTTGCTCCTTGACCTGCATACAGATTTCTCAAGAGGCGGGTCAGGTGGTCTGGTATTCCCATCGTTTGGGAATTTTCCACAGTTTATTGTGACCCACACAGTCAAAGGCTTTGGCATAATCTATAAAGCAGAAATAGATTTTTTTCTGGAACTCTCTTGCTTTTTCAATGATCCAGTGGATGTTGGCAATTTGATCTCTGGTTTCTCTGCCTTTTCTAAAACCAGCTTGAGGATCTGGAAGTTCACAGTTCATGTATTGTTCAAGCCTGGCTTGGAGAATTTTGAGCATTATTTTGCTAGTGTATGAGATGAGTGCAATTGTGCAGTAGTTTGAGCATTCTTTGGCATTGCCTTTCTTTGGGATTGGAATGACAACTGACCTTTTCCAGTCCTGTGGCCACTGCTGAGTTTTCCAAATTTGCTGACAGATTGAGTGCAGCACTTTCACAGCATCATCTTTTAGGATCTGAAATAGCTCAACTCGAATTCCATCTCCTCTGCTAGCTTTGTTTGTAGTGATGTCTCTTAA
Source organism: Dama dama (assembly GCF_033118175.1). Taxonomy (NCBI): domain Eukaryota; kingdom Metazoa; phylum Chordata; class Mammalia; order Artiodactyla; family Cervidae; genus Dama; species Dama dama. The sequence goes on along the minus strand of NC_083692.1, from coordinate 231,989 downwards.
GGCCCACTTGACTTCACATTCCAGGATATCTGGCTCTAGACGAGTGATCACACCATCATGACTCTCTGGTCCATGAAGACCTTTTTTGTACAGTTCTTCTGTGTTTTCTTGCCACCCCTTCTTAATATCTTCTGCTTCTGTTAGGTACATACCATTGATGTCCTTTACTGAGCCCATCTTTGCATGAACTGTTCTCATAAGCATAAGTTTTAAGGTTGCTATTGAGGGAATGGCCACAAGGCTTCAGGACTTTTTCATGCCCAGTTGTGATTACCCTGAAAGTGAAAACTTTCAAGTTTTAACTCAAGACTGTAATTCAATATAGAAAATACCTGAAGAAACAGTCAAAAGCTTATGTGTTTTTTCTGAACATTCTTATTTATTTATTTTAATAATTTTATTTATTTACTGGCAGTGCCATGTGGCATGTGGGATTTTTAGTTCCCCGACCAAGTGTTGAACCCTCGCCCCCTGCATTAGAAGTACAGAATCTTAACCACTGGACTGCAGGGAAGTCCCCCTAAGCATTATTTTTTTTAAAGTAACCTTTATTTCATACTGTAGTAACATTGATATATCATGTGTTGTTGGTGGCAGGTGAACCGAGTGTATTTTCTATTTTGTTGTTGTCCAGTTGCAGAGTCAGATCTTTTTGTAGGAGCACTCCTTTTTCTATATGCCCTGTTATACTAGTAAGACATCCATTTGTATATACATAAGTGTACATAAATGTAAATATCTAGGTACATAGATATGTAAATGTCCAGAGAGAGATATTAATATCTAGGTATGTAGATATACAAATGTCTATATGCATAGAAATATACATTCTAGGTACATAGATATATAAATACCTAGGTTCATAGAGGCATAAATATCTATATAAATAGACATATAAATATATATGTACATATAGACACAATTATCTATGTATATACAGATAAATATCTATTATAGATACATATAGACATAGATATCTCTATACATAAACATGTAAATATCTGTATACACGGAGGATGGATACACAGTGGACAATGAAGGAGACCACCTTATAGACAAAATAAGTGATACAGATAGTGGCATTTATAAGAGCATACTAAGAGAAACATAAACAATTTCAAACAAAGAGAACACAGCTAAGCAAGATGCATGTGACTAGTTTTAATCTGAGGGCACTAAACCAACAAGTCCATAGTGGGGTCAGTAGATGATGGCAAAGTCTGGAAGGGTGAGATAGTGAAAACAGGTTAAATGTTTCATCTTTGTTTACAAAGTATACCTTATACATTTTTGGATTCATACTTGTTACCTCCTTAAGTATGTGTCATTCTATATATCCTCATATGCCCACATCCAAAGTGTTTCAACTCAAAGCAAGCATAATTCCAACTTGTTGCAACTCTAGTTTGTCAACTGTTGCAGTTTCATGAAAAAGACACATTGTGATTTTTTTGTATAGACCAGTAATGGTTAGGATTTCTGTTTAATTTTTTTTTTTTTTTTTTTTTTGGGGGGGGGTCCTTAGAGATCATTTAAAATTTCAACACTTCCCCCTGCTTCACCTTGTTCTGATTCAATTGACGTTGGAAAAGTTATGGAAAGAGTGTTTAATATAATCTGAACTCACCAGGTATCTGTTGTTTGGTGTACATAAAGATCTGAGAAGTAGACTTCGATGGATGTAAAAATAAATATTGTGGATATAGAACATAACTAGATATTGCGAGAGTCATTTGACCAGAGAGCAATCACAATGGATCCACTACCCCTGAGGACAAGTTTATCTTGGTAATAATATCAGCAACTGAAGAGTTAAAATATTGAAAGATTGTTGTTGAAGGATAAGACGCCGGAATTCTTGGCCTCCGGAGGAGATGAATTCAATTCGGGGCCAGAGACGATGCTGGATCGCTCAGAGCTTTTGTGTAATAAAGTTTTATTAAAGTATAAAGGAGATAGAGATAGCTTCTGACATAGGTATCAGAAGGGGGCAAAAGAGTACCCACCTCCTTCTCTTTAGCTGTATGTTATATAGTCACTCACAGTCTTAATGAAAAGAAAGGAGTGTCATAAAATTTAGAATGGTACCAGATAATTCATCCCTGGCCATAAAACGATTGACTTGAATCTTGTAGAAGGGCAGAATACCAACAAATAGTTTCGTTTACATAGATTAGGGGATCAATACCTGAGTAAGCAGGTTGGGCCATTTGGCAGAACCAACTTGAAGATAGAATCTGGGGTACATTAACATAGCTTAAGACGACATTTCTATAAGAAAAAGCAATGTATTGGTTAACTCAAGGTTTGAGAGTAGTTAGCCTCAGGTGAAACCAGGTGTCATGGCAACACAGCATTTTAAGAGAAACCTCCTTTTAAATTTGTATAGAGAAGAAAAATATCACTGGTTTTCTTCCTCCTGCCACTTAAGAGAGATAAAAGTGTCTGGCACTTGCAGCCTCTTTCCTCCATTATGAGACCCCTGGCCTTCCTGCTTGTTACCCTCTCAGTGTTATCACTATGAAAAATGATTATGAAAAGAAATCTATGGAATGTTTTCTTAGATAGGATGCAACTTTCCAAGAGGCTTTAAATTTCAGGTGAATGTTTTATTATTTGAAATCTTGAGTGGATTACAGACTCTGCAAGTTTTAATAGACTGTTCAAAGTTACATTCTATTCCATCCCGGAATGAATCCATTACCTTTTGGTTCATGCACTTGTGACACACTTCATCAGCTTAGAGACAATCTGTGTTGGAGAGTGTTCCAAACCAATGTGTGCGTGCCAGCTGCAGGTCTGACAAGAAACATTCACTCTCATGTTGTTGTAGTTGCTGCTCAGTGGCTAAGTTGTGTCTGACTCTTTGTGAACCCATGGACTGCAGCACACCAGGAATACCTGCCCATCATCAACTCCCAAAGCTTGTTCAAATTCATGACAGTTGAGTCAGTGATGCCATCCAAGGATCTCTTCCTCTGTCATCCCCTTCTCCATTTGCCTTCAGTCTTTCCCAGCATCAGGGTCTTTTCCAGTGGGTCGGCTCTTCACATCAGAGGGCCAAAGGTTTGGAGCTTTGGTTTCAGCGTCAGTCCTTCCTATGAATGTTCAGGACTGATTTCCTTTAGCATTGACTGGTTTGATCTCTTCGCAGACCCAGGGACTCTCAAGAGTCTTCTCTAGCACCACAGTTCAAAAGCATTAGTTCTTCAGTGCTCTGCCTTCTTTGTGGTCTTAGTCTCACATCCGTACATGACTACTGCAAAAATCAGTAGCTTTTACTCTCACATATGGGATATCAAATTTGTTTTTACATATCGCCTGCTATGTTTAGGCTCTTGGTTCATACTTCATGTACCCATGTAGTGTTGTATTTAAATCCAGTTTGAAACAGAGCTTTGTTTGGAGAACGTTTTGCCCACCAGCAGTGTTCTATTCTCACCAGCACCTCTTACCTTGGTGTAACATCTCAAAACTCAGAAACTCTTACATGTTATATGAATATCAATTTCATCTTAGCAGAGTTTAAACAGAGAAGTGACAAAATCAGGGTGCCTATTTTATCAGGTTTCTCCAGGCAGAAAATTGAACCTTGATGTTGTTCAGTTGCTCAGTCATGTCCAACTCTTTGCAATCCCATAGACTGCAGCATGCTGGCCTTCCCTGTCCTTTACCATCTACCAGAGTTTCCTCAAACTCCTGCTCATTATGTTGGTGATGCTATCCAACCATCTCGTCCTCTGTCATCCCCTTCTCCTCCTGCCCTCAGTCTTTGAAATTGAAACTGTTAGAAGGCAGAGTTCATACAGCTTATGGGCTCATTGACTCAATTTTTTTTGCAAGAATTTTCTTAGGTATTTTTCAAGTGTGACCTTTCATTAATATAATAGCAAATAACAGAATTAGAAGAAACCAATTTGAAACAACGGATTGTTTCTACCCTGACAATCTGAACACAAAGGCACCCGTGGGAACCGCAAAGATCTGGGGGCCAAGCTTTTAAGAATATTTTAGATTGGCAAATACTAACTAGTATGCTTTCCATTTCAACAATTTTTATTCTCATAAAGAATATCCTTTTCTAGAAGGCTTCCAGTGTGGCTGCCTCCTGCTGGAAACATGGGAGAAGGGGTCAGGGCACTGTCTGTCTGTCTTTACAAGACACTGGGCTCAACTCTAAGAAATGCTTGGATCTTCCCTGGATCCTGACCACCACATGGCCAAAGATACTGGTAACAGTTTTGTTTTGCCTGTTTAAGTGTTCAATGGCAAAGATTCTTTCGGTTTCCTGATGTGGGTGACATGCGAGGCCCAGTGATGATTTTTTCTTTGAGAAACTTTCTTGCTAGTTCCCACCTGAGGGTGAGGCGGCTGTCCAATGATGAGAGACCCTGCATGTGTATGATGTGTGCCTCCAGGAGAGCAACTTTACTCTAGTTTAAACCTGGCCAAGTTCTGTCTGCATGGTAGATTTAGACCTCTCTGTCTTATCTAGGGGCTTCCCTGGTGGCTTAGATGGTAAAGAATCTGCATGCCTTGCAGGAGACCTGGGTTCATCTCTGGATTGGGAAGATCCCCTGGAGGAGGGAATGGCAACTGAATCCAGTATTCTTGCCTGAATCCCATGGACAGAGGAGGCTGGAGGGCTACAGTCCATGTGGTCACAAACAGTCAGACATGTGTGAACGATGAATACTTTGACTTTTCAATCCTGTCTGCACTGATTATGTTTAGACAAGACTGCTTGCTTTCTGCAATGAGAATATTGACACCTGACCATGTTCTGTGTGCATGAGGACGTGGAGACCTGGGTGCGGACTGGGCCTGGCCTCCGTCCTGGCAAACTCCGTGCCTGTGTCTGAATGTCAGTGCTCAGAGGTCTGGGGTCTGGAACTGAGGTGGGCTTCTCTGGGTAATGTTCCATCCTCTGAGTGGGGTTCCATGGCCCTCCCAGGGTCACTTCTGCAATAGGGCTCTTCGTCTATCCTCCTACCAGGCTCACCTGCCCTGAGGCTCATGGAGACGCCTCAGGTGGGCTACTTGGTAATTATCCCAGATTTTCAGCGCATTCAGTTTGAGTAGGGAGGCAGGTTCACCTGGCTAATTGATTCCAGGGTACAAGGATCAGGCAAAAAACCAATGGGAAGCAGGTGAGTTTGCTATGTGATGGCCTTCCCATCGGCCATCCCTGCTTAGCAGACACCAGCCCTGCCCCTCGTCTTCTAGCCCCACACCTGGTGTGTTTTCTCAACAGCTCAGTGGGAAAACAAAGAACGGAGCCTGCTGGAACGAAGGCAGTGTGTTCAACATTATCGTGACAACTGAAAAAACAGTTAGTATCAGACAGAACCAAAGGGCAGGAGAGGAGGACTTCTCTGGGAAGAGTGAAGTTTCCAGGAACCTAGTCGTTTCTGCCTTTGGGGCTCAGCCATCAGGGACCTGGTGTCCTAACCAAGAGTCATGCGTCCCCAGATGTAGGGTTCGGGGACCGTGTGGGTCTCACCCCATCCACACGGGTCCGGATCCTTTGCCCAGAGACCCCGTGTCTGCTCTTCACCTCTGTGTGTCTTGCCCCTTGGAGATCCCCAACATCTGAATTGAGGGCGTTGCCCTGATTAACCTGTGGTCTTTCTTCGCTTCATCTTGTGACATTCACATGAGGTTAGGCACCTTTGAATGGGTTGCTGCTCTGTGTTCTGCTGGGTGAAAACCTTTGGCGGTGTCATATTAATATCATAGTGTATCACAGACCTAATCTGTAGGGTCACCACTGTCTGGGGTCCCCTAGATGTATCTTCTGTAATTTAATTTTTATTTTCTATTAGAGTCCGGTTGATTTTCATTGTTTTATTAGTTTTAGCTGTACAGGAACTTAATTTGATTTTACATAGAAGTGAATCTATTCTTTTTCCATTTTTTTCCTCATATAGATTATTACAGTCTCTTTAGTAGAGTTCCCTGTTCTTTTCAGTAGGTCCTATTTGCTTATCAATTTGTTAGATATTAGTGTTTATATAAATCCTAAACTTTTAATTATCATTTCTTTATAACTTTGTTTTGATACTCATAATTTGATTTTTGCAGGCTGTGAAGTTCGTTTTGTACATTAGGTCATTGCTATAAATTTATAGATTGTTCCCGTAAGTGATATCTCATGATATTTGTCTTTCTGGGAAGGTCAGTTTCACTGATGAGAATTAAGAGTAAAACCCTTGTGCGGCCATTTATACAAGTCCTTATTTAGAGAACCAATGATTAGGCTGCATTTGCACAGTCAGGACACCACAGCTGTTTAACGATTGTCACTGGGCATGCAGTGCCTCTAATTCTAGTGATGCTAGAGATGATGTTTTGGTAAACAGGCAGGGTTTATGTTTCCTGAGTTCTTTTCCCTCTTTTCATCTTTGCTTGAGGGAATGCCTCTGTTGGGTTAACAGTGCAATTAATAACCTAATATTAGATTATTTTTATTTACTGTTCACCATCAAGGAGTAATACTAGTTTCTGACACAAACTTGTGCAAGGAGTCTTAGGGAGTTTTATCGTTTTCCTTTTCAGGTTTACTACAAGACCAGAAGCATGGATATACTACAAAGACTTATCTTCATTTTAGATTATTTTAGGTAATGCTAGTTACTGGCATTGATAGTAGGATAAGGAAAAACATATAATAGATACTAGTTGTCCAGTGATGATAAAGGGATGTTCTACTGGTTGTCCTCCAATTCATGCGAGTGTTAAGAGGTTCACTACTAGAATTCAGAACAGGCACTGGCTGAATGGTCAGAATGTCATGCTTTGTTGTTTGCATGTATGAAGTAATGGCATTAATACTAAGATTAGGATAGAAAAGATTCAGGCTAAAATTCTGCCTAGTTTGTTAGGGCTTGATCGCAGGACTGCATATGTGAATAAGAAGTATCATTCTGGCTTGATGTGTGTAGGTGTGTTGAGAGGTTTGCTGGGGTGTAGCTATCTGGGTCTCCTAGTAGGTCAGGTGAAAATAGGACTAGTATTTTTAACCCCAGAACTAGTAGCAAGGCACCCAAGATGTCTTTAAATGTATAATATAGATGAAATGGGATCTTGTCTATATCAGATGAAATTCCTACTGAGTTATTTGATCCTGTTTCTTGGAGAGATAGTAAGTGGACTATAGTAAGTGCTGCAATAAATGAGCTTGTAGAGAAGGGGAACCAACCATGTTACTAGTTGGTCATAATTAATTGTTATTACAGAATTTACTTGCACAAATTTAAATTATGCTGATGAGTAAGGTGATAAGGAAAGAGGAAATACAGTGTGATTAGCCCCTTTTGATCTGATCCTAATATAGACATTTTTATTTGATTGAGGGAGGTGGTTTTTGGCAAAATATCCTCTTCTCAGAATCAGTCTAGAAGGGGGATGCTGACTTTTGGCTGGTTAAGTTTAAATAAGGCGTCAGGCAGTGTATGATAGTAGTGGAAAAGTATCCTTGAATACATTTGAATAGTTGAACTTCAGGTTTCGTGTTACTGCTAGTTTTGAGTGCCAAAATGAAGCCTAGAATATTCAGGGCCAGGGCAGTTATTTTGAGGTAGTAAGTATGGTTATTTGTGGAACTGCTGTTGCGGGAATATTGTTGGAGATAATAAAGCCAGCAAAAATACTTCCAACTAGTAAGCATTTAATTGATTAGGAGGAGGTTGTTCTTGTTAAAGATAATCAGAGTAGAAAATTGAGGCCATGCTAGTAGCATTAAGAAGATAGTGAGGATGCTGTAGACAGCTGTGAGTGAGGTGGCAGTTTGTGGAGGGGATCAGGCATTGGTATAAGGCATATTCACAGTTTCAATATTTAGGTCTTTAGAATCCAGTGAGGAAATGCATTCCTGGTAATGCTAAACTGCCAATGATAATGGCGGTTGTAGTAAAAGGCATAACTTTAAACAGACCTCCTAGTTTTTGAATATCTTGTTCATCATTTCGTTTGTGAGTAATCTGGATTACATAAATAGAATGGCTTTAAATGGCATTTTTTTGGAGAAAGAGGAATGCTTGGTAGAGTTGGTTGATGCCAATTCTTACTATCATGAGGCCTAATTTGTTGGAGGTGGAGAAAGCAATGATTTATTTTGATATCGTTCTGGGTAATGGCACATATTGCTATAAATGTTGTGATAGCCCCTAGGCATAATGTAACTGATGGGGTACATTTATAGCTTTCTGTCAGAGGCTAGAGGTGGATGAGTAGGAACATATCTGCTACTACTATTGTGCTTGAGTGGAGTAGGGCTGAGACTGATGTGGGCCCTCTATTGCTGAGGGTAATTATGGGTGTAGCCCAAATTGGCAAATTTTCCCATTGCAGCTAATACTAAACCTAATATAGGTAAATTTGAATTAAGTTGAGCAAGAGGGTTTCAGGAAAACATCTATTTCTGCTTTATTGACTATACCAAAGCATTTGACTGTGTGGATCACAATAAACTGTGCAAAATTCTGAAAGAGATGGGAATACCAGACCACCTGACCTGCCTCTTGAGAAACCTGTATGCAGGTCAGGTAGCAACTGTCAGAACTGGACATGGAACAACAGACTGGTTCCAAATAGGAAAAGAAGTATGTCAAGGCTGTATATTGTTCACCCTGCTTATTTAAGTTATATGAAGAGTACATCAGGAGAAATTCTGGGCTGGAGGAAGTAGAAAGTGGATTCAAGATTACCAGGAGAAATATCAATAACCTCAGATATGCAGATGACACCACCATTCTGGCAGAAAGTGAAGTAGAACTAAAGAGCCTCTTGATGAAATTGAAAGAGGAGAGTGAAAAAGTTGGCTTAAAACTCAATATTCAGAAAACTAAGATCATGGCCTCTGGTCCTATCACTTCATGGCAAATAGTTGGGGAAACAGTGGAAAAAGGGCTCCAAAATCACTGCAGATGGTGATTGTAGCCATGAAATTAAGAGATGCTTGCTCCATGGAAGGAAAGTTATGAGCAACCAAGACAGCATATTAAAAAGCAGTGACATTACTTTGCCAACAAGGCCCATCTAGACAAGGCTATGGTTTTCTCAGTAGTCATGTATGGATGTGAGAGTTGGACTATAAAGAAAGCTGAGCGCTGAAGAATTGATGCTTTTGAACTGTGGTGTTGGAGGAGACTCTTGAAGAGTCCCGTGGACTGCAAGGAGATCCAACCAGTCCATCCTAAAGGAGATCAGTCCTGGATGTTCATTGGAAGGACTGATGTTGAAGCTGAAACTTCAATACTTTGGCCACCTGATGCAAAGAGCTGACTCATTCGTAAAGACCCTGATGCTGGGAGGGATTGGGGGCAGGAGGAGAAGGGGACAGAAAAGGATGAGATGGTTGGATGGCATCACCAACTCAATGGACACGGGTTCGGGTGAACTCTGGGAGCTGGTGATGGACAAGGAGGCCTGGCGTGCTGAGGTTCATGGGGTCGCAAAAATTTGGACAAGACTGAGCAACTGAATTCAACTGAGGATAAAAATTAGTTGTAAGTGTCATGCATTGAAGTTAAGTAAGAATCATGCTGTTGTTTTAATAAAACCTGTATCAGCATAGGGTTTGGAGAAGGCAATGGCACCCCACTCTAGGACTCTTGCCTGGAAAATCCCATGAATGGAGGAGCCTGGTAGGCTGTGGTCCATGGGGTCGTGAAGAATCAGACACGGCGGAGTGACTTCACTTTCACTTTTCACTTTCATACATTGGAGAAGGGAATGGCAACCCACTCCAGTGTTGCTGCCCGAAGAATCCCAGGGACGGAGGAGCCTGGTGGGCTGCCATCTATGGGGTTGCACAGAGCCGGACACGACTGAAGCGACTTAGCAGCAGCAGCAGAACAGGGTCATACAAAACAGGTCCACGCTCCCCGGCCCCGCTTTCTCACATCCACGCCCCCGTGCCCTGCATCCCCACATCCACGCAGCGCAAGTCAGCAGTCTGCCTCCTCTTTCCAGTCAGTCTTTGGGCTTCGCTGAGGTGATTTCGCCCTGGGGAAGGAAATGGCAACCCACTCCAGTGTTCTTGCCTGTAACATCCCATGGACTGAGGGGCATGGTGCTCTACAGTCCATGGGGTCACAAGGCGTCGGACACAATCTAGCGAATGAGGAGTTATACAAAATTGCCTGTAGTGCCGCTGTGTTTACATCTGCCATCCACACCATCATCCAATGAGCAGGAAGGACATAATCCCGGCTCCTTCTCAGCCAGTAAGTCATTGGAAGAGATTATTACTGGTAACAAGAATTAGTATTGTAACAAGGAAAAGGAGTGTTTGAAGAATCAGTTCATGTTGGGGTCTGAGTGAAAGGATCATATTGAGAAGTCTATAATTGATCATATGACAAATAGGGCCACCAGCACACATTATTGAGAAATAATCTATTTTAGAACTGAATGATAGCTTAAGGGTTTGTAGTGTGACTCAGTGCCAGTTTGAGATAATTATCTCTTGGCCTGTATACATGAATATTATTGTTGGAACTAAACTAATGGTGAAGGCATATGAGATAATCTTACATATAGAGGGTATGTGGTGGTTTTATAAATGTTAGTGCTTATTATTATGATCGATGATATACATAGTGAGGCTAGAGTGAAAGAGGAAATTTAATTTATTACTTTTATTTGGAGTTGCACCAATTATTTGGTTCTAACACCCATGGATAAAAGTTTGAAAAAGCCATGCTGTTAGTCATGGGAGCATAGAGTCAGCAATTCTTATCTACTTCTGTGGTAAATAAGAAGGTATTGTCTTCTCTTACTAGATTCACAATCAAGTGTTTTTTTCTAAACTATATATACAGTATAGGGGCCTAGAATAATTTTTGGGTTTAAGGATAAGAGTAGAAGAGGTAGGATGGGTAATGATATGAGAGCATTTTCTCATGTAAAAGATGGAGAGATACAGTTTATGTGGTGTGTGTATTTGCCTCACTGTGTTGTAATGAGTATATATGAAGAGTATAGGGCATCAATTACTATATGAATTCCTATTAAAATAATTGCAATGTTTGATCACGAGAAGGATATTACTTCAAATAGCTCTCCAATCAAGTTAATAGTTGGGGGTAGAGCTAGGTTTGTTTAACTTGCTGGTAATCATCAGGTTGCTATTAGTAGGAGGGACATTTGTAGGCTTTAGGCTAGGATTATTGTTTGGCGCTGGACCTGGTAATTTGAATTTGCCAGGCAGAACAATACAGAGGATGTAAGACTATGGGCAATTATTAGGGCTGTGGCTCCTATACCACTTCAAGGTGTTCGGGTAAGGATAGCAAAGTGCTATGTGGCTGACAGAAGAGTATGCAGTGAGTGATTTTAGGTCTGTCTGGCATAAGCAAATGGAGCTACTTATGATTATGCCTCATAAAGACAACAGAATGAGTGAATACCCTATGAAGTCTGTTAGTGGGTTTCAAATTATTGTAATTTGTAATTCGTAGTATACCATAGCATCCAAAGTTTAGTAGTGCTGGCAGCATAGCCAGAACTATGAAGCCTGCAATAGGGGCCTCTTCATGTGCTTTAGGTAGTCAAAGGTGGAGGCCATAAGATGGTATTTTTACTATAAAGGTAACTATGCATACTAACCGTATGAAACCATTGGATCAAGAGCTGGATACTGACTGGGCTCAGCATTAGAATATTGAAAGGTCCTACTGTATTTTGAATGTAGACAAGTATTCCTAAGAGGGGGAGAGAACTTACTAGGGTATAAAATAAATAGAGATCTGCATTAAGGTGTTCTGCTTGATTTCCTCTTTGGGTAATGATAATGAGTGTTGAAACTAGTGTTGCTCCAAATAGAATATATAAAAGAATTAATTTTATTGCAGTAAATGTTATAATTAAAGTAATTATAGTATGACTAGCAGTGATACTATTTTTTTTTTCTGGTAGAGATTCTTTTAATACGTGGTGCTGAGTATTAGCATAAGGGGTCATAATCATGTAGTTAAAATCAGTGGTGGTGTCCATAGGGAGTGGGAGAAAACTAGTGAGAAATTGAGGCTGTTATCATTGATTAAGGAGGAGTAGGCTTGTGAGTCTAATTAGTAGGCTATGCGTGGTGGTGTTAATTCAGATTAACCTGGTGATCAGGTGAGTGGTATTGTTGCTGACCACAATCTTGGCCTTCTCTGCCTGCTGAAACTGAATAAAAGAACATGGAGACTGAGTCTTGGAGGAAATAGAAAGCTGGCTCCAATTCTCAGCTGGCAGAGAAGGGAACCCAGCAGGCTCATGCCTCAAGACGTGTGCCTGCCCCCTTGAGGAGTCTAGGGGCTCATAGAAGGAAGGGCTCACAGTCAGGAGGCAGTGTGATAAACAAAGGGGATAGGACTTTGATTTCTTCCTCTTGATTTTATTCACAGTTGCATCAGTTCAGTTCAGTTGCTCAGTCATGTCTGACTGATGATGGGAAAGACTGAAGGCGGGAGGAGAAGGGAACGACAGAGGATGAGATGGTTGGATGGCATCACCGACTCAATGGACATGGGTTTGAGTAAACTCCAGGAGTTGGTGATGGACAGGGAGGCCTGGTGTGCTGCAGTCCATGGGGTCGCGAAGAGTCGGACACGACTGAGCGACTGAACTGAACTGAAACCACTCCAGTAGATTCTTCCAAGTGTGTAGCCCAGAGCGTTCTGCCTGAGGGAGCTGAGATCACACAGGTAAAACGTGTAAGAGCTCACAGGGTGCTCAGGACTGTGGAACTGACAGCCCTTCCTGGGCAGCCAGGACCCTGAGCAGAGGTGAGAGCCTCGCCCCCTCGTGGTCCCCGGGAGAAGGAAGCTGATCGGCCTGCAGGCTGGTCCGAGCCACTGCTGGGAGGTCCCTGTCTACCCTGACCACTGGAGCGGCCCAGGCGGCCCACCGTCTCGGGACCCACTGACCCCCTGCTCCACACCCATGTGGAGAGTCCTTCCAGGCCGTCCTGACAGGAATCTGTGGTGGGAACTCAGCAGAAAGCCGTGAGGGCAGCTGGGACCTTCCTTCACCGAGGACATGACATCGCCAGGTACACTGAGGTCACGCAGGTGGCGGGGAGGCCGTTTCAGATGGTGGTCTGTGGTGAAAAGAACACAGGACTCAGGGAGGCAGGGGCTGACGGGCGGCGAGTCCAGAGAGGCGCCTTCTTGGAGGAGGGGCGGTGCTCAGACAGAACTGCATCTGGGCCCGGAGCTCCAGTGGGCCAGCTGGTGGGTGAGGAAGGCAAGGCCGGGGCTCGGCCATAGGAGCGGTGCATCTGGCCTCTGGTAGAATTTCTGCTCCCCAAGGACTGGGGTTATTGTCTGTCTCCTCACTGCTGTCCCATGCCTGGAACACGACCTGGACAGAGGCAGGTGCTAAGCAAATATCTGTGAATGAGTGGATGGTCCGAGTGTGGAGATGCGGAGGGCACGCGGCGACAGGCTGCAGAGTGGGGGTTAAGTAGATTAGGAGGCCGAGACGGGAGAGAGGCATACAGGGTTTCTAAACCCGAACCCCCAGCCCCCTTGGGGTCAGCTCCACCCAAGCCCGTCTGTTCCCCAGACACTCTGTTTTCTACGGCACATTCCCTCTGGCCTTCACTCACCTGCATGTCCTGCCCTGCATGACTTAAAAGCAGCTCCAAGGCTGTTCCTACCACCTGTGCCTGAAGCCTCTTTATGCTTAAGCTGGGGGATCCCAAGGGCGCCCCCTGAGATGGGGCCCCTTCCCTGCCCGGGGTCGGGTGCTCCTTGTCTGTGCCGTGGGCTCTGCTCTCTGCAGTTGTCTGCCTGTTCGGGTCTCTGCCTGACCCAGGGCTGGGAGTGTTCATGGGTCGGTGTGTCCGCGCTGATTCTTGCAATCCGCCAGGCTGAGTCCTGCTGGCCTGCATCGTGACACTGCCATTTACTGGTTACACGGGGCCCACCCTGGAGCACCGCTGACCACGTGTTCACTGGTCTCAGCTGGACCTCGCTGTTGGGCCGGGAGCCAGACGGTCAGTGCTGCTGGTGCCTGTGGGCATGGCTGCCATCACAAGCCTTCTCCTTGGGGCTCAGCGGCTGAGCCGTCAGGGCGTGTGCAGAACGCGCGGCAGACTGGCACAGGGGGCCAGCGCTGGGCCTCAGCCGGAGAGCAGAGGCACCAACGTGGCGCCTGCCCTCCATGAGGACACTTTCCGGCCTCCTGGGCTCTGTTTTGTCCGACCTTCGAGGATCGGGCGGAGCTGCTGCGCTCATCCTGGCCCACCCGCTCCAGAGCTGCCCTCACAGACCTCCCCTGCATTGGGGTCTGACCAGTACATTCCTGGTCCCAGCACCAAGCCAGGGCGTCCCAGAGCCCCTTCAGTTAAGGGGTCAGGGGAAGCAGAGCCGCTTTGTTTTGAGCTAGAGGGGGAGTCGTGTGGGTAGAGTTCTCGTTTCCTCCAGCGACACTTGTGGCTTACGGCGCCCAGGGCTCCCAGCCAGCCTGTGGGCCGCAGTGGGACCCCGTCTCCTGTCGGCCCCTCTTCTGACTGGTTGGTCCATGTTCTGACTGCTCGGGACTTGGTGCTCCTGGGTTGAGTGTCTGTTGTAATTGGCTAGGGTCTGTTCTTTTTTTTTTTTTTCCCTTAATCAGTGTTTTTTTTTTTTTAATTATGGCTGGCTTACAATGTGTTAATTTCTGCTGCGCAGCTCAGGGATACACTTATACAGATATATACATTCCTTTTAAAAATATTATTATGTAGTTTATCATTGGATACTGAATATTGTTCTCTGCTATGCAGCTGGGCCTTCTTTAACCATTCTACTTACAAAAGCTACATCTGCTGACCCCAGCCTCCCACTCCATCCCTCCACCGCCTCCTCCTCCTCGGAGAGCACCAGTCTGTTCTCTCTGTCCCTGAGTCCATTTCTGTTTCATGTGTGTGTGCTCAGGTGTTCAGTTGTGTCTGGTGCTTTGCGACCCCATGGACTGTAGCCCACCAGGCTCTCTGTCCATGGGATTCTCCAGGCAAGAATTCACCACTTGGTGAATGCAGGCTTGTGGTCACTCTGACCTGTCTCGGACCTCTCAGATGCTGTCCGCTGGGTGAATGCAGGCTCATAGTCACTATGGCCTGTCACAGACCTCTAAGAGGCCATCTGCTGGGTGAGTGCAGACTTGTGGTCACTCTGGTCTGTCACAGACCTCTCAGAGGCCATCCACTGGGTGAGTGCAGACTTGTGGTCACTCTGGCCTGTCACAGACCTCTCAGAGGCCATCCACTGGGTGAGTGCAGGCTTGTGGTCACTTTGGTCTGATATAGACCTCTCAGAGGCCATCCACTGGGTGAGTGCAGACTTGTGGTCACTCTGGCCTGTCACAGACCTCTCAGAGACCATCCACTGGGTGAGTGCAGGCTCATAGTCACTATGGCCTGTCACAGACCTCTCAGAGGCTGTCCTCTGTGTGAATGCATGCTTGTGGTCACTCTGGTCTGTCACAGACCTCTCAGAGGCCATTCACTGGGTGAGTGCAGGCTCGTGGTCACTCTGGACTGTCACAGGCCTCTCAGAGGCCACCCACTGGGTGAATATATGCTTGTGGTCACTCTGCTCTGTCACAGACCTCTCAAAAGCCATATGCTGGGTGAGTGCAGTCTTGTGGTCACTCCGACCTGTCACAGACCTCTCAAAAGCCATCCGCAGGGTGAGTGCAGGATCATAGTCACTATGGCCTGTCACAGACCTCTCAAAAGCTATCCGCTGGGTGAGTGCAGGCTTGTGGTCACTCTGATCTGTCACAGACCTCTCAGAGGCCATCCGCTGGGTGAGTGCAGGATCATAGTCACTATGGCCTGTCACAGACCTCTCAGAGTCCATCCGCTGGGTGAGTGCAGGCTCGTGGTCACTCTGACCTGTCACAGACCTATCAGAGGCCATCTACTGGGTAAGTTCAGGCTCGTGGTCACTCTAGACTGTCACAGACCTCTCAGGGGCTGTCTGCTGGGTGAATGCATGCTTGTGGTCACTCTGCTCTGTCACAGACCTATCAGAGGCCATCTGCTGGGTGAAGGCATGCTTGTGGTCACTCTGGTCTATCACAGACCTCAGAAGCCATCCACTGGGTGAATGCATGCTTGTGGTCACTCTGACTTGTCACAGACCTATGAGGGGCTGTCCGCTGGATGAATGCATGCTTGTGGTCACTCTGGTCTGTCACAGACCTATCAGAGGCTGTCTGCTGTAAGTACAGGCTCATGGTTGTTTTAGTCTGTCATGGACCTCTCAGAAGCATTCTGCTGGGTGAATGTGGGCTCCTGGTCACTCTGGTGCACAGTTTCCACAGGGCTGTCGAGAGGCACCGTGTGGCTGCCCCAGCTGGGGCCACCTGTTGCACTCTTGCTGCCCCCAAGCTACGTCTGGAGAAGGCTAATCCCAATGAGAAGCTACTTTCAGACTTTAGCTCACATCCCAGGAACTAGTCTTCCAGCCTAAGCAGGTCACTTGGGGTTTCCTGTGTTAGTGCTCACAGCTCACACCCCTAGAGAGTGGGCCGGATCTGGGGACACATGTCCTCTGCTGGTAAAAGTGACAGTAGACTGTGTTCCCAGGGATGGACCACAAGGGGTGATGGGAGAACGTCTGCCCTACCTGCTTGGAGGCACTGTGCCCCCAGCCCCTGCCTTCTCCCCACTCAGGTACGGAATGTTGGAGAGCAGGAGGGGGAACCTGGGCCCCCAGTGAGACCCTCTCAGCAGAGCTGTGCCTGGGTCAGGCTTGGAGGGTGTGACAGAGAGTTTGATGGACAGGACGCCACATTTAGAGGGCCTCCTGCAGTGTAGTTTCAGGGCTACATAGCAACTAAGTGCAGGGCATGGTGGCTGAGCTGATGAATGTGGATCCTGCAGGCTGAACGCTGAGCCCTGAATGTTGGAAGGTTGTCTGGAGTCACAGGACCTGCTTGCTCTCTCTGCTGAGATGATCTCAATGGGGACCCAGATTCCCCCTCTTACTCTCTAGAAGCTATCAAACTGAAGCCAGTCCTCATGTTGAGCTCTGAGAAAACTCAGGAAAGGAAAGAATACCTGCTTTCCAGCAGCCATCAGACTGCAGCTACTCCCCACTGTGATCCCCAAGGAAACTCAGAAAGGAGAATTCAGGATGCTGGTCCCAGGTGGTAAGGTGTGTATCAAAGGGGATGATTTCAGTGAGATGGCTGGTGCATCTTCCCACACTTAGAAAAGTGCTAAGTTCCTTAACTTTAGATGCTTCCCCCTGGTTTTGAAATCCTAAAAGATTTGTACTGAATAAAGCAACTCTCAAGACCTGTATTATAATATTATTATGTCTATACATATGAAGTAGAGACTTTCCAAAGAACAACAAAGACAAATCTCAACATTCAGCACACTGGCACCAGTGGTGGGCTCTCCCCAAAAGATGCAACTAGTTGGGCAATTAGAAACCTCATCACCCCTTTTCCCATAAGATTGTGGAATGGACGCTGACACTGGGGAACTGTTACGGGGAAGAACAAAATCTGACTCCATGTTGAATGTTTTCCTTTAACCTTTGTTTCCTGTTGGCCTGTTTGCTACATGGATACTGTCCATACATAATGGCCTGCCCCAGGAAACCCCGCCCCTCTGCCTCTGTCCAGGACCTGTCCACCTGTGGATGGCTACAGCAGGGAGAAAGTAACACATCTCCCTCAGAGGCTGGCCATTCCAGATATTTGCCAGATTAGTGGCCTTTTTACTTTATTTCCTCACCTCCCAGCTCTGTGTTCTATAATAGACACTGGCATCCAGACGCTGACAAAATGGTTTCTTGGAGATATTAGTCTGCTATCTTCTCAGTCTGCCAGCTTTCCAAGTAAAGTCATCTTCCTTGCCTCAGCACCTCGCCTCTGATTTATCGCCCTGTTGTGAGGCATTCAGAGTGAGCTTGGACTTGGTAACAACCCCACATACCTTGCAGTCAAAAAATCAAAACATAAACTGGAAGCAATATTGTAACAGATTCAATAAAGATTCTGAAAATGGACCATATAAAAAGATCTGAAACCAAAAACCAAAAGGAACTCAGTGGTTGTCTGAAATATTTAGAAAGGATTTAGTACCACTCTTGCCAATATCCCCTGAAGCCACAGTAGACAGTTAGGCCCTGTTCATTCAGGACACCCTCTCCAGACCCCAGCTGGAGGTGCTCTGCCCCCAATGCCCTCCTGGGTCTCAGGAGTAGAAGAAACACAACCTATGGGGTCTCCTCTGTGGTCCAGGGGAGCGTCACATCAGCCACCCTGTCTCCCTGCCCTTAATAAATAAGGAGGGTTGTCAGCACGTGGGCAAGTGATGCTGTCGGCACCTGGACTGCCTCATCCTTGTGAGATTTGGTGTGAAGACAACACAAAAGGAGAACCAACCAAGAGGGATCCAGGGAGCAGTGAATCCCTCTTCACAGGGACCCTGTGAGACCCAAGACTCACTCTGCCCACCCTGTTCTGACTTTTGGGAACTGGCCTTTGCCATTCTCTGGGCAGGAGGTGGGAAGGTCCACAGGGCCTCTCTTCCACCTCCTGAGACCCAGGTGGGCACCAGGGGAAGCAGCCCTCCACCTGGGGTCCAGAGAGGGTGTCCTGAGTGCACAGGGCCTAACCGGTCAGTGAGGCCAGCGCTCGTCCACAGTGCACTGACCTGCTGCAGGGTCTCGGGTTCCCTGGCATCCACCTCCCCCATCGCCAACCCTAGCTTGGTATCTTGGGAGCCCCTCACTGGTGGGCACCCAGCAGGTGAAAGCTGCATGCCCAACGAGAAGGAGGAGAAGCTGGTGGGGCCGGGGTCCAGCATGGAGTGTCCAAGGCCCCTCTGCTCCCCCAGGAACACCCAGCCCCGCCTGCTATGGCCTTTCTCCTCTTCAGTATGTGTCTTTGTGGCTGATGTTGCCAAACACCTTCCCCTGGAAGAGAAGGCTCCATGACCGTGGAAGGGGTGGAGGTGAGGAGGTGCTGTAGCCCTAAACCCAGAGAGCTTCAGAACTAACTCCCCTGAGCCCTGAACGTACTGCCTGTTACATCTGTACCAACCGAGGCCAAGATCCAGGCAGATTCTCTGTGGAAACACTTTTCTGTCCAACAAGCGAGGACGTGTTAACCCACAGCTGAACCCCGAGAAGTGGGACGTGCTGTAACTGGAGACTGCAAGGAAGGTGTTTGAGAGGCTTCTTCCCGGGCGGCTCTCTGAGGCCCCTGGAGTTACTGGACCCAGAGGCGGAGCACTCGCGCTTCTCTCCTCACTGCAGGCCAGACGGTGCCCCCAACCTCACAGCCCTGCTCCTCCACCTTTCTGAGTTCAACAGAAACCCCCCGGTCACGAGGCCAAAGCGCAGTCTTCTTGGTGAGCAGAGCAGAGGCCGGTGGGAAGGGGGGTGGAGGCTGAAAGCTTCTTTGTAGAGGAAAAACACGGACGTGTGTTCCCGTCTGTGGTGGCCGGATGCTGCAGTAATTGATGTTCCCCACACATTTATGGGTGGGTTTTAGTTTCTGTATTTTCTAAATTTCTTTTTTTTTTTAAACAGCTGCATATTATGAGAAAATTTTTGCAATCAACCATGAGCACTTGCAAAATAAGCTCTTATTTTTTTTCCTTTTCCTAAAATGTCGCAGTTTTCTATGGTGACAGATGAACAGCCTCCTACTTTTAAGTATTCATTTAATTGGTTGCGCTGGGTCTTAGCTGTGGCATGCAGGGCCTTCAGTTGCAGCATGTGGGATCTAGTGCCCTGACGAGGGATTGAACGTGGCCCCCTGTGTTGGGAGGTCAGAGTCCTAGCCTCTGGATCAGCAGAGAATGCTGCGATCTCCTACTTAAAGCAAGATTATTTATTGATTTTCGGCTTGCTGGGTCTTCGCTGCTGTGCGGGCTTGTCTCTGGCTGTCGGGCGTGGGGGCTGCTCTCTCGTTTCTTCGCTGAACTTCTCCCTGTGGCGGCTGCTCTGGTTGGGAAGCAGAGACTCTAGGCTCTTGGGCTGCAGGAGTTGTGAACGGACTTAGTTGCTCCACGGCACGTGGGGTCTTCCCAGATCAGGGACTGAACCCGCGTCTCCTGCATTGGCAGGTGGATTCTTAACCACAGCACCACCAAGGGAGTCATTCCCCTCCCCGCTTCCTGCCAACATCCCATTTTAAAAAAAGGCTAAAAATAATCTGTTTAGTAAGTTTTCAGGAGTCTGAGCTCTAAGGTGAGTGTCATTCTCCCAAAGGCATCTTGGCTTCAGATACTGGCTGGGCTCATGAGTCCAGTAAGCAGGGCAGGTCTGGTGGCTGAAGACAGGCTTGGCCTCTGGAGCTTTGCCCTCACCGACTCACCCAGGGTCCCCGAGCCCCGGCAGCCAAGCAGAGCCGCGCGCAGGCGGGGCTGGTACAGCCACGGGGCCGCCGTGGTCAGGGTGGAGCGTGGGGCGGAGGCAGCTGGCTGTCCGTCCCGTGACTGCTGGTGTCCTGTGTGACTGTGCAGGGCAGTCACGGTGTCAGGTGGGGCCTGGCCGCTGTCCTGGGGACAAGATAGGACTTCAGAGAGCTCGCATCCCCACTCCCCATCTCCCAGCTCCACTTCAGATCATGGCTTGTGGCTGCTGGCAGCTCCCTGGGCTGGGAGGCTGTGTAAAGCATCAACCCCTTTGCTCAAGGTCAGCTGAGATCCCCAGCTCTGGGGTCACACACCATCTGTGCCACCATCCAGGTCATCCCACTTCTGTGAGGGAGGGCCTGTGTGGGGCTGTGGGTGATGGGGGATTTGGGGGTGTTGTGGGCTGGCCCGAGGAGTCAGCTTTTTGAGGGGAGGGCAGTGGAGGGGAGGGGAGGGAGAAGCTTTGACCTGCTCAGCCTTCCAGGGGATTCCAGACGCAGCTCTGGTGGGAGGTGCAGGTGAGAAGCCCCTGCAGGTTTCTGGATCCCTACCGTTTTTCAGTTGAAGCCCCTCTACCTGCACCACCCCTAATTCTCCCTCCCGTGGCCCCGGCCTAAAGCCACAGAAGATGGGGAGTTTACGTGGCTTCCCTTCCTGTAGGGACAAACACGTTCCTTTAACAAAGCATAGAAACCGGAAAATAATAGTGGATGGTTATTACTGACGCGGTTCATGTAGAGACGCTTCACAAGCCTGGCACATGGAGGGAACTGAGGGCCGTTGCCCCGAGTCCTGGACTTCGCGCCCTCCGCCCCCCTCCCCATGGCCCACTCTCCCCTTGGTGTCTTCTGGTGGCCGGGCAGACTTCAGCCTCATGAACCCCTTCTGGAAGGATCAGGCCAGGGCAGAGGTCATTCACAGAGGGGAGGGTGTGGTCGACCTTAAGAACCCCATTGCCCCCACTCTGTCGGAGCTCAGTTCCGGGTCTGAGCAAGCGTGGCTTCCTGGTGCTGTCCCCACCCTCACTCACCCAGGGTGGGGGGGCTTTGTGTCCACCTTGTCCCCTCGTGCAGCCTGGTCACCCCGGGACCCGTGCTGTGTGTGCATCTGCCCTGCTCACAGCGCACCCTGGGGCCCATCAGACTTCACTCATGAAAGGGAAGTGTAAGGATGAACTACTCCATGGTTAACAATTTCAAGGCGCGACAGCGTTGACCACAGCACACGGGCATAGGTACGAGGCCCATGCAGAGAGAAGCCGCGGTGTGGGCTTCAAGGACCCTCTGTGTGGGGGTGGGATGGGGGCCAGAGAGGGATTTCTTGCAAACTCGGCTCCAGGCTCTGTTCTCTGCAGGGTGACCACTGTGAGCACTGGCTGTCTGTGGAGGGGCCCTGGGGCTGCCCAGCTCAGCAGGAACGGCAGGGGTGCGAAGGGAGGTCGGCCTCCCTTAGCACCCCTGACCTCACACCCCCTCATCAGGGCAGCCCAGTGCCTAAACAGCCCCTTCCTCGTCTAGCTCTGAAGACCTGGAAGGTGTGGGGGCTGGAGGACATGCAGGAAAGAAATTCTGTAAAGCAATTATCCTTCTATTAAAAGACAAAAAACGAAAGAATAAAAAAACAAAAAGGAAAGCAAAGGTGTGGCTTGCATTCTCAGCCAGCCTCTGCCAGATTCCGCCTGTGCTTACGCATCAGACCAAAATGCTGGTGGTCCCACCCCGTATCACAGATGAGAATAGAGACATAGAGAGGTTGAGCATCTTGCCCCAGCTCACACAGCTGCTGGGGGCAGGGCTGAGAACTGGACCCCTGTGGTCACATCTGGAGTCCAGATGCTGTGATGACCCTGAGGGAGCGGCAGAGACCAGATGGCCCATGCTGAGACAGGCGCGCGCGCACACACACACGTGCACATGGCCTTCACCTTTGCGGCTACAGAAGTCAGAGGGAACCAGAGGGAAACCAGGAGAGGCCAAAGGAGAGTCGGTGTCTATAAGGAGGAGAGGCCCCACTTCCCAGGAGGCCAGGGAATTCCCTTCCCTGGTGAGTCTGACTCCACTCTGCATTCCTCTCCCTGGACCTAGGAACTGAGTGTCCAGTGACCTAACTGACTTGGCTCCAGAATTATGCCTTCCTAGGGGTTCAGCTACAACTGGACTCCACTACTGTCAGTGATAAGGGGGGAATGAGTACATAGTCTGGGCTTCAGATTTGCTTGGAGACAAAATTTATTAGAAGAGGAGTACTAAAAAACCACGAAGGCAATTGGCATGAACATCTCCAGAACACTTAAGAAACCCTCTGCTGTTTATCTACCTCCTCTCCTGTCACGAAAGTGGAAGGTGTATTTAACAAGTACTTCTTGTTTATCACACTCTTTCTTTAAAATATTTATTATATATTTATTCATTCGGCTGTGCTGTGTCTTAGTTGCGGCCTGTGGGAGCTAGTTCCCCAATCAGGTATTGAACGTGGGTCTCTGCATAGGAGTCTTGACAACTGGACCACCTGGGAAGTCTCTCGTGATACTCCTGGGGACAGTAACGGGTCTCAGACCTCCTCTGAGGCCCCCTTAGAGCTGAGGCACGGGGTGGCTGCAGTAATCCTCCTGTGGCTAAGGTGTGGTTTGTTGGTCATGACTCACTCACACTCCCTGCAAACATAGGGCTTCTCCCCTGTGTGTGTCCTCTGGTGTGAGATGAGATGGGCCTTCTGACTGAAGCTTCGCCCACACTCCCCACAAACATAGGGCTTCTCCCCTGTGTGTGTCCTCTGGTGTGTGATGAGGAGGGACTTCCGACTGAAGCTTCGCCCACACTCCCCGCAAACATAGGACTTCTCCCCTGTGTGTGTCCTCTGGTGTGTGATGAGATGGGCCTTCTGACTGAAGCTTCGCCCACACTCCCTGCAAACATAGGGCTTCTCCCCTGTGTGTGTCCTCTCGTGTCTGATGAGGGCTGACTTCTGACTGAAGCTTTGCCCACACTCCCCACAAACATAGGGCTTCTCCCCTGTGTGTGTCCTCTCGTGTCTGATGAGGGCTGACTTCCGACTGAAGCTCCACCCACACTCCTCACAAACATAGGGCTTCTCCCCTGTGTGTGTCCTTTCGTGTGTGGTGAGACTTGACCTGTCCTTGGAGCCTTGCCCACACTCTCCGTACGTGACTCTCATAATCCCCGAGACCCCTGCCCCCATGAGCAATGTGCCTGTGTCCTCTGGATTCAGTTTCTGGCTTGTGCTGGGCTCGTCTTTCATTCTCTCATGCACCCCGGGACCCCCCATTTGTCCTCCGGGTGAGTAGGAAGAGGCCCTTGAAATCCTCTTCAGCCTTATGCTTTTCAGCAATTGTTGGGGCCTGTCCTTGGCCTCCTGACCCTCAGGTTTGTCGCTCGGGCTGTGTGGATCTGAATATCGCTGATTTTGATTGCCTGGGCAGGGATCCTCTGGTTGGAGGAGGTCTCTTTCAGATGGTCTCAGGAGGGTCTGAGAGGGGTGACTGCGTTGGGTGTGTTGGCTGAGGAATTTCTGACTGGAGAAGGCCAGAGAGCAGGAGGCACATGGGTGGATCTTGGGCTTCGGTTCTGCTGAAAGAGGAAGGTCTTGGTCACGTAGCTGGTTTGCCATGGTCAGGCCTGCCTCACTAATTATTTAAGTGTTGATAGTGCACGATTTGTCTCCCATCAAGTGTCTTTAATGTCCACTTTTCCATTCCACTCTTATTCTCTACATCTACAGAAATCCAAGAAGCTTGTGTCACGGGCCTTTTCTACATATCACCCAGATAGGGACCTTCCAGCAGCATCAGAGGCAGCGTCTCTCCTGATAGAGGTGGATCTGCAGGGACTTTCCCTGCATGTAAGTATTGGAAAAGTCACATCACAGTGGCCACAGGTATTTACCCTACTGATGGATAATACTTGATGACTTAGGTGAAATCTCCTGAGAGGCTACCTGTGAGGGGAAAGGGTCTATTAAGTTAGGGGCGCCTGGCCTGGAGTTCTCTGCATATGGGAGGCAGCACAGGGGGTGGTTACAGCAGGTGTGGGTAAATCTGACTTTGTGGCTCCTTGTTCAAAGAGCAGCCTTTGTGCCGATCTCTGCAGGAAGTGGGTTTGAGACTGGATGAGAAAGAGCGGCCCAGGTTCCGCTGACTACAGGTCTGGCTCCTGCTGCCCAAACTGGTTCACAAATTGCTCCTCTCTCCATTTCCCATAAATCATAAAATAAAGGCATATCCTTTCTCAAGCCTCACCAGTACTCATACCTCATTTATTTCATTCAGGCTTAGTCCACTTAACATGCACTAGGAAGCCCTGTTTAAAAATACATCTCCAGTCAGACTCTTCACATCCACACTCCCAAGCATCTTTAGCCAGCCCACTCTCCCCTCATGTCTGACAATGAACTGACCTCTGAGGGGACTCCCCGCTGCTGTCTCTTCCCAAAAATGAACCAAAGCATCGTCTTAGCGCAGAGAACATGCTGCTCACAGCTGAAAGCCTCGCGGTTGTTCTGTGTTACCCAGGAAGACCCCTGGGGCCTGCACGTGGACACAGGGCCTGAGGCTTCCATGTCCCATCCAGCGTCCTTCCTCTCCATCTGTGCTTCCTCCCGCGACCCCTGGCCTGGCCTCTCTTCCTGGCCCTGGGGCTGTGGCACTGGCTGCTCCCCTGCCTGGAATCCTTCCCCACAGGTGTTATCTCTGCATAGACCCTGCCGCACCCTCCTGCACCACACCCCACCCTCTGCTCACGCTGACATGAGGCACGGTCCCTGCACTGGTTTTCCTCAGGGCACCAGCCCCTGTCTGGTGTGAAGCCCCTGCTGCCCCAGGGCAGTGCTTCTGTCTGTTTCAGTGCGTGGAGCCCCATCTGGCACAGAGTATGAACTCACATGACAACAAACTGGAACAGTAACTGAATGCACATCACTGTACATGTGTTGCTTAGAAATGGGAGGGAATGAGCAAGAAACAGGTAAAGGGCAGAGAGCTGGTAGGTGCTAGAAATGTTGCTTTTTGCTTCTCAGCCTTTCAGCAGAAGGTGATGTTATGCGGGGAGCGGCGTGAAAGAGCTGACTCTGGGAGCTGCCTTGATTGATTATCAAGGGTCTATTCGCAGACATAGCTCTCTGTCCCGCCACCTCTCTGGAATTTACTATCCAAGTTAACTCCTAACAGAACATTAGTGAGCCTTGAATGCACACAAGGCACAGATAGATAGCTTTGCACGACTGCCCTTAAGATAAGTAGGATGCCTTTGGCGCCATGAGAAAGCTCTGGTGATTGTTATCTTAAAGATGATGTACATGGGGAAGAATTTTCTTTGGGATGCCTCTCTTCTTGGTTTAGTATATATGTAACCCTGAGAAATAAAGAATCATCGTTGACTGCAGTGATCCTCTCGATCCCATCTGTTCTGTCTCTTTATTTCTTAGCCTAAAGGAACGTGTCGTGTTGCTCGCTGAAATCTTCCAGCTGGCCCGGCAAGTGGCGCCCAACGTGGGGCTCGACGAAAGTTCCTTGTGGCCACTGCCCGTTGAAACTATTAAGGTAAGTAAGAGTGAGTGTACTTGTATATTGAGGGGCAGGAAGGAATATTGTCGAGAGTATAAACCATGGGACAAGATCATAGTCGTCAGTTGTTTGTGCATATGTTACAGATAATGTTGAAGGATTGGGGAATGCAGGTTACTAAAACAAAATTGCAGACTTTTCTTAGTTTTGTTGAGGAAGTATATCCCTGGTTTCTGCAGGAAGGGACTATGAGTTTAGAGATATGGAAAAAGATAGGAAAACAGATTCAAACATATTATACTCTCCATGGACCTAATAAGGTTCCTGTGGAAACATTTTCATTATGGTCTTTAATAAGAGACTGCCTTGATTTTGAACATGAGGAAGGGAGTAAATTAAAACACATGCTCCCACCCGAAGAACCAATTTATGCTACTCCTAAAGTTTATGCTACTCCTAAAGGGAAAGGACCCACAACCTTTGAATTAGAATCTGCAAAACCTTTGAAGGAAAATGAGGGAACGCTGACTCCAGAGGATGAGGAAAATTTAGAGGATCAGGCAGCTGCTTACCATAAGGATGATCATTGGGAATTACTTGTAACTGATGATTCGAATGTGCAGGCAGCAGCTGCCCCTCTGACAAAGGGTCTGGAGGCACTCATGCAGAAATTATTAATAACAATAAAGGAAGAAATAAAGAGGGAAGGTAGGAATGAAGGTGCTGGTGCAATCTCTACTGCGCCTCCTGCTTATGCACCCTCAACTATTGCTGGATTAGATCCTCCACCTATTTCCAAACCTGAAAATTCATTGAATATAACTCATGAATCACACAGTTTGTCCCCCTTGCAAAAGGCTATGCAACAGGCCCAAAGAGCTGGAGAAACTGTTCAGGGATTCTCCGCTGCTTTCCTGGTATTCGAGCATGAAAACCAAGGGTACTATGAGGCCCTACCTTTCAAAAAACTAAAGGAATTAAAACTTGCCTGTGCCCAATATGGACCTACAGCTCCTTTTACCCAGACCATGATAGAGAGTCTAGGAGGTCAAAATTTGCCACCTAGTGATTGGAAACAAATTGCAAGAGCTTGCTTATCAGGAGGGGACTATTTATTATGGAAATCAGAATTTACAGAACAATGTGGCCATATAGCTGAACTAAACCAGCGACAAGGGATCAATACTACATATGAAATGTTGGTAGGGGAAGGGGCCTACCAAAATACCAATGCTCAATTGAACTATTTGCCTGGAGCTTATGCTCAAATTTCTAATGCTGCCCGGCAGGCTTGGAAAAAGCTCCCTTGCTCTAGTAATAAGACTGAGGATCTTTCAAAAATTCATCAGGGGCCTGATGAACCATATCAAGATTTTGTGGCTGGTCTTCTTGAAGCAGTAGGTAAGATTATAGCTGACGAGCAGGCTGGAATGGTGCTTACTAAACAATTAGCCTATGAAAATGCAAATTCTGCCTGTCAGGCTGTGCTTAGACCATACAGAAAAAAGGGGGTTCTATCAGATTACATTCGTATATGTGCTGATATCGGACCTTCCTATATGCAGGGTATTACCCTGGCTGCAGCTTTACAAGGTAAAAGCATAAAAGAAGTATTATATCAACAGCAAATGAAAAATAAACGAGGATTACCTAGTAGGGGAAATGCTGGCTGTTTTGTTTGTGGCCAGCCCAGACATCGTGCCGCCTTTTGCCCCCAACGAGCCAATTCGGGGAATATTAAAACTCCTAATTTATGCCCTAGATGTAAAAAAGGAAGACATTGGGCAAAAGATTGTAAATCCAAAATTGAAGTCCAGGGCAACCCACTTCCCTCGCAGTCGGGAAACTGGGTGAGGGGCCAGTCCCTGACCCCGAAACAATGTTATGGGGCAGTGAAGGGAAATCAGATGGTAGAAGGCGAGTCACAGACTTGTTCAGAGCCACCTCAGGGAGCACAGGCTTGGACTTCTGTTCCTTCTCCTACACAGTACTGACTCTCGAAATGGGAATGCAGGCTCTGCCCACTGGGGTATACGGCCCTTTGCCTGATGGAACCGTGGGCCTTTTGCTCGGACGCAGTAGCTCTACCATAAAAGGGCTGCTCATAGCTCCTGGAGTAATTGATGCTGACTATACAGGAGAAATCAAAATTATGGCCCACTCCCCACGATGCATTACCACCATAGCTAGCGGATAGCGTATAGCTCAATTGATATTGGTCCCTGCGGTGCAGACTGGAAAAGCACTGGCTTCCAGGAGAGGGGAAGGCGCCTTCGGATCCTCTGACGCCTACTGGGTCCAGGCAATAACTAATAATCGTCCTGAGTTAACATTAAGAATAAATGGAAAGTTGTTTACAGGCATTCTGGACACAGGAGCTGATGTTTCTGTTATTGCCGAGAGACACTGGCCCCGAGAATGGCCTAAACAGATAGCTATATCAACATTGCAAGGAATTGGTCAAACTAAGAACCCTGAACAAAGTACAGAGCTGTTACATTGGACTGACCATGAGGGTCATGAAGGGGACATTAGGCCTTATATCCTCCCAAACCTCCCTGTAAATTTGTGGGGACGAGATGTTATGACTCATATGGGAGTATACCTATACAGCCCCAGTGATCAGGTTAGCAATCAGCTTTTAGATCAAGGGCTTCTTCCCACCTCGGGACTTGGAAGAAATAATCAGGGAACTGTTGCGCCTGTTTAGACAAAAAGGTTACCAAAAAGAAGTGGACTTGGGTATTTTTAGAAGGGACCTCTGATCCTCCTGTAATTCACGCAGATCCTATTACTTAGAAGTCTGAGGAGCCTGTGTGGGTTGATCAGTGGCCCCTTTCCAAAGAGAAAATTGACGCTACCCAACAACTCGTGCAGGAACAGTTAGAATTGGGACATATTGAACAGTCTAATTCACCTTGGAATTCGCCTATTTTTGTTATTAAGAAAAATTCTGGGAAATGGAGGCTTTTGCAGGATCTGCGAAAGGTTAATGAAACTATGGAAGTCATGGGAGCATTACAACCAGGATTGCCTTCTCCCATGGCTATTCCGAGGGATGCCCACATAATAATTCTAGATTTAAAAGACTGCTTTTATACTATTCCTCTAGCACCTCAAGATTGCCCACAATTTGCTTTTAGTGTTCCTTCTGTTAATTTTTCCCAACTAATGCATAGGTATCATTGGAAAGTTTTGCCACAGGGTATGGCCAATAGCCCCACCTTGTGCCAGAAGTTTGTTGCAGCAGCCTTGCTTACGGAGTTTTTCTGCTATGGGCCTACCTAAATGCATCAAAACAGACAATGGCCCTGGATATGTTGGCCGAAATTTTCAAACCTTTTGTGCCCAGCTGCACATCGTACACAAGACTGGAATCCCATATAATCCACAGGGCCAAGGAATTGTTGAGCGGGCACATCAAATCCTTCAGCACCAATTGAAAAAATTAAAAAGGGGGAGTTTGTATGCTATTACGCCTAACAATCTTCTTAGTCATGCTTTGTTTGTTTTAAATTTTCTGAGCCTCCATAAAAATGGAAAATCAGCAGCTCAACGTTTTTGGCACTATGATAATAAAAAGGCACAGCCATTAGTCAGGTGGAAAGACCCGCTGGAAGGCAGATGGCATGGGCCGGATCCAGTTCTAATATGGGGGAGAGGTCATGTTTGTGTCTTCCCGCAGAATGCCGAAGCGCCGCGCTGGCTCCCGGAAAGGTTGGTACGCACGGCGGAGGAGATCCCTGGTGGAGCGAATAAGACAGCTCACGATCCAGGAGACGGTCCCGCTGCTGACAGCTCAGCAGATACAGGCGCTGTTACAGATGGCGTGTGAGAATGCTTCGAACCCTTCCCCTGCCTCTCCTACTAGTATATTAATTTCATTATTAAGCCTTTTAAACCAGATAAGTTCCATGGAAGCCAGTATCTTCTGGGCGTATGTTCCTGATCCCCCTCTTTTACAGCCTATTGGATGGGAAATGAGTTTTGTTCCCGTGTATGTGAATGATACAATCTTATTAAGAGGCTTCTCTGATAAGCACATCTCTTCTCAAAGTGCCAGTATTTCTTATACAGGGTTTTCTTCACAATTGCCAATGTGCTTTTTCTGAAATCAGAATGTTTCAGGTTGTCTCACTGTTACGGATGTCGGGTGTTCTGGTTACAGCACCGGCTGGAGTGTGGATACTCCTGGTGTGACCAGGCTCACAGGGCACGCACAGCGGCGCAGCGGGACGGGACCCCAGGATGTCCCATTCTGTGGCCTGGGGCATGAAGGGAAACATAGAGCGGGGCCATGGACACTCTGCCGGAATGAGACTGCTACGGTGTATTCTATTCCTAACAGCACGCACTCACTGTGGGACTGGTCGCCAGACTCAGAGAGAAACCCCGGAAAGGAAAGTAACAGACAGTTTGCAGCGAGAATTTGGAATCTTGGCGGCACCCTTGTTTATCAAACTGAGGTCTGGAAGTTGCTGGCCGCTTTTGAAACAAGCGGATCCTTCATGCAGACTGGAGAAAAGGTTAAAGGTGGATTTTTTTGGAATGCAACCTGGAGATATCCTCAGGCTTGTGTACCTTATCCATTTATGATTATTGCTGGTTCTGTAAATCTTACTAAGAATAATAGTCAATATTATATTCATTGTTTTAATTGTACCCTAACCAATTGCATTCGAGGAATAAGAAATAATTCTGGAGTCTTAATAGTTAAACAACCACCTTTTTTTATGTTGCCTGTAAATCTTACTGAGCCCTGGTATGAAGAGTCTGGGCTTGAACTATGGGAAAGAGTGCGCACAGCCCTTGCTAGGCCACGAAGGGGGATAGGATTAATAATTCTAGGAGTAGTAATGCTTATAACTTTAATTGCTTCTGCTGTTACTGCTTCTGTATCTTTAGCTCAATCTGTGCATACTGCTAGCATTGTAGACGATTTGGCAAAAAATACTTCCAAAGCTTTAGGGATTCAAGAAGATATAGATAGAAAATTAGAGGATAGACTAAATGCGCTTTATGATGCAGTAAGATTTTTGGGAGAAGAAGTGCAAGGGTTAAAGCTAAGAACAAAAATTAGATGTCATGCTAACTATCGTTGGATTTGTGTTACACCAAAAATTTATAATGATACTGAAACTCCTTGGGACAGAGTGAAATCACATTTAGATGGTATTTGGCATAATGAAAACATTTCCTTAGATCTATTACAACTTCATCAGGAAATTCTTGATATAGAAAATGCTCCTCGGGCTAGTATGGATTTGGCAGAAAATGCTGAAGAGTTTGTTAACAGTTTGTTTTCCAATTTTCCCTCGATAACCTCACTTTGCCATCTTTTTTCAGGGGTCGTGACCATGCTTCTGGTGTTAGCGCTTTTTGTGTGCATTGCTCCTTGTATCATAAAGAAATTTCAAAGAGCTGTGGGACATCAAGGCTGTCCTACACAGTAATTACTTACGCCAAAAGAATCAGGCATGCCATTTTACTAAATAAAAGAGGGGGAGCTGCGGGGAGCGGCTTGAAAGAGCTGACTCTGGGAGCTGCCTTGATTGATTATCAAGGGTCTATTCGCAGACATAGCTCTCTGTCCCGCCACCTCTCTGGAATTTACTATCCAAGTTAACTCCTAACAGAACATTAGTGAGCCTTGAATGCACACAAGGCACAGATAGATAGCTTTGCACGACTGCCCTTAAGATAAGTAGGATGCCTTTGGCGCCATGAGAAAGCTCTGGTGATTGTTATCTTAAAGATGATGTACATGGGGAAGAATTTTCTTTGGGATGCCTCTCTTCTTGGTTTAGTATATATGTAACCCTGAGAAATAAAGAATCATCGTTGACTGCAGCGATCCTCTCGATCCCATCTGTTCTGTCTCTTTATTTCTTAGCCTAAAGGAACGTGTCGTGTTGCTCGCTGAAATCTTCCGGCTGGCCCGGCACATAAGGATGCAAATGGTTGCTTTAAGGGACCACCCAGATAATCCGGATAATCTCCCCATCGGAAGATTCTTAACTTAATCACAGCCACAAAGCCCCCCCCCCCTTTTTTTTTTTTTTGCCTTATAAGGTAACAATTACAAGTTCCAAGGACTGGAACATAGCTCTCTTTGGGAGGCCATTGTTCAGCCTCGCTCCTGGCCCTAAGGAACGATCTGAGGACAGGACTTGACCCCAGGGCACATGGTAGGGACAGAGGGAGGCGGGTGATTCAGGTTAAGTGGTCATCTCCGGGAGCCGCTGGGGCTCAGCGCCCCCACCCAGGCCATCCTGTCTGAAGGTGAGGGCCTAGTCACCCACCCACCCTATCAGTCATGAGTTAAGCACTGCTGCCTAGAGAGGTGATGCCTTGAATCTCCCACCAGCGGCCAGAGAACCCTTCAGACAAAGAAACACAGGGGCTGGTATGGAGCCCCCGGGACAGGAAGCGCCCGGGGCGTGGGAATGGGGCAGACCCATAGTTCCCCAGTCCCCACCTCAGGGAGCGCACAGCCTGACTGCACAGAGGGTAGAGGTCAAGCCCATGAAACAGACACCCGTGGGGATGAGGATGGGAGAGGAAACTCTCAGGGACCCGTGGGGTGGCGGCAGCAGGGGTAACCCCCGGAGACCATCCGGTGTCAAGGTCAGCCTCTTGGAGAAATGATACTAACGCTGAGAGTCAAGATGGGATGTCCCATGGAGGGAGGGAAGGAGGGCCTGAGGACGGGCCCTTACAGACACCCTGTGGCGGCCGCGAGCTCAGCACCCGGGGATGAGCAACCGCCCGGAGGGGCCGGGCAGCGGCTGAGCATGGAGTCAAGGGAGGGGCAGCGAGGAACTGGGGGCCTTCTGCAGCCTGGGGTCCCGACCCCGGCGTTTCCACCTCCCTTCTCAGCAGTTCGCCCCCCACCCCTGACCCCCCACTGCACAGAGGGAAGGGCAGAGGGGGCCAAGCTGAGCGTGGCGTGGGCACAGGCTGCAGGCCGCGGGCAGGGCACCCGCCGAGGAGGAGGGGCGGGTAGGACCCCACAGCCCAGGCTCCCCACGTAATCCCCTCCTGGCGCTGCACCGCCTCTTGGTTATTTTTAAAATCTCATTTTCAGAAAGTGGAGAAGAAAACCTCTTTCTTTGGCCTTTTCCCCCTTTTTTTTCCTGTGAAAGATTAGGAGAGAGGTGTGGAGGGAGGAGGGAGCCTGGAAGAGCGGGAGGCACCTCTGGCAGCGCGCCTGCTTGGAGGGCCAGGGCCTCCGCTGACTGCCGCCCCCACCCCCGGCGGCCCTGGAGACACGAGGCAGGGCCCCTCCTTGGACCGCCAGGTCTCAGCTGCTGCTTTCACCCGGCAGGCGCGTTGTCGGCGCCAGCTTTACGCTGGAGCATGGCAGGGTGGGGGTTCTGGGTGTCCACCCTCGTGGGGTGTAGGGCCTATGGGGAGAGAGGGCCGACAGAGATCCGTCCCCGGGCTGGGAGGCTGGGGGAGGGCCCGGCAGAGGGCAGGGAGGGTTCTAGAGGGAAGAACTGCATGCGTGGGCAGAGCCCGGTGAGCCTGGGTGGCTGGCAGGACATGGACTGACCTCAGGGTCCAGGGAGCCCCAGGGCCCATCAGGTGCCCTCACTGCTCCCCGACAGGACACTCCGCAGGGGAGGACTTCTCTGAGCCAGGAAGGCCTGGAGCCTGGGACTGGACTCCCAGCTCTGCTCCTGAGGCTGGGCCGGCTGTCTGCCAGCCTAAGTCACTCCCAGTTCTAACCCTATGGACTGTAACCCGCCAGGCTCCTCTGTCCATGGGATTCTCCAGGCAAGGAGACCGGAGTGGGTTGCAATTTCCTCCTCCAGGGGATCTTCCCAACCCAGGAATCGAACCCGCATCTCCTGCATTGCAGGTGGACTCTTTACCACTGAGTCACCTGGGAAGCCCGTGGGCCTGCTGCACTCAATGTCTTAAATACCTTGGGAGGGTGTCAGGTGGTCTGATGGAGCCACTGTGCTCCTGGGAGCCCATCCTCAGGGGGGAGAATTTGTCTGCCGGTCACCTCCCGTCAGAACCCCAGCCTGCACCACCCCACCTCCCAGAACTCAGAGTTCCTGTTGAACCAACCTCTGCAGGGAGAATAAATGCTCTGGGAGCCCAGAGAAGTCAGGAGTGGTGTCTCAGGGGAGATGACTTGGGCTGGGGTCCCCAAGGGTGAATAAGAGAGTGCGGGATTTTCTTTAGGAAAGTAGGGGTGTGGAAGGGAGGGAGTGACACCAGGTGAAGACCAGACTCATATACGTGCGGTTATGGCTGCAGGTGCAGGGATGGGCCGTGCAGGGGGAGAGACCCGGCTCAGCTCTTAATGCAGTGGGGATTTACAGCCAAGGAGCAGGGCGGAGGGGGTGGAGGGGGGGCGGTCAGTGGATGCAAAATAACTAGCAGGAGGTATCAGGGGTAGGGAGAGTCTAGCTAGATCCACCTACTAGGGTTCTCGCTGGAGGCAGGCCGGGTGCTCACACCTCACCTGGGAGCGAGCAGAGGATGAGGACCCCGATCATAGGCAGGGGGTGCAGGGCAGGGGACACGGAAGAGGAGCTGTTCTTGCTAGAACTGCACTTTATGAGGAAGAGCAAGGATGGGCCCAGGATAAGGTTCTGGAGCCCGGCTGAAGTTTGGTCCAGCAAAGACTCTTTGTCAAGGGCATCCCAAGAGGAAGGCATTGCAGAGCCTCAGAGGGCTGGGGTGGGCATGGAGGCGGGCAGAGAGAAGCGGCCAGGGTAGCAGGGCAGGGGCTGTGCGGCTGAGCCCTGGGTCAGGCCCGTCCTCTTTGGGGCAGTAGCAGCAGCCCCCTCCCCTAAGGGTCCAGGCTGGAGCCCGCGAGCCGGGGTGTGCCAGGGGCCTGGGTGGTGGGATGCCGAGGCCCCCTCCCCCCGACCTGCCGTCTGGGCTCCGGAGGGCTGTGGCCCGGGCAAGCCCGGATCTGCGGGAACGCCCCGCCGGCCCGCCCCTCGGGTCCCCCGCCTCGAGTCCTGCCTGAGCCCGCAGCGCCATCTGCCGGCGGGGCGGGAAGGCTCGGGCGGAACTGACCCGAGGCCCCCGGGGAGGGACGGGTACCTTGCAGAGGCGGGCGCGACGGTCCACAGGCCTCGTGCTCACCCTGGAGCGAGCTATGAGGGCCTGGTTTTGAAGCTGGCTCCACCGTTGGCCGCTGTGTGACCTGCAGCCAGTTCCTGACCTTCTCTGAGCATCATCCCACTCGCAGGGAGGTGAGCACACCAGCCTCCAGGTTACTGTGAAAAGTGGCCATGAGGCTGGGAGCCCACACGCGGCAGAGGTGGTCCCCCCTGGTGCTGAAGGTGCTCCCCAGTTCCTGAGAGGATCATGGGGGAAGCAGGCAGGCGGCATGACCCAGCCGGGGACCTGCAGCCCTGATATCTCACCCTTTTCAAACGTGGTGAAGGGTAGCACGAGATGGACAACGATCAGACCCCAGGTCTCAGTGTCCCCCAGGGCTGACACCTGTCCCCAGAGGAGGCTCATCCACTCCCACCCTAACATCCAGCCCCCCTTGGACCCTGCAGGAACAGGAGTGCCCCCCTGCCCCAAGCAGCTCATCCATTGTCCATCTGGGGCTTGCTGGAAAGCTCTTCTGTGGAAAACCTGCCTCCCTGTAATCCAGGTACATTCCAAGAGCCCAGAAGGCCCATGGGGAAGTTCTGGGGCCAGGACCCAGGAACCGACCCCCACCCGGGCTCATCCCCTTGGGGGCCAGCCTCTCTCTGTACCCTGCTTTCTCCTCCTTTCTGCCTGGAGCCCTGAGGAGGGGTGGGCAGCTATAGAGAACCCCAACCCAGTGCTTCCTTCTTAGCCCCAATTCCAAATTCCTAAGGGGAGGAACTGGTTGGCCCACCTTGCCTGGTCAGCCTGGTCGATGTCCAACAATGGCTCACCAAAAAAGAAAGAAACCAAAGGCCCCGATTTGCAGCATTGCCCACGACCGTGGTATAAAGGCTCCCACCACAGCTGGTGCCCTGCTGCCCCTGTGATGGATGGCACACAGAGTCTGACGGAGATGCGCGGTACCGTCCCGTATACAGACAGAGACACATAGATAACCTCTAGGACACGGGTGACAGTACAATACAGGCAACAAGCACAAAGTGATGAGCTTGGGGCACTTATTACCTCTGTTTTTATTAGCGTCCCTTCCATTGTAGGCTTCTGTGGTGGTATTTAACAAGTAACCCTCAACATTGCTGATCATTTAAGCACTAATCACATAAGTCTGTAGGCCACCAGACAGAGTGGCTATAGGGGGGCACACCCTGGAGGCGTGGGGGCCCAGCCCTGAGAAGGGTCACTGGCTGGTGACATCTCGACACGCCCTCCGAAGGCAGGTGTCTCCCCCTGGCAGCTGGCAGGCCTGTTCCGAGCCCTCCTTGGGAGCAGGGCTGGAGGGACAGCGTGAGTCAGCTGCCTGCTTACTGTGTCCAATAGGCCTCTGACCTGGTGCTGCCGCTGGTAAGAAAACAGGCTTGAAGCCCAGGCTCCTGGAATCCTAGGCTCTGGCCGCAGAGTGGCCGGCCCCCCACACCGTGAGTCCAGGGAAGGGAAAGCAGGGGCACCCCGCTCAGCTGGAAGGGGCTTCCCCTGGTGCTGGGGGGGGGGGGGGGCGGGCCCGGGGAGAAGGTCCACAGGACGTGCCCTGAGGGGCCACGGCCTCCAGGGAGTGTTGGGGGAGAGGCTGCCGATGTGGCTGTCCAGTGGCACCACCCTCCAAGGCTCCATACTGCCAGCAAAGCCTCTGCTCCCGACTCAGCACCCAAGGCCTTCCCCCTGGGCTCCTCTCTGCCCCGCGGGGCTCCCGATGTGGACACTGAGTGGAACTGGCCCCTGCAGAGTCCCGCAGGGAGCTGGCCTTCCAGTATCTTCAGTTGTCTCCCCGAGGCTATGGTGTGGTTGCTGTTGTCCCCATTGTACAGAGGAGAAAACTGAGGCTTGGCACTGGGCTTGGCCAGAGTCACACAACTAGAGGGTGGCAGGGCTGCAGGTGTATCTGAACCCGGAGACTGTGTGCTGGCCACACCCTCACATGCATCTGTCAAGACCCTGGGTGGCCCCACACAGCCCAGCGCACAGAGGGTGCTCGGTTCACACTTACTGACACATGCACTTGTGTGATCAGTGCTCACAGGGCTTGTGTCTGGGGGTGGGGGATGGGGCAGAACGGAGCCTGCGGGTCTGGACCCCTGCTGTCTGAAGGGCCTGCCCCACATCCTCCCTCTCATCCCTGGCTTGAATGTATCTTCCTGCGTCTGTTCATTCACGGGTTTGTGTCCCACAAGCATCTGTCGCGCTTTTTGTGGGTGGGGGTGGGGAGGGGCTGCGTCCCACAGAAGGCCAAGGCCTGACCGCCCGAGCAGGGGATGCAGAGCCAGGCTCGGACAGTGGCAAGGACAGGGGCTTGCCCCGTGGACAGAGGGGCCTGGGAAGGAGCCAGGCTGTCCCCTGCTGCCCACTCCTGCTCTGAGGAACTGCCTGGGTCCAGGGTGTGAGAGTTCCCTGAACGCACCTTTGCATTATTATTGTGTTCCTGGCAGGTGGATGGCAGGCTTCGGATGCTGAGATCTGGGGCAGCTCGTTGGCTGACCAGGAGGTCATGTCCTGCTGGGGGGCTGCAGGAGGCAGGACTCAGGTGAGCTCCCCTCGGGGGCCCAAGGCTGCTATGTCCGGAACTTTGGAGCCTTGAAGAATCTCAGGACTGAGATGTCGCACTCCTTCCCTGGATCCTCCAGAGTCTGTCCTTGCCTGCTGACCTTGGAGGTTCACTTGGGTTTTCTTTGTAATTTCTGTGAATATATCTGTGTGGCAGGATGGCCTGATTCATTCTGTCTCTAAAAAAAAACCCCAAAATTCGTGCTAAAATATACATGACAAAGGTCTTCCCTGGTGGCTCAGATGGTAAAGAGTCTGCCTGTCATGCAAGAGACCTGGGTTCGATCCCTGGGTTGGGAAGATCCCCTGGAGAAGGGAATGACAACGCACTCCAGTATTCTTGCCTGGAGAATCCCATGGACAGAGGAGACTGGCGGGCCACAGTCCATGGGGTCTCAAGAGTTGGACACGACTGAGTGACTAGCGCTTTCACTTCACTTCTCATACATGACACAAAACGTGTATGCTTATCATGTTTAAGTGCGCACTTAACACACTCAAACACGAACACCATGAATACAGTATGAGGTGTGCTCACGCTGCCATGCAGCCCTTGCAACCGTCACCGCCCTCCTCAGAGCTCTTTGCACTTCAGCAAAGTGAAACTCTGTCCCCCTTTACACAGACTCCCCAGCCTGCTCATGCAGCCTTGCCACCCACCGTTCTACTCTGTCTCTGAATGCGACTGCTCCAGGGATCTCACGGAAGTGGAATCATGCAGTGTCTGTCCTTTTGTGACTGTCTTATTTCACTTAACATAGTGTCCTCACGGCTTCCCTTGTGGCTCAGCTGGTAAAGAATCCGCCTGCAATGCGGGAGACCTGGGTTTGATCCCTGAGTTGGGAAGATCCTCTGGAGGAGAAAAAGGCTACCCACTCCAGTATTCTGGCCTGGAGAATGTCCTCAAGGCTTGTACATATTCTAATAGGTGTCAGAGCTTCCCTCCATTTCAAGGTTGAGTAATATTCCGTTTTGTTTATCCATCCATCTGTCAGTAGACATGTGGATTGCTTCCATCTTATAATTATCATGAATGATGCTTCTATGAATGTGAGTGTACAAATCTCTCTTTAGGACCCTGTTTTCCCTTCTATTAGATATTCACTCAGGAGTGGAATTGCTGAATCGCATGGTGATTCTGTGCCTAAGTTTTTGAGGAACGTCTGTGCTGTTTTCCACAGTGGCGGCCTGCTTTCATGTTCCCACCAAAGTGAGCAAGGATTCCAATTTCTCCACATCCTCACCAACACCAGTTGTTTTGTTTTTAGAAAATTTTCTTCATAGCAGCCATTTTGATGGGTGTAAGATAGCATCCCACTGTGGTTTGATTTGCATCCCCGGAAGATCCCCTGGAGAAGGAAATGGCAACCCACTCCAATATTGCCTGGAGAATCCCATGGACAGAGGAGCCTGGTGGGTTACAGTCCATGGGACCGCAAGACTCGGACACAACTGAGCAACTAAACCACGACCACCAGTGATTCGTGATGCTGCACATGTTTCCCTGAGCTTATGCCCATTTGCATATCTTCCTTGGGGAACTGTCTGTTCAAATCCTCTGCCCAGCTTCTAACCGGCTATTTGGTTTTGGCTGAGTTGCAGTGGCTGATGGTCTTGGGTCCACCGTGTGAAGGTCAGCCTGGATGGAATGATGGACAGCAGGTACCACACTCACAGTGAGCTGGGAGTGGGAGGGGTGAATCGGGGGCCATTGTTGATGAAGCTGATGGAGGGGGAGGTGATGACAGCAGGGTTACAATTGATCAAGAGGCACCCCAATTCTCAGAGCAGAACTGACTCCACCACCCAATTCCTGGTTTCACAGAAGCTTCAGGGGGGTGTGAGTGTGGGATTAAGGGCCTTGCAGCTGTCCCCAAGGCAGGGGGACAGGGTGGTGAGCAGGGAGGTAGAGAGAGGGGAAATATTTGTTGAGTGATGGACTTAAAGACCTGATCCCTTTGGCTTGGGAAGAAATTACAAACTATCCTATCAAGTGTCACTACTGACTGAGGCTGGGACCAAATCTGACATTCATCCGCCTGCACTTGACATTAAAGAACAATCCGGCAGTGGGATTTGCATAAGTCTCTGGGGGGAGAGGCAGCTGGGGAAAAACCAATAAGACTTGGGAAGGGAGCTCTGGAGGGTCCCCCACCATCCCCGCAGGACGTCTCCTCCTGCAGGGGTGGCCAAGCTGGAGGCGTCAGGCATCCAGGGAGCCTTTGGAAAGAGCACAGTGTGCCCAGGGCTGGGTCCCTGCTGGGGAAGGAGAGTCTCCTGGCTGGCGGAGCCGGGACTGGGCCCCCCATGGTGTCCACACAGCTGGGCGCGGAGGCCAGGGAGGCCCAGGCCCTGCTCTGGAGTGCTCAGTCCGAGGGCAGGCAGACCCGTGGGCTCCCTGGGACCCGCAGAGGCCGGCCCAGAGCAGGGGCTGCTGGTATGACGGTGGGACTGGAGCGGCCGGCACCTGCCTCCTGGACCCCTGCTGCCTGTCAGCCCGGGCCCTCTGAATTTGCTATTTCCGATGGTGTGGGTCTTCCCCCTCCCTCCACGCCCAGGTTGGGGGTGCTCAGAGGCAGGGCCAGGAGCCTCTTCTGTTCCTGCCTGTCCCCAGTATGACAGAGACCCCTGGGAAGGGAGCAGCTTCTCCCGGCCACACAAACTGGATCCCAGAGGCTCGCCCCTGCCTCATTGTGGACAACCCCCACCTCCACCGGCCGGGCTCCGCGGGCAGGGCCACGCCATTACACTCTCCCCAGAATCAAAGTCTCGCCAGCACATTTCTCTGGCAGCTCCGAACACAGCAGTGCGACCACTTCATAAAGCAGGAGGCGCGATGGCCGCTATCGATCAGGGGCCTGTGGGCTGCGCAGGGCAGAAGAAAGTCAATTTTCCCCTTCAGTTCAGCTCAGCAAACATTTATTGAGCGCCTACTACAGCCAGGCCTGTACTGCGCGCAGTGGGCACTGGGCAGGAATCCAAAGCCTTCCTTGTCGCTCTCCACCCACTGTCCGTCCATTCATCCATCTGGGAAGGCCTCATGGAGCTGGCATCTTGCAGATTTCATCTCCCAAATCCTCCCACCCACCCGCTGGGGCTCAGGGAGCTGGGAGGATCCACCAAGATCAGGCATCGAGGAAGACGTGCCCCGAGCATCAGCCAGCAGGGGGACAGTGCTGCTCACAGAGCACCGGGCCCTGGGGGGGGGTGGGCGCCTGGGGCAGGGACATCTGGCAGGGGGACTGGGACCCAGGGCCCCTGCGTTTTGTGGTCCACGCTGCAGGGGGCCTCTGCCCCTCTGGGCCTTGCTCGTCTCAATGATGACCACAGTGGCTGACGTTTTGGGCACTGAGGGAGCCAGGCTCTGTGTGGCAGGAAGGCCTGCATCTTGGCCCCGTTACTGGTGGGAGGACTGGGCACCCCCAGACCACATGGCCAGGGAGGTGTGGAAGGAAAGGACTTGTGACTGGGCTCACCCATGGGAGCCGGGCACACAGCAAGTGTCAAACACACGCTAACGACCACACTGCTCTCTCCCGGGAGCCCTTTCAGCCCAAGAGCAGGACACTGCTCCTCCGTGCCCCTGTCTCCTCACTTGCTAAAGAGCTACTAGGCGGACACTGCCATTGGTGGAGGTGCCCAGGCCCGCCTCTCTCCCGACTCAGGGTACGTGCATTCCCAGGAGCGGGAGGAAGAAGAGCGGCTGGAAGACACTTCCCGGCCTGTGCACACTGGGGCCACTGGGCTGTGTCCACTGCTGCCGCCACCCCTGTCGACTCAGAAACCACAGTCCGCTGACCTTGGTGGCCCCTGGTGCACCGTGGACTGTGCACGTGCCTCAACCCACATGGGCGGTCATGGATGGGCCCGTCTCCCCAGGATGGCCCCAAATCCAGGCTCCTGGCCGCTGGGGGGCAGGAGGGATGGGAAAGCGGCAGATGACCACGGGTCTGGGGTCCCCAGCACTCTGCACACTCTACTCGGGGTGAGAAACAGCAGCAGAAGTAAGAAAGGAAGGAGGCAGCCACCCGGCAGCCGGGATGCAGCTTCCAGCCCGGAGGTAGGGGCCCGAGTCCCGAGGGGAGTGAGTTCCCATCAGCTGGCGTCTGGGATGACCGCAGATGTGTTCAGGTTGACTGAAGGTGTTGGCGTTTTTCGAGCTCAGGAAGCAGTTGCCTTCTCATCGTGCTGTGTCTGAGACCTGAAGACAAAGAAGCCTTCAATCTCTACACATCACCTCCTTCCCAGGAGAAGGCTCCCCCGAGCCATTAATAACTTCTGGCGTGCTCGGCCGAGGCCCGTTTGCAGGGCGCGGAGAGGTCTCATCAGCGCCTTGTGACTATTCACGCTCTTGGCGCCCCGGGAAGCTGGGCAGGGGAGGCTCCTGACCCCCGTGCGGGTTCCTTCCTGGACGTCGGTCTAGAGGTGTATTGAGTCCTGCCTGGTGGTCAGAAAAGAAAGAAAGCTGAGTGCTGAAGAATTGATGCTTTTGAAATGTGGTGTTGGAGAAGACTCTTGAGAGTTCCTTGGACTGCAAGGAGATCCAACCAGTCAACCCTAAAGGAAATCAGTCCTG
The DNA here is from genome assembly GCF_033118175.1 of Dama dama. Lineage (NCBI taxonomy): Eukaryota > Metazoa > Chordata > Mammalia > Artiodactyla > Cervidae > Dama > Dama dama. The sequence continues at coordinate 189,860 of NC_083692.1, read as the reverse complement.
AATATTCATTGGAAGGACTGATGCTGAAGCTGAAACTTCAATCTTTTGTCCACCTGATGTGAAGAGCTGACTCATTTGAAAAGACTCTGATGCTGGGAAAGATTGAGGGCAGGAGAAGGAGATGACAGAGGGTGAGATGGTTGGATGGCATCACCAACTCAATGGAGAGGAGTTTGAGCAAGCTCCAGGAGTTGGTGATAGACAGGGAAGCCTGGCGTGCTGCGGTCCATGGGGTTGCAAAGAGTCAGACACGACTGAGCCACTGCACTGACTGACTGACTGACTGGTGGTCAGAGTCAGGCCTGGCCGACGCAGAACGGGTATGGGTTACCCCAGTCACTCCCCTGAATGGCATCCAAGACCCTGCGTGGCTCAGTCGCCCTGGTCACCACCCTCCACCTCATCCAGGACATCATCACCTTGGTGCTCAGAGCCTGCCCTCACCCCCGCCACCCCACCTCCCCGTCCACCTGTCACCTCCATGGCGCTCACAGGCCCAGACGCGGTAACGTGACTGTGATGTTCAAGTACAGCCCCCACCACCATCACCTCTCAGCCACTGGGGGAACCGGCCTCCTCTGTGGTCCAGGAGATGCTGGAGGGGACAGGCCAGAAGCTCTAACACTAGGTCACTGGCAAGAAGAGAAGGTGGTTTCAGCCTGAGAGAGGGTATGGCCACAGGACAGTCGCCAGGATGCCTGCCAGGACCATAGGCCCTGAGGGGCTGCTCCCACCCCAGCCAACAACGTGGCTGCCTGGGTGAGCCAGCTGCGCTGAACTGGCCGGGTTTGGGGGGGGCAGCAGCCTGTGCAGGCCCTGTGGGCTCTCCAAGTGCTCAAAGGATCAGGGGCACCCACTGCCCAGCAGCCCTGCTGGCAGAGCGGCCCCCGGGAGGGTGACCACGCACATGACCTGTCCTCCCCACGTCCCCCCAGGCCGGGCCCCACAGCCCGATTCCCCCTACCTGGCCTGGACTGTGAGCTTCTGGGAGCCGAGCCGTCATTGCCGATTCCCTGCCTGCTGGGGCTGGGGTGGGGGTGGGCTGGGGTGCTGAGAGCACGCTGACCCAGAGATGCTTGCGTCTTCAGGGACCCGGCCCTAGGGCTTCCTGAGCAGCCCCGCCTGCGGGCTTCCCTCCGGGCACTCGGAATCCTGGCCAGACACACAGGACCCTCACCCAGCGGGTCCTGGAGACCCCTGAGGTCTCCAGCTCTTCACTTTTCATCTCCAAATTAATAGTTTGTCAACCTATAATAGAGGCAGGTGAAACAGGCAGGGAAAGCACCATGGCCCACCCCCAGGGTGACTTCCTCTCCCATTCTTGAGGGCAAACAATGCGTGTGTTGGCGACGTGGGTCCTGACTTACCTCTGTTTGAATCTTCTGATCTCGTCAGGAAGGCCGCCTCACATGTCTGAGGCTGTAGCTAGGTATCATCATTTTCACGATGAGTGAGTATTCCGTGTCTGGACGTTTCACAAAGAAGCTGAAATGCTGAGGATTACCCAGACGCCCCGCGTGTTTGATGTGAAGGAAATCGCTCTTGTGACCAATGCACCGGCATGTGTGTCGGCATGAAAGGTGACTGAACCTCTCGCTGCTCGGCTCCTTCTGGGAAAGGACTACGGGGGAGGAGAGAGGGAGGGAGCCAGGGGGGCTCGTCCCTAAGATTTTATTGCTTAAAGGAGAAGAGGTCGGAGGCAGAGGACAGAATGTTGAAGTTTGACAGTGGTGGTGTTTGGGAGGGCCACAGCGGTGGCATCCTGGTGTTTGGTTTCTCCAATCTTGTTGAAAGTATTTTATGTGTTGTTTTTAGTCACTTCTTTCTGTCCTCTCCCGCGTCGATTCCCGGGTTATACAGTCATTCCCACGCGCAGTTTGGCTTGGGGGTGGGCAGGTTTGCCACGTTACAGGACTGGCATCGATGTGCCTCCTTCTGTGTGCCCTGGGGGTGGCTTGTCCCCAGCCAGCGGCCGGGGGTCTACAGGGACGAGCTGTGTGGTGGATGCTGGGAGCAATTCACACACAGGACACGCAGGCAAACTGGAACTTCAGATAAGTGACAGGCAATTTTTCAGAGTAAGAATGTCCCATGCATGGACTCCCTGGTGGTGCATTGGATTCTTAACCACCTGCCAATGCAGGGGACATAGTTTCGATCCTTGGTCCAGAAAGACTTCACATGCCATGGGGCAACGAAGCCTGTGCACTGCAGCTCCTGAAGCCCGTGCTCTCGGACCCGGGAGCCACGACTGCTGAGCTCGTGTGTCTAGAACCCAAGCTCTGCAACAAGAGAAGCCACCGCAATGAGAAGCCCACATACCCCGAGAAGAGTCTCCCTGCTCACCGCAGTTAGCCCACGTGTTAGCCCGCAAAAAAGACCCAGTGCAGCCAAAAAGAAAAGAAAAAGAAAAAGAATGACCCATGCAATATTTGGGAAATAAATCTTACTTGTTATTTATGCAACAAAGGATTAAACTTGCCCCCCGCCAAAAGGTTTGGCTTTTGCCAGCTCCTTGGAGGTGACCTCTGAGCCCTTGAATGTCCTGCCTGACGAGAGTATCTCTGTTCCCAGGGGGCCTTGGGCCATGGGGCTGCTCTGTGCTGGTGAGGTGATTCTGGGGGCACCTGAGCCACGCGGTCTCAGCTCTGCCTCCGGAGGGGCTGGAGTTTGAGGTCAGACACTTAGGTGTCCCGTGTGCCCAGTGACCGACCCTGGTCAGCAGGGCCTCAGGGGCAGTGCCAGGGCCACGGTCACTGCTGGGAGAAAAAGGAAGGACCCAGGAGAAGCAGTGGGACCCACGGTCAGTTCGGCATCCAAGTCCTCAACTCGGGACGAAGCCCCCCGATTCTCCTGGGCATGTGAATGTGGCCCAGTGCTGGGTGGAGCCTCTCCTGGGCAGCCCTGGTTTCCATGTAATCCTAACACTGGACACATAGATTCCTTCCAGAATACATTCTCTTGGGAAGGATTTAATTAAAGTCACCAAGGGATTTAATTAAATATAATTGCAAGATTTATTTTTATTTTTATTTTTTAAGAAAAAGCAATGCCTAGGAAAAAAGCCCCAAACTGCTAGCACAGCTATCCATTCTGCCTCTTGGTGTTTGACTTTTGTTGTTGTGAATAAGAATGTGGGAAAATGCTTGAGACAAGAAAGCATATTATTCGTTCACTTGTCCATAATTTCTTAAATCATCAGATGTTTGATGATCTCTTTTCTTCTCCCCGTAACCTGGAAGATGAAAGGGGACAAGATATGCCTGGTGTCTCCAGGCAGGGACCGTGCAGCTGGGGCGGGGCAGGGAGAGGCCCTGGGAGGATGCAGCCCTGGGCTGAGGGTCGTGTGTGGTGGTCCCAGGCTGAGTAGGGTGGGGGTGCAGAGGTTTGCTGGCTGCACCCTCGGGAGCACGTGCTGTCAGCGTCTGAGTGCGTCCACCAGGCCCTTTGCCTCTGAGCTTCTGTCGCCTCCCCGAGCGGACCGTGTGGAGACAGGAGGCTGGGGCAGGCGTGTGGCTCCCGCATCAGTACCCGCTGCTCCTCTGGGGGAGGCAGGAATCCAGGGGGTCCCCCTCGATGTACCAACCCCGAGAAGCAGAAGGAGCCCAGGGTGGCGCTTCTGAGAGGAGGTGACCTTGTGGGGCTGGGCGACCTTGAGCGTGGCTCACCCTCACGATAGCTGTCTTGTTGCTGGCTTCTTGTGGGCTGGGTGCTGGGCAGAGAGGTGGACAAGGCTCAGCTCCCGCCCTTGGGGGCTCAGTGTCCCAGAGAGACTGCAGGACCTGCCTTGCTGGCCATGGCCTGCACTTCTCCGGCTCCCTCCGCGCCCCAGCCCCTCACCCCCACCCTGGTCTCCGCCTGGGGCTCCCAGGCTCTCACGTCTGCCTGTGCCTAGGACCTGGCATGTGACTTGCGGCGGCCACGTCCTCACACGTGCGAAGATTGCAGCGTCTGAGGGCGCTCCTCAGGCCCCCGCGGCTGTGAGCCGGGAGGTGGTGGCGCGGGCCTTGCCCGCGGGGCCCGTCACACCGGGCTCCTGCGTGCCTGAGCCCTGGGTGGGCACCAGCCGGGCTGTGGCTCGGCCCTTCTCCTGCAGCTGGGAGGACCCTGCTCCCCGGAGACCCAGGGTGGGCCAGCGTCTGACTGCTTAATAGCATTAACTTAAACCATAACAAAATAAAGAAATAAAGCAAAGGGAAGACCAGCACATTTGTGTTGCCTCATCCATGAGGGAATGACACCCAGGGAACGATAGCATCTGCTGCGAACAGGAGGATAGGGCAGCCAGCTCTGTTGTTCCGCTGCCCCCGGACGGCAGAGAGCATGACGCCGGCGCCTGAAGCCTGGTGGATGCCAGACGAAACAGGCCACGGGGCCGCCCCTGGGAGAGCTGCGCGGGCAGCTGCGGGCCCTCCTCCCAGGGCTCTTTGTCTCGGGACCTCAGGGTCCTCCCAAGGGTCACCCTGGGAGTGCAATGAGGCCCGAGATCCATGTACCCCCTGATGTGAATGCCCGTCCCTCGTCCCCATTTCCAGCAGCAGATGCTAAGGCTGGCAGGGCGGGGACGGAGATGGTGGGGCTGCGTCCTCAGTCACTGCTCCCTGACTTTCCTGCCAGGATGGGTGAGCCTTTCCCGAACCAGCCACTCCCGACTTCATGGGCCAAGAGTGGCCTCCGTGCTCAGACAGGACTCAGATCCTGACCATCGCCCCCCAGGGCTCCAACCAGTGTGATTTCACAGGCGTTGCGAGTGATGGGCCCGGGGCTCCAGCGGGGCAGGAGGGAGACAGCCTGGTCCACCCTGCCTGCAGCCTGCTGGCCCCCCACTCCCCGGTCCTCCGTTCCCGCCTCTGCAGAGACCCTGCCTGCAGCCTGCTGGCCCCCCACTCCCCGGTCCTCCGTTCCCACCTCTGCAGAGACCCTGCCCACAGACTGCGGAGGGTCAGGAGGGAGCAAGGCCCCAGTGTCGTCACAGTGAGAGCCCTCTCCTTGATCTTTGTCTGCATGTCCTGGCGGGGACCCTGGAGGTCGCCCCCTTCCTTGCGGCAAGCCAACCTCAGTTGCCACAGCCCGTGAGCCGCCAGGGCTCGCAGGGCGAGGAGGGACCGCTCACCCTTGCGGCGCTCTGCCTCGTGTGGCCCCCCACCCCCACCCACCCCGCACCCTCTGGCCCCAGTCCCTTCAGTCGGACCAGAGTCTGACCTCCTTCCTGCAGCTCACGGAGACCCTGATTAGGTGTGCAATCATTGTCTTCGATGTCATCACCAGTTTTCAATTGTAATGATCAAACAGGGCAGCCTGGAGACCCCCAGAGCCCATGGGGACACTCTTGACCGAGGCCTCACCCTCCTTCAAGCTGGGGTGGCAGTGGGGGCGCAGGGGGCAGGGCTGGCTCCACCCCGTGCAGCCAAGTCCAACCCGTCCGGCCGAGCTCGGGTCTGTGCAGCCCGCGTCCTTCCTGCAGGTGCTGGGGCCGGGACGCCCATGGCTGCAGCTCCCACCCACACACAGGCTCGTTTCAGGGCGCTCCTTGCCCCTTGCTGCGGCTGCTGGGTGACAGCGGGAGGCCGCTCGCTGAGGTCTGGGCCCCGTCTTGGAGGGGAAGGGGACCGAGGGCCGCACGTGGCCCTGGGGGTCTGGCTGCAGGGAGCACTGGCCGTGCTGCTCTGCAGGGGAGTGACCGCTGTGCCCATGGTTCCCCAGGCATGCAGTTGTGCCGGCTGCTGCACGGGAGGGGGCCTCACCGGGCTCGGTCTCTGTCCCCAGAGCGCTCCATGCCCCCCTGACCCCGCGAGCTGGAGGCACAGGACTGGGGAGCCAGGGCCAGGGCCCCTCGCTGGCCGCCAGTGCCTGAGGATCTATCAAACCCGAGGGCCTCTCACCTCTGGGGCCTTAGAGTGCTTTTAAGAGGCTATTAGTCAGAATTGTGTAATTTCTGCTTCCTAAGTGCTCTCCCCTCGCCTGGCCCTGACCCCCATGAAATTATTTCCAGGTGCCCCACTTGAAAGAGGGACCGAGCGTCCCAATATTCAGGCACCTCCAGCCTGGCCCTCTGCCTTGGGGGCCAAATGCACTCCAGACACCCAGGAGAGCGGCCGCCCACCTTAAGGCTGGGGACTTCTGCAGGGAGTCTGCCCACCCCAGCCCTGCCCCCACTGATGGCACCTTTTCCTGCCCAGAGCGGTCCAGGCCCGGGAGGCCCACAAGGGAAGAGACCCCGAGGCTCCAGCAGAAGCCCGCTCAGTCCCCATTCCTGCGGCCCGGAGCCAAGGCCTCCAGCCGTCCCGGGGGGCAGTCAGGCCACCGCGGGCGGGCCATAGACGCCCCCCCAATCCCCCTGATTCACTGCTGCTGTGTGATGCCTCCGTGGTTTCCCAGGGCCCCACCATGGTCACACCTGAGCTGGAGCCCCCAAGGGCAGGCCGTCCAGTGCTGGAGCTCAGAACACAGGCACTGCATGGCGTGAATTCAGACCGGCCTGAGTCCAGCTGATATGACCTCAGTTGTAGTGAGTCAGACAGCGGACCAGCTGTGTGGTGTGAGCTGAGCCAGCCTGATGCGTGGATGGAGGCGGAGGCTGGTGGCGGAGTGCTGGCAAGGGGAGGCTTACACCCAGGGGAGAGGCCAGAGGCTGGGATGACAGTCACGAGAGGCTGACTCCAGGCACCGACCACGGTCACTGTCCCTCCCCCCCGGCCTGCACTCCGTCACGCCGTGGTGACACCTCCGTCTCTGGGCCCTCTGCTGCAGACGTGGTCCTGCACTGTGCTACATCCACACTCTGCTTAAACACTGCCGCTTCCTCCTCACAGATGGACTGACGGAGGCTTGGGAAGAACAAATCCCACGGCAGGCAAGTGGCAGAGCCCAGCTTGAGCTCCAGCCTCCACCTCTGAAGCTGTGCCCTCTCCCCTGGACCACAGATCCCGTCTCTGTGAGGGTCAGTCTGAATTGCCACCTCCTCCAGGTAGCCTGCTCTGACTGCTTCATTGCTTTTCTGAGTCAAGGTTTATGTCCTGACTCACATCCTTCAAGAGGTGACAGAGGAGGGTCTCCCCACATGGGCTGCAAATCCTGGGGAGACGAAGCAGGAGATAAGTCTGCCGTGCTATTTCTGCCCCAGTCCCGGGTCGGTCAGAGCCCCTGTGAGCAGTCCTGCTCATCCGTTGACTGCGGGCCCAGAGCACTGCCGGGCGGGGCCTAGAGCCCAAGGCCCTGCCTCAGTCTTTCGGGGCGGCCACAACCCTTGCTAGGGGCAGGCCGGGCTCACCGGATGAGTGGACCACGGCGGCAGGGTGGTTTGTATCTGGGGTGCAAATACTGTCTCTTCCGGGGGGGATGAGGCGGGCCCACTTGCAGGCTCTGCAGCCCCCCAGCAGCAGCGCCACCCCACTCCATGGGCACAGTGGGCTGGTGGGGGCCCTTGGGGTCCCTGCCAGGTGTGGGGACTTGGGAGCTCTGGAGTGAAGGGACCTTCCTGGGATCACCCCAGACCCTGGGGTGGGGGGGCCAGGGCTCGGACCTGCTGGGCGTGTGTCCCAGGCTGAGCCTTTCCTGTTCTCTGCACCCCTACGAGGGCCCCAGGTGTCCGGGCACCCCCGTTTGGTGGCATACCGTCCACTCTCTCCCCATGGGAGCATGCGGAGTGCTGCCCCCTGTCCCCTGCCTGCCTCTGTGTCACAGTAAACACTGTTTGGATCCAAAGCAAATTGGCTCTAATTAGCCAGCCGCCAGATTACAGCTTGGAGGAGCCAGTGGAAAGGACGGTTCTTCCCGGGGGGGGGAGTGGGGACTTAATTAGTGTGGCAGCCAGGCTGGCCCCTCCACCAGATGCACTGTCTGCCTCCTCCCCACGGTCTCTTGCTATGAGCACTTGCCCAAGCTGAAGACCCGTCTTGATAAACTGTTCAGCTTGCCTCTGAGCAGGCTGTCGGGGGAGTGGTGCTCGGGGATCCCTAGGTGGACGGGAGAGGGCCCATTCACTGCCGGCCATGTTTTGGGGATCAAGAAAGACAGGACAGCATCTCCATCATGGCAAAGGTCACCGACATCTCTTGATGGTTGTCATGAGTACTGTCAATCCTGGGGGCATCTCCAGAGCCACTGTCACTATCACTGTCACCATGGTTACCAACACCACCCCCACCATCACCATGGTTACTGTCACTACCAGGTCCATCACCATGGTTACTGCAACCTCTGCCGTCACCATGGTGGCCACCACCCCACCCCTGGGCTGGATGTTCTCCATCTGGCCCTTCAGGTCCACTCTCCTCTGATCCTGTGTGTTAGGAGCCTGACCTTTATGGAATGCATCAAGGAACTGCGTCCCCCTCCTTCTGGTGGGTTCTGCCAACACTGGCCGGTGGGGAGGGGGAGGAGGAGGAGGAGGAAGGGGAGGAAGACCATAGGAGAAGGACAGAGGCTGTGGTCCTTGGCGGAGACTCAGTCAGAGCCACCCCCTACCCTCTGGAGCTGGGGGAGACAGGAGATGCAGCCAATATCACATCAGACATACGCATCCTGAGAAAGTACCCCTTGTTTGCTTGAAACTCAAATTTAACCAGGAGTCATGTGCTTTAGCATCCTATCTGCATGGGAGGATGTGAGTAGCAGAGTTCCACGGTCCTAGGGGCCCCTGTTTCTCCCGCTGTCTAGTGCCCAGCCCGTCTTGTAGGCTGTGAGTACAGGTATCCCCTCCTGCCTCCATCCTCACCCCGACAGCATCTGGTAGGCTCCAATACACCTACAGTAACCCCAAAGCAGCATCCTAAATATTCCAGCATTGGTGCTTACTGTTTGCCAGAGCTGGGGACTTGGAGGAGCAAGGTAGGGTGGATGAGGCTGGACCACGCTCTTTCCTAGATTCAGCCTCCTGGACTAACCCTTTCAACCACTTTTGAGAGACCTGAGAGGCAGGGAAGAGGCCCTGGGGAGACCATGGTGACAGAGGTGCGGCCTCTAGGAAGGCATCCCCCTTCTGGACTCCAGGCCACGGGGACCATCCACGGCATAGCTGGCCCCTTCCCTCCAGGAGGCGGGAGGGGTGGACAGGGGCCAGGCGGGTGTGGATGACGAGGATCCCAGCTCCAGAGGCTGCAGGGCTGGGATCCGACCCCCGAGGGCCCGGCCAAGTCTCCTTTCTCCTGTGACCACCTCCTGTCCAAGCCCGCCAGGTCCCCAGGAGAGCCTCTGAGCTCCGCACCTGTGCATTCCACAGTGCAGAACCAAACAACAGCATTCACGAAACCAGGAATGACAGCATCTCCTCTGTTGGTTTAGGGCATTGAGTTAAATTGCGGCTTCCATCATCACCTCTGATGTGGAGAGGCCTCCTCAGCAGGGGCTTGTGGGGAGGGGAGGATTGATGAGGGAGGGCTGCCCAGGGCCAGGCTGTGGTGGGTGTCCACAACCACAAAGCTATTAGCTCACCCAATCCTCCCATTCTTTACCTGGTAGCTGTCATATACCTATACCCATTTCACAGCCAAGGAAGCTGAGGCAGGGATGGGTGAGGGGCCTCCAGGAAGGTCTCCCAGTGGGTGCAGAGCTGGTCCTCGGGGTTCTATCTGACATCAGAGCCTGCACTCTACTGCTTCCTTGGACCCTGACGATGATGGGGACCTCACTACCTCTCCAGCCTGTTCCTGTCTGATGCTGCCATCTGGGGCATTGCAGACCCAGACTGATTCTTCTCTGAATGATGAGGGTCAGATCTCCCCTCTCGGGTTTCCTGCCTGGTTCCCAGGGGTCCAGGCTGCCATCTAGGCGTCAACCTTACAAAGGAGGCTCGGAGGTGGCTGGGGAGCAGAAGGGCAGGGCTTGAGTTGCTGGTGTGACTGGCCCTGACACTCGGGATGTGACCTTGGGGAGGCCTCCTCTGCCCCTGGAGCCTCAGCTATTTGTCTATAAAACAGAGTGCAGGCGGGGTAGGTCTCAGACAAGATGCTGTCTGGGAAAGCAGTGGCTAACGCGGGGCTTCTCTGCCATCCCAGAGCCCGGGTGTGAAGGGGCAGAGGGGCAGGCTGCAGCCTCTGGCCTGGAGGTCAGCTCTGGACGGGGAGTCCCGTGGACGCGGGCCCAGGCCGCCTCTCCCCTTCCACTCCTCCCCGAAGTGCCCGCGGCATCGGTGAGCTTCTCTCTCTTTGTTACTTCCTTGAGGAGCAGCTTATTATGAGTCTGAGCACCCAGTGATAGCAGAGCTTTGGCTTGTTTTATGCCGGCCCGCATAATGCATAAACATTTTAAATCTTCTTGGCTATGCATGAGTGTGTCCTAGAGAAGCAAAGAATAAACACGATCTGGGGCTGAGCTGCATGTTTCACGCTGCAGCAGAGAATTTAAAATCCCCTTCCCGGCTGCAGCTGCCCCCCTCCTGAGTATGCCCTGGCTGGGGGCGGGCAGGCCGGGCCTGGGCGTGCAGGTGAGCCGCAGGGGCCCCGGGGTCCTTGGCGCCCGGAGACAGGCCCCTGACTCGGCCTCTCCACCTGTTCGCGTTTGTGTTCTCTCTCCATGTTCCGTTCTCCAGTGTGAGGGACAGAAACAGCCGGAGTTCCCAGCAGGACGCTTCATAAACACTTTGCGGGTGTGATGGGCATGCAGATTGGCCAGGTGGCTACTTGCCTGCTTTGCTTCTGGGGTGAGCCACACACACTTGTGGGCACTGGCCCGCCTGCCTCCCTGTGGGCAGGGCACGCACCCACCCAGGTTGGTTCACAGTTTAGATCCGTGGCTCAGGCCTGGGGAACCTTACACCCCCACCCCAGGCTCTGCCCAGACCAGTTGAATCAGACTCCAGGGCAGCCCCGTGTCTGTGCTGTTAAGAAGTGCCCAGGAGATACTTGTGTGAGCTGGAGTGGAGGATCCTGACCCGGGTGGGCTCGGGAGGGTCTCGCAAGGAGGAAAGGGGAGAATCAGGGGTTAGTGAGGACAAGGACCCTCTGGCCTCACAGACCCAAACTCCCTGGGACCCTCAGAAGGTGGCTGAGAGGCCATCCCGCTACAGCGAGAGTGAGAGGCGGGCCACAGCTCGCTGCCAAGCTGGGTTTCTGGCCTTTGATCAGAATGCTCCTTCTGAGAGGTGAGGACTAAAGGGGCCCAGGCCGCCCGCCCGCACCCCCGGCTCCAGCAGCCAGAGGGAAGCTGCACTCCCTGCATCCCAGGCGTCCTCCTGTGCCCGGCGGGGTTTGGCAGTGGTGGCAGCAGCAACTCCCGATCGGCCTACCTCCCAGCTGCCCCTTTGCTGCACCTGGGCTGCCGGGGGGTCACAGCAGATCCAGGCACGAGGAGGGCATGGGGCATGGACAGTTGCTACTCAGCTAGGGCAGCGGAGGCCAGTGCTGGGGACTCTGAGGGCAGGGGCAGGGGCGCCTGGTGCTGGGGTGTGTGGAGGGGACACTGCCAGCCTGATTCCGCCGCCCAGGCCAGCCTGGGACCTGACTTGCCCCTGCCCGTGTCCTCCCCTTGTTGGGGCTTGAGTGGGTTGAATGGTGTCCCCGCAAATTCGCATCCACTCAAAACCTTGGAATGCAAACTTACTTGGACTAAGGGCCTTTGCAGATGTAATTACAGGCTTCCTCGTGACTCAGATGGTAAAGACTGCCTGCAATGCGGGAGACCCAGTTTCAATCCCTGGGTCACGAAGATCCCCTGGAGAAGGGAATGGCTGCCCACTCCAGTATTCTGGAGACTCCCATGGGCAGAGGAGCCTGGTGGACCGCAGTCGTGGGGTCGCAGGCGAAATCAAGGTGAAGCTCCCGGGCTAAGGTCAGTCTGGATTGGGGTGACCCATAGAAACAAAGGCGCAGACACCAGGGGCAGCGGCCTGGGCACACATCATACTGTCTGTTCACCGACGGAGAGGGTGCAGGGAAGACTGTCCACTGTGGGGCGGGGTGCTGTGGGCCTGGCCAGACCCGAGCCTGGACATCGGGTGACGAGCCCACAGCCCCACGGCTGGTCACCCTGCACGAGGCAGGATGCAGAGGCGGACACGGCCCTTTCCAGTCCTGGGAAGAGCTCGATGGGGCATATGGCCCATTGTGGGAGCCAGGCCAGGAGGGCTTCACAGGGGAGGTGACACCCGGGCTGAGACCTAGGCTGGTTGGGAGTGGCTGGCAGAAGCAGGGTGGATTCTGGTCAGAGGGTCGGCGGGGCAGGCCCCCAGGTGACTGGCCCTAGGCTGGCGGAGGAGCCCTGTCCTGCAGCTACTGAGGCCAGCAGCAGGGGAAGCAAGGCCCCAGAGGTGTGGCTGGGCCTGGAGGGCGCGTTCGTCCAGGAGGCAGGGCGCAAGGTCAAGGGTGGAGCGGAAGGCCCCATGGACTGGACCATGGAGGGAGCAGGGAAGGGGCTGGGGCTCCACCAGGACGACAGGGGCCTCTGAGGTGCTGGGAGAGCGTGCAGCCCCTGTGTGTGCGTGTGTGTGCGCATGTGTGCATGTGTGTGTGTGTGCATGTGTGTGTGCATGTGTGTGTGCATGTGTGCGCGTGTGCGCGTGCATGCGTGCGCGTGTGTGCACGTGCATGTGTGTGCATGTGTGCGCATGTGTGCGTGTGCATGTGCACGTGCGTGCGAATGTGTGTGCGCGTGTGCGTGCGTGCGTGTGCCTGTGTGTGCATGCGTGTCTGTGTGCGTGCACATGTGCGTGCGTGCGTGCATGTATGTGCATTGCGTGTGTGTGCGCGTGTGTGCGTGCGCGTGTGTGTGTGCATGTGCCCATGTTTCCCAAGAACACGCGGCCCCAGTGTTTATGGGTGTGGGTGCATATCTCCCACTGTTGGTGAGAATTCTGTAGTCATGCCTCTTGCGAGGCTCAGGGACAGATATCGTTCATTACGCAGCCATCAATTTAAGCCAGGCTTACTGCGCCTCGGGCCCTCTGAGTTGGGTCTGCACCTGCTAGAGCGGCAGGGCCCCACCAGTTCCCGTGAATCCTACGAGCCTTGCTCGGAGCCCCGGGGTCAGCCTCCCTCCCCATGCGGGCAGGCCCCCAGAAGGTGCAGTAGTGGAGCCAGCCTGGGTGGTCTGGGCCGTGGGGACAGCACCCAGCCGGCGGGGCCGCCTCCTGGCTCTTACAGCTGCCCGGCCTCGGGGCTCCAGTGCTTCTGTTCCCTCTGCCTGAGTGCTGTTCCCTCAGCCACAGTGAGATGGACTTGACCACTGCTGTGCTTGCCCCTGCCTGCCTGACAGTCACTGAACAGCCCCTGTATTATAAGGCAGGGCCCGGAGGAAGGCGGCTGTCTGTGACATGCAGGGCAGACCGTACCCAGTCAGCAAAGACGTGTTGGGTCACATGAAGGTCAAGTGAGTCCTGCTTGCCAATAGAACTCAAAGACATTGTGTGGAAACAAGTGGCCACCCGCCCAAGTCCCCACCACTACTCTGACCCCAAGCTGGTGAGGGGTTGGGGTGCCCGGTGGGCACCACCCCATCCCGTGTGGACACCATTGGCCCCTGAGACAGAGCAGGCTGGGGCCCTGGGCTGCCCAGCCCCTCCTGCAGAGCGGGGCACCTGTCGGATGCAGGAGTCTGCCTTGGTCCTGTGTGCCCACCACTCAGGGAGGAGAGCCCCCCTTCACAACCAAGGAGCCCCAGTGGAGGACAGCATCTCTGCCCAAGCTCTGGGACCATCAAGATGTCTCCATCAGCGGGCCAGCAGCTGAGTGGGGCCAGGGGTCGTGTCTCCCCCATTCTCCAAACCCCAAGGGTCTGTCCAGGCCTGAGTCTCACCAAATCCACCTTGGGCCCCAGCTCAGATTCCCCCACTCCACCCGGGTGCTCCTCAAGCCCCGAGTGGCTGTGGCTTCCAGCCTGGCTGGGCCCCAGTCCACCGCCGGCCCCTCGCAGGGTCAGAGCGGAGCTCTTGCAAGATGTGGGGGCCCTGGGGGCATAAGGATGAACCAGAGCCCGTTCCCACCCTGGGGTGAATTTATCGAGCCTTTCCCATCACCCATGTATCACTTCATTTTTGTGCTGAACGTCAGTTCAGTCCCACAAGGTGGCTGTGATCAGCCCCCGTTTCAGAGGAGGGGACCGAGGCTCTGTGGGAGGCAGCACTGGTCGAAGCTGGCTGGCTCTGGTCACCCCTGACGCCCGTGGCTCCCCGGGTGTCTGACTCCACCAAACACTGAGCTCTAGAGGGTCACGCAGCTTTGCGAGCCGGGGGTTGATATGTTCGGCCGTCCCAGCTGCCGCACGAGGAGGTACCCCTCCAGCTGTGAGTGACTCATGTGACATGTCAACACAGCGCCCAGGAGGACAGGGAAACCCCAGCCACGCCACTAATCACTCTTCTCACACGAGGTAGTGATCGTTAATGTGCACGGGATCTCATTAATTAACTCCCTGACTTTAATTAACTTCTTGCCTATTTCACCTGACATAATGTATTATCACAAATGTCAACTTTGCAGAGTGTTTGCCTCGTGGCACAAAGTGAGATGCGTCACACAGATGTTGCGGTTTGATCCTGTGTAGGACAGGGGTCCCCCATGCGGTGTGGACGTGCCACCGGCGGGACACGACAATGTCTAGATAGAATACAGAGATCCCTAAACAGCAACCAAGACTTCATCATCATAATCGGATTTGTCCCCAGTCACACCACCGTGGCTCTTTTTGTCCCTCAAACACCCTGCTGATGATAAACGCAACAGCAGAGTGCCTGAGCACAGAGCAGTGTAATCTGGGGGGAAATTTAAAATTTCTACCACGGTGGCTCCTGGGTTCCACTAGGGCATGCCAGGCATGGCAGGTGAAGATGGAGGACCACCGACTGAGACTTCCTCAGCTTTTAAACTTGTCGGGATGACAGATGCCCTATTGCTAACGGAGCCTGCAGTGAAAGGTAGAGGACAGGGTCATAGTGCTGAGAACCCAAGGCTTCCTCTGCTATCACCATGACCACCATGAACACCTTCACCACCATCACAGTTGCCCCCTCCAGCTTCGCTGTCCCCATGCTCATGCCTCTCCACCGCCATTCCTAATGCAACGACAGTCAGCATTGCCATCATGGTGCGATTGTCTCAGAACTGCCCTGAGACACCTGTGGGCAGCACTGCCAGCATCAGCAAGGCCATGTCCACCCCCACCATCACCATCGTTCTCATCCACATCCCCGTACTTCTGGACCACGCCCCCAGCACAGCCCCATCCCAGCATAACTTGGGGCCCTTCGTAGACACTAAGGTTTGTGGAGGGGGAAAACTCACATCGGTCACGGTGGCCGGAGAAACCCAGAGTCCCCGAGCTCTCCGATGACACGCCATCCCCACTGCAGACGTGTTATTATAACACGTATGATGTGATTGCCGCTCTGGGTTTGTTCACCACCTCAGCTCCGCCGCCCTGCCAGGACCACGGTTGCCCTCTCTTTTGGCTCCACGGCCACACCCGTACCTTGGCCACTCGGAGATGGGCTGAGCATGGGTCCCTGAGGCTGCAGACTGGGTTTTCTCCTCTGTGTGTCTCAAATCCCCAGCACAGGGTCCACATAGTCAGACAGAAATGGAAATTATGTACAGGTTGGCTCTGGGCCCCATCACATCAGAAATTGTCAACAGCGTGAATTCCCCAGCCAAGATGGTCATCAGACCCTTGGAGAGCAATGGAGGCTCCCAGCAACGAAGTTCACCTCACGAGGGTGGAGGCGGGGTCAGTGAAGTGAGCAAGCCCTGTCCCCTGCAGCCTCAGTGCCAGTAATCAGTCCAGCTGAGTAGAAGCGTTTGACTTAATTTCATAGCTCAATAGGCATTCAGATGGAACACGGAACTATCCGCCAGCCCTTTGTTTAGCTGAGCCCTGGCACTGCCACCCCCTTAAATCATCTCTGCAGGGGACTTCCGACTGTTCAGATGCAAATGCACCCCTGACCCCCTCTCTCTGCACTACCTGTGCACACACACGTCACACACACACATGCATTGCATGCTGGCATCACAGTCACACATGCATCATGCATACACACACAACCACACGCCTGCACAGTGGAGCCTCCGAGGCCTCAGCACAGCGAGGAGAGAGCCTTGGGAGAAACTCGTGCAGGATGCAAAGGGCCCTGGGAGCCAGAAGACCTGCTCTGCCCTGTGCATTTAGCTGAGGATTCCTTTTCTGGACCCGTTTCTGTATTTTCCCTTTTTTCTAAAAATGCCTGTTAGGAGCCGGTTCAGTGCCAAGAGCACTGTGAGTGGGGCTGGGGGACATCTTCCCTCTTAATGCAGGTCAGCCGGTTCCTCCTTCTTGGCTCCCACCCCATGGGCCTGGCCAGGTGTGGTTGTGAGGTGGGCTGAGGCAGGGCTGGACCAGGTGGGCCTGGCGTCAGAGGAGAGGGCACCATCCTCACCAGCCAAGGTGGACAGTGTGGGACTGGATGGCGACACTGGCCCCTGGGGTCCTTCTGGATGTGGCAGAGTGGACCCTGGGCATCAGGAGAGCGGAGGTCAAGCCCAGTGCACTCCCAGGGCCCTGAGGTCAGGGGACAAAAGGTCCTTGGAACCAAGTGGCGGGGAGGTGGACTGGCTGTGTCATCAGCGTGGAATCAGCCGCTCATCCCGTTCTTTTGCTGCCTGTGTTTGGAATCACGCCCAGTTTGCCCTGCTCCAAACGAGCGCAGGAGCGAGTTTATCTGATTTTTGCTGCTGGCTTGGCCATGGGATGGCTTTGGCCAGCGAATGTTAGCAGACAGGACGCAGGCTTGGCCCCTGGGCTAACATCTGCTGTGGGAAGGTGTGCCCAGCAGACACGGGTCCCAGAGGCACGGAGCCGGCTGACCACACATGGGCCAGGGGCGGTGCCCCAGCCTGCCTGCAGCCCCGAGGGCCAGGAAAAGGAGGGCTCTTCCTAAACCGCCGGCTAGGAGGGTGGTTTGTGACAGACATTACCGCAGCAGAGACCTAACTCACACACAGGCTTTTATACTCCTGAGAAAATACTTCACCCTTTCTGAGCCCGACTGTCATTGTTCATAAAGGTAACAGTATGAGTGTAGCTTTGTGGGGAAGTGTGTTAGTCACTCAGTCGTGTCTGACTGTTTGTGACCCCACGGACTGTAGCCCGCCAGGCTTCTCTGTCCGTGAAATTGTCCAGGCAAGAATACTGGAGTGGGTTGCCATTTCCTTCTCCAGGGGATCTTCCCAACCCAGGGATTGAACCTAGGTCTCCCGTGCTGTAGGCAGATTCTTTATCATCTGAGCTGCCAGGGAAGCCCAAAATTTAATTCGATTCTGTCTGAGCCTGACTCTGGAAGCGGCTCAGAACTCCTGAGCTCTTGGCCAGCCGCTGCCTCTCCAGCCTCCAGCTTGGAGTTTGCAGATGGCTCCTCCAGCCTCCACCCTCACAAGGATACGGCCTGGGCAGCCGCCCTCGTGGCTGAGGAAACCAGGACCCAGGGGCCTGAGGGGAGGCGCCCACACGGTAGGGGCGTCACGCTCCCAAGGCCTCCAGCTGCTCTGCGATGGGCTGAAGCAGGTGGCCCGCTCCCACCTGCGCTGGGATTCTGTGCTTCTCTCTCTGGCTGCAGTAAATGCAGACGTGTGTGGGGCCAGTCAGATGCGCAGAGCACCCGCGAGATGCACCCGGGCTCGTCCGGGGGGCTCCCGCCTGGCAGGCAGAGCCGCACTGCTGACCCTCCGCTCAGGATGCGGGAGGCCGTGTTCCAGCCGGGAAGAGCCGCCCCTGCGTGTCCGTTAAACAGGGGTTTGCAGAGACGGGACCCAGCGGTGCCCCTCCACTGTCCCTTCTCCACCAGAACTGCCCGCCCCTGCAGGTCAACTCAATCCAGCCACAGGGCCATTAAATCAGGGTCCCGTCAGGCTGAAGGATGAGCCTAAGGGACTGGACGTATGAACAGCGCCCAGTGAGGATGGGGCCGCACACAGTTGCTAAGTGTGTGTCACCACCCTGTGGACTGTCATTCCCTTCACAACCTTTGACATCCACGGTGCTGGAGGACACAAGGGTCCCTGCCCTCCTGGAGCTGGATGTCCGATGGGGGAGGGGCACAGAAAATCAACAGGGAAGTCCAGCAAGTGGCTGTAGGTGGTGGTGATGCCACAAAGCTGATACCAGGGGGTCTTGATGGCAGCAGAAGTGGACGGCGGGTCAGCTCAGCACACGTGGCCACTGAGCGTCCACGTGGTCACGAAGCACCCACACGTGGTCACCGAGCGGCCACGTGGTCACCAAGCATCCACACGTGGTCACCGAGCGTCCACGTGGTCACCAAGATCCACATGTGTCACTGCAGGCTGGACAGGGCTCACAGAGGATGCACACTCAGGCTTATCCAGTGGAGCTCGGGGGCTGGGGGGTCGGATGCAGTTGTGCGTCCTCACTGTCTGTGAGCATGAGGGGCAGCAACCGGTGGGGTCGGGGGTCGCTGAGACAATGTGGGCTGGTGGGGAGGGTGTCCAGAGCCAGGCGCCTGCTTGCTCAAACCCAGGTGGGAGGGAGATGCTGCGTCCACCTGCCTGGGGCCGGGGTGTGCCTCTGGCCGCCCCCACCGCTGTGTGCTCTGGGCTCAGGGAACAGCTCTGGTCTCTGCTGTCCATTGTGAAATGGGCAGCATGTGAGTGTGTGATCTCCTTCAAGGCCCCTTTTGTCCCCAGAGCCTGACCTGTGGTGGTGAGGCGGGCAGTGGGCACCAGGCCCTGTGGCAGCCTGACTCCACCCGCACGGTCTGCCACTCAGCAGCAGGCGCCATCCCCGCACCCTTGAGCACCCAGACGAGGTGACTCCCTGAGGCCGAGTCTCCTGAGGAAGGACCAGGGTCGTGATGCCAGCTCTCCCTAAATGCTGGGCAGCTTTGGCTGAGATGACGGACACTCAGGCACGGTCCTCAATGACCAGAGCTCGGAGTGCCGGATGGAGACCCTCACGTGAGCAGAGACTTCTGGCAGGAGCAGGTGGGGGGCCCTGCCCTCTCTGCCAGCTGCCCGGTGGGTGTGTGGAGGGCGGGCCTGGCCTCGTGGGCCCCGTGGATGAAGGTGTCCCAGGCCACAGTCGCACCCCGTGCTTGCCCGTCTTCCATGGCTGCCCTGGGGCTGTAGGAGCGGAACTGAACGGTTACGGCGAAGGAAGGCTTGCACAAGTGGGAGCATTTCCTCTGTGGACCTTCACAGAAAACGTTAAAGAGCCCTGGTCCTGAGCATATGAGCATGGGGGGAGGAGAAGGCTCCAGACGGGGTGGAGGAGGGGCTCGTACATCTGGAGAAGCTGGGGTTGTGATTCCAGGGGTGGGCATCCCAATCAGGCCAGGGACCCCAGGGCAGACTGTCCCACGCTGTCACACAGACTTGAGGGCTTGCCCTGTGTCTGAGGCTCTTGGGGCCCCAAAGGCTTTGAAGGTTGGCTGACATGCTGTCCCCACAAGAGGACGCTGGGCAGTGACTGCAGCCCGCCCGGCAGGTTCTGGAGCACTGGCGGCCCGGAGATCCCCGCACACCTGGAGGGAAGACGCCACAGCGCAGTCAAGGCATGGAAGTTGCTCTTGAGCACTACTTGATTTGTGTTGAAATAAACATTCCAGAAGGAGAGATAAAGGAGAAGTCTCCCAAAAGAAGAGAAAATGCTCCCAGCTGTCCTCTGACTTGTCCCAGCCACACCCTCCAGCTCACACAAGAACCAAGCGTTCTGTAGGGCAGAGGCAGGCAGTGGTCTCTACCATTGCTGTCAGAGAAGGAAGCCAGCTCGTCTTAATGAGGGAATCAGGGAAGACTTCCTGGAGGAGGGGGTGTTAAATAAGGCATTGGTGTGGGGCTAGAAGGTTGGTGGAGAAAGATGATAGGAGAAAGGGCATCACAGAGAGAAGACAGTGTGAGCAGTGTCTCTGAAGTAAGAGGGGCAGCAGGACTTTGGGGGACAGTGAGTGATCCAGTTTTGTTGTGGGACAGACTGGCCATAAAGTTGCTGTTAAATGATGAGGCTGGACAGGAAGACCTGGGCCTGGCAGTGGATGACTTCATCAGGCACATGTGTTTATTTTAATTTGACAGATAAATAGGAAAACAGTGTGCTCAGAGAGCAGGGGCCACTACTTTTTAACCTTTCTTTATCCTCAGTACCTGGTACATTGGGGCATATTAGGGGGCTTAATTAGTATTCACTCAGTGGATAGTGGATGGTTAGGTGGCTGGCTCGCTGGCGGGCTGGATGGGTGGATAGCTGGATGGATGAATGGTAGATGGATGAAAGGTGAGTGGACGGGTGGATGGGTGAATGGATGGGTGGATGGGTGGATGGATGATGGTTGAGTGGATGGCTGGATGGGTGGATGGATGGATGAATGGTGAGTGGATGGAAGGATGGATGAGTGGATGGGTGGATGCATGGGTGGATGGGTGGCTGATGATGATGATGAAAGTTGGAAGGCTGGAATGGAAAAATGGGTGGTGGATGATGGAAGATTAATGGACAAATGGTTGGAGAGACAGATGATGGACAGATACAGGCATGGAGGCATGCTGGGGTGAAAGGATGGGAAGGCAGGCAATGCGTGGGGAGAGGAATAGATAGACGGATGGGGGGATGGATGGATTAATGGGTAGATGGATGAATGGGTGGGTGATGATGCCTAGATGGACAGATTGGCTGGTGATGAGGCACATATGGATGAATACATTAGTGTGGTTGGGTGGACGGGTGGGTGGATGGATGTACATTGTGGATCCTGCAATTCCTAGAGCCAGCATAGATGAGGAAAGGGTGAGTATTTTTGGGGGGGCTATCACTTATTAGAGATAACCACATCTCTTCCCACAAGAGAAGTCAAAGATCTTCCACTCAGAGGCAGGTTTTCACCTCCCCACTGTAATTTGAGGTCTAAGTTTCTTCATAATCGTGTCCCTTTGTGTTTGGGATTAGTGTCCTAGGCGTATTGTTTTTAAATCATGGAAATGCTGTCAGGAAAGTTACTTAAGACTTGTGAATATGTTGCTGAGAGACAGAGAAGGAGGGAGGGGGAAGGAGGGAGGGAGATGGTGTGGGGTGGCGGGCAGCCCCACGATTTGCCTCCAGACTGCCAGTGGGGAATGCTTGGCCTGGCAGGCTGGCTCCCAAGCTGTGACTCGGGGCTTGGACCTGGTGAGGCCTCGGTCTGAACGGGGCCACCTGCCCAGCTGTGAGCTCCCCGCCTCACGCGGGCCCTGGGCCTGTCCCTGGCTGCGGCCGGGCCTCGCCCGGGGGCCCCACCCCTGCTTGGTGTCTGGGTGGCTCAGGTGGTCAGCTTCCTCTCCGAGGACCTACTGTGTGTCCCCGGCATTCGCTGTCTTCTGGGGGCAACCAGCTGCACCCTGATCCCAAGGTAGTGGGTCCCCGCGGAGGGACTCGTGCAGGGTGGCACCAAGGGGGTGGCACCCCGGAGCTGGGACAGGTACCCCGGGAGGTGGAGGGAGAGCTGTCTGCGTGGGTGCTCACGGTCCCTGGGGAAGGCAGTGGGCATCCCAGGGGACAGGCAGGCTCGGCGCCCACGTGAGTGTGAAGCCCATTTGCACCTTTTTGAGCCAGGACCACCTCCTTTCTCTGCCTGGACGGCCTTGGCTTCCCACTCCCCGAGCTGAGCCCAGGGTCTCTCTCCAAGCAGACAGAGCGTCATGCTTGTAAGGCCGGACAGTCAGGGGACTAAGCAGGACACACGTCACCGAGCCTGCTTGGAAGGACCTCGCGGCTGCAGGTGCACGACGGAAACCTCCCACAGCCCGACGGTCTGCTTAGGTATACTTCGAATTCTTACTGAATTATATATGAAGTTTTCTACAACACTAATGGATGTACTCAATATGTTAACAGAGGGATCATCCTGACCTGTAATAATATTCGGTGAATTATGAGAAGTAACAGTTTAAATAACCTGTGTTTTTTAATCCTAACAAGCAAGTTCCCACCCACAGCAGCCCCGTGGGTGTCGGACCTCCCCCGCTTTCTGGAAGAGCTACCATGAGGACTTGCCCCTTGGCCCCAAGCCACTGGCTGCAGAGGACCAGGGCAGAGGGTGGCGCTTGGGGCCACTGGCAACCAGACTCCTCCCCCTCGGCACCCTCCAGCCTCGTCCCGTGGGCTTTCCCAGCGCCTGCCCTTCTTGCCGACGGCGTCTAGGGAGCCGGAGGCTAGCTGGCTATGAGTGGTCAGACCCTTCAATGTTTGATTTCATTGGGGCTGCTTGTCATTGTGTTAATTAAAGTTCGAAGGTGTTGGCAGCAGCGAGGGTGTGGAGGGAGCGTGTCCAGTCTGGAGCAGCCGTGCGTTGGCCTTTGTGTGTCACTGGCTGACAAAGGTCCATCTAATCAAGGCTATGGTTTTTCCAGTGGTCATGTATGGATGTGAGAGCTGGACCATAAAGAAAGCTGAGCACCGAAGAATTGATGCTTTTGAACTGTGGTGTTGGAGAAAACTCTTGAGAGTCCCTAGGACTGCAAGGAGATCCAACCAGTCCATCCTAAAGGAAATCAGTCCTGAATATTCATTGAAAGGACTGATGGTGAAGCTGAAACTCCAATACTTTGACCACCTGATGTGAAGAACTGACTCATTGGAAAAGACCCTGATGTTGGGAAAGATTGAAGGCAAGAGGAGAAGCGGACGACAGAGGGTGAGATGGTTGAATGGCATCACCGACTCGATGGACATGAGTTTGAGCAAGCTCTGGGAGTTGGTGGTGGACAGGGAGACCTGGCGTGCTGCGGTCCATGGGGTCACAAAGAGTCAGACACGACTGAGTGAGTGAACTGAACTCTCACTGGCCGAGATCCTCCGGGAGGGAGTGGCGGGGGGCGGGGGGGCAGGGACCACTGTGCCTGGTTGCTGAGAAAGGAGCAAACAGCGTTCTGCTGGCCCGTGGCCGGGAGGGGCTCCCACGAGCCTTCCGGGAGCCCCTCTGTCTGGGCCCATCAGGCCCATGCACACCTCCCGTCTCACCCCAATGACACTGCCAGCCTGTCCCTGAAATACAGGACCCCTCCCTCGGCAGCGTGGCTCCTGCGGGGCTCTGCACGCCTGGCTCCCGCTGCCCGCCCTGAGCTTGAGTCCTGGGGTGGGGCCACCCTGGCTCTCAGCACACAGAGTCCCCTCGGAGCGGATCCCGCCTCAGCTGCCTGCTGTTCGCGCCTCAGCGCTCTCACTGGATGGCTCAGGCTGGCAGGTGGACCGTGCCTGTGGGCCAGTTGGTCAACAATGCCCAGAGCCGGGGGTTGAGAAAGGTTCTGAGGCTGCATCTGGGCTGCAGGGGAGACGCAGAAAGCAGAGGGTCAGTCCCTTCCTGACCTCCGCCTTCTCCAGTCCCTTCCCAGGAGGGTGGGGGCCTTTGGAAGGGCCCCTGAGCCCAGCAGGCTCTTCTGTTTGCAGAAGGACCGGCCCCAGAGAGGGGCCTCCCCACATGGGCTCGAGGTGGCAGGCAGGGAGCGCTCCCTCCGGACGGGCCAGTGTCAGGTGGGCGTGCTTCGGTTCAGTTTTGTCTCCGACCTTCTCTCTGGGTGTCTGGCTCAAGCCCCGAACACGCTGCTCACATCTGGAGGTCAACAGAGGGGGATGAAGACTCCACCCCGTGGCGCAGCTCTACCTCCCCCCCCCCCCCTTCGGCCACCCCCGCCTTCCTCTCTGTCCCCCTCCCTCCACCCCTCCCTCCACGAGAGCCGCGGCCTGGCCGTCCAAGGGCTGGGCTTGGCCTCAGATGAGGCGTCCCTGTGGA
The DNA here is from genome assembly GCF_033118175.1 of Dama dama. Lineage (NCBI taxonomy): Eukaryota > Metazoa > Chordata > Mammalia > Artiodactyla > Cervidae > Dama > Dama dama. The sequence continues at coordinate 166,183 of NC_083692.1, read as the reverse complement.
CAGCGGTGACGTCACGGATTAGTCTGTGGCTCCCAGGGTGTGGATTGAGAAGGTCTGCTTCCCTCTCCAGACTGACGGTGGGGGTCTGGATGCCCGTCCCCTGGTGTGACCCTGAAGGAACACAGAGGGAGATTCAGTGAAGGACAGTGGGTGTGGAGGGGCAGGCTGCCCAGGATGGCCTCTCCTTGCTGGGAAAGACCCTGGAGAGGTGCTGCCTGCGCTAGGCTGTAGACCATCCAGTGGAGGGGCCCCGGGGAAGGACCCCTCCCCACCAGGATCAGTACCCAGCAGACGGCCGGCGGTTCCAGGCCTCGGCTGACTCGTGTAGCCCAGAAACATCTGTAGAGGTCGTAACCCCCAGCAACTGTGAGTGTGACCTTATTTGGAAATATCAACTTTGCAGCCGTAATCAATCAGAGGAAGGGGAGGTCCTCCTGGAGTCGGGGAGGACCTAATGCAAGGACCTGAGAAGATGAAACTTGGACAGGCAGGCAGGGAGCCGGCGACACGTGCCGATGAGGCAGAGACTGGTGCAATGTGCTGCCGCCCTAGGAGGGTCGGGGGCGTCCTGCCGCCCCTGGGAGCTGGACCGGTCCTCCCCCTGGGCCCCCAGAAGGAGCCCTGGCTCTGGACTTCCGGCCTCCAGGCCCCGAGGGAGCAGACCTCTGTTGTCTAGAGCTGCACAGGCTTAGGAATTTGGTGGCGGCCCTAGGGGTCGGTGCCAGCCGGGCATTCACTGCCTGTGGTCACTCTGGCCGGCAGGACCGGCCATCCTCGCTGCAGCTGTCTCTGCCCCCATCCGCTCCCTCTCACACGGGCTGATGGCGCTGGTGCTCCGTGCCCTGGGCTGGGCTCTGGTGATGCCTGCGCCAGCTTCTGAGCAAGGAATGACGGTCTCCGTTTCCTGCTCCGTCTAAATGGTAATGCAGAGGCTGTCCCACTGCCTGGCCCTCCAGTTCCCCGTCTGCCACCTGTCCCTGGAGGGACCCGCACCCCTGGGCTGGGACGGTCATGGTCTGGTGCTGGGCACGGGCCGCCGTGGGGCGACAGCGTCCATTTGCAGCGTCCTTTGTTCACAGGGGGACACATGCCCAGATGTGACAGAGCAATATCATCTCACTGGCAGCCCTTGGATCCCCAGATAAGCTGTTGATCGGACGGCGCCTCCAGTCTCTCGCTATCTGGCTTTATTTCGCTGTAATAGCGGGGAAGATGCAGTTGGTAACGACCCGTGACAGCTGCTATATGGATATTCCCAGTCTTGGGGAGAGAGACAGGAAAAAAAAATAAACACTTGATAAAAGTATGATTGAAGATTAATAGTTGTCTGGTGACGATTCACAATGAAACAGCCCGTAAAGAGATTACTTGTCTGCAGAGTCCAGCTGCTCCCGGCTGCAGAGAGGCTGGCGTTCAGAGAGGGTGCTGCTGGGCCGGGGGGGACAGGTGCCTCGTGCAGGCCCTCGGGCCAGCCCCGGGGCTCGAGGCGGTTTCAGGAACTCTTGGCCAGCAGCTTGGAAGAGTCCCAGCTTGGGGAGGGCAGATGGAAATTGCTTTGGAACTGTTTATTTATTTATATGCCAGCATGTTTCAGAAAGGATTTAAAGAGGCTTAGAAATTGCTTTGTCTAAGAAGCTCCTAGTAATCCTCAAGGCTCTCCCCCAGTGGTGCAGCAGATTCTGTGGCATCAGAGAGCCAGGTGGGGAAGGCTGGGCCAGGAATAAGACTCAGGTCCTTGTGCTAACAGTAAGGAAGCTGGGTCCCATTGGACTGCAGGGACCTCAGTGCCATGGGTGGAAAAGCCAGGACTGAAAACAGCTACTCACTCATTCATTCATTCATTCTCTCATTCATTTTTTTCATTGGAATCCTGCATCCTATGTGAAATTTTGCTCATCAGAAGAAACCAAGAGACTAGTTACAAACTGGGACAAGTTATCTTGCTGCAAACATAACCAAGGAAAGGTCAATGTCCTGAATACAGAGACACAGCTTGCACCTCCGCCCAGAGGAGACCCCCTTGGCCAGTGAGGACCAGGAAGTGACTTTGGTCACTGGCCATCAGGGGAGGCAGGTCCAAGTTCTGGAGGATGTGATGGTGCCTGTTAAATTGGCAAAAATTACAAATTGGAGATGAAAATCACCTGGATGGGGGAGCAGGGGCACGGGATACAGGACAAAGGGTTAAGCATGGGTGGCTGCCGTGGCTGTGTTGCTGAGGGGGTTATGAGGGTTTATTGCATTTTACAAATAACAGAGTAAGTGCATTCATTCCCTGTGGCCACCAAACAAATTGGCACAAACTAGACAGCTTAAAACAACAGAAATTCATTCTCTGCCAGCTCCAGAGGCCTGACAGCAAGCTGTACCAGACCCCCTCCCCGAAAGGCTCCCAGGGAAGGGCCTTCCCGCCTCTCCCAGCTTCTGGTGGTCCCCGGGGTTTCTCGGCTGTGGCAGCATCACTACAGTCTGTGCTTCTGTCTTCACGTGGCCTCCCCACTCCCGGGGTGTCCCTCTGGGTCCGCCTCTCCTCCGTGTCTTCCGAGGACAGCAACCATTGTAACAGGAGTCGGCCCTCAGTTTAAGATTGTCTCATTTTGAGACCCTTAACTACATCTGAAAAGACCTCTTTTCTGAACAAGGTCCCACCCACAGTTTCTGGGGTTTGGGGCATGGGCGTACCTTGGGGGGCGTTCTGTCCACCACAGTGAGTGGGTGTGAACAGGGATGGAAGCAGGTCCGGTGGGGAGCATCAGGCTCGATCGGGGTCTCTCAAATTAGAACAGCCATGAAAGGCAGACGGTTCATCTGTCTCCTGGGGTGGGTGTGTGAGAGGACAAGGTCCTTCTCCCAGGAGACCGCAGCCAAGCCTCCCAGCTCAAGACCACCCGCCTGGCTGGGCCTGTGGGCCTCCAGATCTCAGGGCTTCTCTGCTCGACCAGGGTTCTCTGCGCAGAAAGCACACAGCCCTCTCCGGAGGCTTTGTCCTTCTGTGGGACGTGCTTGTGTGTGTGTGCATATGTGTTGTATGTGTGTGTGTTGTGTGTGCACGTGTGTATGAGTGGCATGTGTATGTCTGTCGGTGTGAGTGTGTAGGTGTACCTGCATGTTGTGTGTGATATATGCATACGAATATGCATGTCCGTGTGTGCATGTGTGTGCGTAAGCAAGCTTGTGTTCACAGTGTATGTGTGTGATGGGCGCACGTGTGTGCACACTCAGGAACGTGAGTGATGTGGCGCTCACAGGCAGTGCATCAGCTTCCCCAGCATGGTGGAGCGGTCCTGACCGGTGAGCGGGGTCCTGGCAGTGTCCCCGGAGGGCAAGGCTCAGGGAGGCAGAGGGCGGCGGGGCGCCTGTGAGGCACAGGCTCCTCCTGGCCCGGGAGACCCTGCTTCCCTCTCCCAGACCCTCATTCATATTTCTTTGTTCCAGTTTATGAATCTTCATAAGCTGTCTTAAATCCTTTTTGAACAAGGCAGGGCATAAGGAGATAAATAAATAAAAACCCCGTGATTCCAATTTTAAAACATCTTTCCCAGGCCCCTCATTCCGGGAATGATCCATGCATTACCTCTGACAACTCCCCGTCCAGGCCCCAGGTGCTTCGGGGCTCAGAAAAATGAGCTGGTTCAGAAGCAGCTTTCATCGTCCTGCTAACACTTACCAAGTGTCTTCTGACACCGTGGAGGAAGCGTCAGCAAGCACTGGAGACAGGAGCTGGGGCCTGGGAGGTCCCGGGCTGACCAAGCACCTACACCACTCTGCCTCAGCTGACGCTGCAGCTGGAAGGCCATCAGAGACTCCAGGCAGCAAAGCACCCCTACCCCCAACAAATCAGTGCTTACTGAAAACCTACTGTGTGCAACCCAGGAGGCTGGGTGCCCACAGGAACTGTGTTCTAGGAAATAGCTTTAAGTCCTGCCCTTCAGCTTCCCCAGTGCTGAGAGCCTTCAGAATGGGACTTGGTTTCAGGTACTGGAGGCTGGCAGGGCTCCCGGTGCAGAGAAGGTGTCAGTGAAGGTGTTTGCTGATTGGTTGACCTATTGGTTGATTGGTTAAGAAACCAAGAAAGTCACACTGTTAAGTAGCTGCTGCTGCTAAGTCACTTCGGTTGTGTCTGACTCTCTGCGACCCCATAGACGGCAGCCCACCAGGCGCCCCTGTCCCTGGGATTCTCAAGGCAAGAACACTGGAGTGACTGTTAAGTAGAGGCTGAACTAAAAGGTGAGCTAGTTTGTTTCTTCATCAGATAGACCAGGATGCGTGTGTGTGTGTGTGTGTATGGATTAACATCCAGATCGGATCATTTTTTTTCCCTTACCCCAGTGCTCTTTTTGGTGCCCCAGACAGAAATCAGTAGTCAGCCCCTTCCACTGTGAGCATAGAACACGTGTGAGCACGCATGACACAGTCTCAGTTCCACCGAGATTCAAGGTCATTCTCAGTGCATCCCTGATTTTGGTGGGTCCTAAGTCAGAATTGGGAGGAATTCTGAAATAAATCACGGTGCCTGAAGCCCTTTCCCGAAATGAAGGCCCTCTCCTAGGTGCAGGCGTCACCCTGGCCCCGGCCCAAGCGTTCAGTCTGATGTCAGGGGCTCTGGGTGAGTGACGGAGATCAGATCCCAGGGACCCGTGAGCAGCTGGCACTTGACCACCATATTTCAGGCCCATCCCCACCATTTATTCGGTGGTTTATTAGGGGAAGCACACATTTTGGCTGTATTGTCCTCTGTTTCATGAGCTGGAACCAAGATTGTTGGCTCTTCCATGACCAGACACATAGGCAGTTGTGCTTGGCTGAAGCTATTGGAGACGAGGAGGTGAGATTCTCAAACATCTGAGGCTTTCCTGAAGCACAGGCTCAGTGGATGTACATTAATGAAGGGAGAAGTTGGGTGTGTATGTGTACGCCATAAGTGGGTATGGGTTTTTGGTCACTTGGGCTGCCCTTGGAATTGACCTCAGATGGGAGACAAACGATGCTGTAGAAAGCATGTCGGTGTGCGGTTAGGACTTGGGCTCCGTTCCTCAGCACGATTTAATCAGCTTCTCTGACCCGCCATGTCCTCGCCTGTGGAAACGGGGCGGCAGCCATGACTCCGTCCGGTCCGCCTAACGCTGCTGCTTCGCGGACTCTAAGTGCACACGCGTACAGAAGTTCAGACAGGCAACACGGGGCATTTTCTCCAGAGATACGTCTAATCATCTTTTTTTCTTTATGCAGGATGAGGAATAACTGGTGCCAATTAAAAAACACACATGCATTTATCGTATTAGCATATGAAACATGTTTGCGGCAAATGCAGGGGATGCGGTTGGGGGCTGGGCCGGTTACTAAGTCCACATGCCCTGAGATAGCCATGGACTCCAGCTTTCCTTGGAAGTGACGGGTGATGCTCAGTGGCCTGAGTTCAGGCGCATCAAGCTTGCGGGGATCAGGGTTCTGTTTTCCTCTGGTGGGGACAGAGAGGAAATAGAATTCATTCTATTTGAATGAAGAACTTGGGGACTCAGGCCCCAGACACCTTCCCAACCTCAACTCCAAGTCATCCTCTCAGACTCGCCTCCCCAAGGGACCCACAAGGCTGGTCACTGGTGTCTCCAGACCTCCTGCCCCAGTCCTCCTGCCTGGAGAAACAGGAGAGTAAATCTAACTGGTGGGATGCTGAGCACAGAGCTAAAATGTAAGAGAGTTGAGGCTGCAGACAGGCTTCTGCTCATCTCCTATCAGCAATGACATGGTTGACAGGCCCTGGAGAAATGCAGAGATGCTGGTGGTCCCAGGGGGAGGACAGGGCACAAAGGCCCGGGCAGTGGGCGAGGCTTGACCGAGTACAGGCTGGCCACTCATAAACGGCACAGCCTTTGGAAAATTTTCTGGATGCTCTGAGCCTTGGTTTCTTCATCTCTACCATGGGTGTAGTGGTTGAAGTGTGTCCCCCTTCCCGAAACATCCAAGTCCTAACCCCGTGTACCTGCGAGGGTGACTATATTTGGAAGCAGGTCTCTGCAGATGACCAAGTTAAGATGAGGTCACGGGGGCGGGGCGGCCACCACCTGATGTGACCCTGCCATGGTCAGACGAGGGTGATCGGGACAGACAGGCACAGGGAGGCGGCCATTGCAGACCAGGGGAAGGCCGGAAGGAGGCCTCCACACCCCAAGGGTGCTGAGGATCCTGTCCACGCCAGTGGCTGGGGGCTGGGCAGGGAAACACCCTCCCCTGGAGCCCTCTGTCGGAGCCCAACTTGCTGACACCCTGATTTCAGATTTCTGGCCTCTGACTGTGAGAGAATAAATTTCTGTTGCTTCAAGCTGCCCCAGTGGTGATATTTTGTTATGACAGTGCCAGGAAATCAGTACACAGGCTGCAACTGCAGCCTCCCCGTTGCGCACAGCTGCTGACCGGGACTGGGCAGGCCCCAGGCATCCCTGCTGCCTCAGCGGCTGGTCCCACATCCTCCAGGTCTGCCAGGCCACGGTGCTCGGCGGGGTGGTCTTCAGCAGGAGAACAGAGGGGTCCCACCCAGACCCCAGGCCCCCTCGCTCCTTAATGCTTCTTACTGGCATTTACCCACCATCATTTAATCACTCAAAAATTTACTCTAGGTCAGAGCTAAGTAATACCAAGAGTAGGGAGAGAAAATGCTCCTGGGTGTGCAGTGGAGTGGTGTCAGGAGACGAATCAGGTGACCATTCTATGATGTGCCTAGCGCAGCCCGTGAAACATACAGGAGGCATCTCGAGAGCGGGAGCAGGGCCATAGAGGTGAGCTGGACATTGGGGCAGCTTCCCTGGAGGAGGGGAGAGTGTGGCAGGCCATGGGCACCAGGAAGGGGCATCCCTGGAGGCCAGTCTGTGACGAAGGTGACAAGATGCCAGGGCTGCCAGAGCTGTGAGTTCCCAGGTGATGCCGCGTTATGGAGGGAATTTCTCGGAGGACTTCATGCCACATGGAGGGCTGGGGATCTACGCCCTGTACACCACTGGCATTGATGGGGTGGGGATGGGGGCTCTGGAAATGCAGATTCTTGCTGCCCTGGAGACCAGTGTGGGCCCCTGCTGGGACAGACTGGTGCTGCTTGGACCGTGGAAAAGACACAGCCTCATGACGCACCCCCGGGATCTGAAAGATGTTCCCCAAATCCCATGTGGGGCTTTCCATGCCGCTTCCTAACCGGTTTCTCTCGACTTTCTTCCTGGCTCTCAGAGTTGCGATTTTCATTCTGTCTCCATGTCTGGGAGCTGCTCTCTCCCTGTGCGACCCGGGGACAAATGCACCAGCCGTCCAAGAACTCAGATGGCATGGGGCCTGCAGTGCAGGGTCCACCAGGGGTCCCCAGGGGACGCTCAGCCCAGAGACTCTCCCAGTCCCACATGCAACGGCGCGGGAGGCAGGCAGGGGCGAGGCCTCTGGAGAAGGACCCGGCCATCAGGTCCAAGAAACTCGGACATGGGTCCTCGTCACCCCACGGAGCCAGCGGGAAGCTGGCTGCCACGATTCCCCGTGCAGTGGGCGAGGCACCGTTTGCCTCCCTTCAGGAAGGGACCGGGAGGAACAGCTAGAAGTTTCCTTCTGCAGGACAGATGCTCCTTCTCAAGGGCTGGAGTGATATGAAGGGATCTGGGAAAACTGCCTCAGGGAAATTCTTTTTCCCACTCTCTAAGCAGAAGGTAACCTTTGTTCATTCTGCTCAGGTTAAATTACCATATTAATTATTCAAGAGACTTAATGCGCTCAAACCAGAATCCATGTACCGGATCCAAGGGGGAACCAGAAACAAAATCAATGGGTCCAGAGGCCTTGGCAGCTCATGAATAATTAAGTATCCTCCCCCTTGGAGTGAGACTGGGAAAGAAAGTTTACATGATGTGCGGACAAGACAGATAATAGACAGTGCTGCGATGAACATTGGGGTGCACATGTCTCTTTCAGATCTGGTTTCCTCAGTGTGTATGCCCAGAAGTGGGATTGCTGGGTCATATGGCAGTTCTATTTCCAGTTTTTTAAGAAATCTCCACACTGTTTTCCATAGCGGCTGTACTAGTTTGCATTCCCACCAACAGTGTAAGAGGGTTCCTTTTCTCCACACCCTCTCCAGCATTTATTGCTTGTAGACTTTTGGATAGCAGCCATCCTGACTGGCGTGTAATGGTACCTCATTGTGGTTTTGATTTGCATTTCTCTAATAATGAGTGATGTTGAGCATCTTTTCATGTGTTTGTTAGCCATCTGTATGTCTTCTTTGGAGAAATGTCTGTTTAGCTCTTTGCCCCATTTTTTGATTGGGTCATTTATTTTTCTGGAATTGAGCTGCAGGAGTTGCTTGTATATTTTTGAGATTAATCCTTTGTCTGTTTATAATAGCCAGGACATGGAAGCAACCTAGATGCCCATCAGCAGATGAATGGATAAGGAAGCTGTGGTACATATACACCATGGAATGTTACTCAGCCATTAAAAAGAATTCATTTGAACCAGTCCTAATGAGATGGATGAAGCTGGAGCCCATTATACAGAGTGAAGTAAGCCAGAAAGATAAAGAACATTACAGCATACTAACACATATATATGGAATTTAGAAAGGTGATAACGATAACCCTATATGCAAAACAGAAAAAGAGACACAGAAATACAGAACAGACTTTTGAACTTTGTGGGAGAATGTGAGGGTGGGATATTTCAAAAGAACAGCATGTATACTATCTATGGTGAAACAGATCACCAGCCCAGGTGGGATGCATGAGACAAGTGCTCCGGCCTGGTGCACTGGGAAGACCCAGAGGAATCGGGTGGAGAGGGAGGTGGGAGGGGGGATTGGGATTGGGAATACATGTAAATCCATGGCTGATTCATATCAATGTATGACAAAACCCACTGGAAAAAAAAATAATAATAAAAAAAAAAAAAAGACAGATAATAGAGAGATAGACAGATAGCAGGTAGATAATAGACTGACAGATAGACAGACAGATAGATGACAGATTGACAGAGGGGGAGAGAAGGAGACAGGTTGATAGCTAGATAGATGATAAATAAATAGAATGGCAGACAGACAGATGATAGATAAAAGACAGAGAGAGAGACAGGGAAGGGACATGCGACCAAGTCTAGCTGAGTCTCTCTGTCCTGAGACCCGGCCCAGCTGTGTCTTGGGCGTCAGGAGTCACAGAACTAACCGGGTTTAGAAATGACTGTCTTTCAGTGTGACCCCGAGGGAGGAGCTGGGCCCCTGCGGTACTGGGATGAGTTTCACGCCATCTATTTATATCCAAATCAATTCTAAGTTGGTTGCAGGACTCTTAATCGAATCTGTTGTCCTTCATCCACAAGATGAGCCGCCCAGCTCTATGCTCCTCGGGGAGCCAGGCCCTTCTCCTGGTGGTCAGGCCACTGACCCAAGGCAGCCAGTTCTCTGATTGGCTCAGTCTGGGGTGGGCTTGTCCTCTGTACTTCTCTGATGGCCCAATATTTGCTCATGAACAATAGCGCAAAGAGCCCAAGCTGGCCAGACTCTGGGGAGACCTGAGGGTGCCCCATGGCACGGATGTCCATCCCATCACTAAACTTCTCGGAGGAGCCTGGGAGTCCTCGTGGAAAGTGGGAGTGCTAACACACTCATGACATGTCCTCGGGGCCGGGAGGAAAGCAAATGAGACATGCATGGCCTTTGAAGGGCGAATAAAGAGGCTGCTCCATCGGCTCAGAGGCTGGGCCGGAAACCCAGGGCTCACAGAGGCTGGTCCCAGGACCTGCTGGGGACCCTAGGCATCCACCTTCCTCATCAGAAGCTTCAGCGTGTGTGCCAAGCACCTAGTTCACCACTGAGGGGAGAGACATGGTTCCCCAGGACCCCTTGGCATCATGGGAGAAACCGCCGGCCTGGGCTGCAGAGTGGGCTATCTCCAGGAGGGGTCCCTCCATGCCCTGTCAAACCGCCCCCTCCTCTTGGCCCTCCTGGGCCTCCCCGCACTCCCCTTGTCATCTCTGCTAAGCTGTCCCCAGGGTACTGCCTTGGTGGCTGGAGGCAAGGACACCTGCAGCCTCTGGGATTGTTAGGAACGTGGCTTGGGGTTCCACCACCCTGGGCTGCAAACTTGCATCCACGTGGCCTCCCGACTTCCCGTTTCTAATCCTCTGTGTCTTCATCTTTAACATGGAATAACAAGCATGCCCACCTGGGAGAGCTGTTGGGGGTCAAATGAATAAAGTGATAATAAAAACTGCCAGGGCCTTAGCACAACTCTGGCCCAGAGGAGGTGCCTGATAAGTGTTGAGTCACTAGTTCTTCTCTCACAAGTATTAGTGAGTAATTTACCCAGGCTCGAGAACGTGCCTATTTGCGTCGTAAGACACCAAACTCACACCTGCTATGTACTCTCCTGTGATAGCCTGGGGGGCACCCACATTGGAAAAAACTAGCCGTGTGATTAGATCTGGATCCAGTGTAAGGGGAGCCCAGGCCCTAGACCTGCTTGAGCAGTGAAATCACAGGATCGCGAGGTTTTAGAAGCGGAGGGTTTCCTCTCCTCCCGGGAGCAGGAATGTGAGCTCTGCATTCCCTCTCTGAGCCTGGCGAGTGGGGAGGAAAAGTCTGGAGAAGGGAACCGCCTGCCCAGGTGACGGAGCTGCTCTGTGACCCATCGTCACAGGTACTGTGGGCAGAGGCCTCGCTCTTGAAGCAGGCTCCACGGGTGGACTCTGGTCCTTGACAGAGTGCCCCAGGGTGTGCACCCATCAGCAGATGGCCAGTCCAGCGGCAGGTGATGTCAGGGAGCACTCAAGGAAGGAGAAAGCCTGGACGGAACTGGTGCCATGGCCCTCTGGGAACCATGAATCAGCAGCTTTATTTCTCTGGTTCTAAGTTACATAAAGCAGCCTTCAGCCATAAATGGAGCCTGCAGAACTCACCCATCATCCGTGGTAATGTTCTGTATTATTTCCATTTTAATTAGAAACAACTGATTATGCTTCTTGCTCACCCGCCCTCCTTACCCCAGCTCAGTGCTTTAGATAATGCCTTTCTTTAATGGCTGCCCCAGGGGGCTGCTGAAGAGGACAGTCGCATCTCAACACGCAGTTCCCACGGCAGCAGGACAGTGAGGAAATTGGCAGGCAGCAGAGGGCGCTGGGAGCTTGCCCTGCCCCTGGGAGGAAGCAGGAGGCAGGGCATGGGGAGTTTACACTGTGTGGCCAGAGATGCCCTGTGGTTGCCCATCCTCTTGTACATCACCAGATTTCTGATCAATGTCCTATGGGAGACTGCATGAAAAGCACATGTGTATTCTGACCAGTGCTTGTCCTGGATGTCCTGACTTCAGGGGACTAGTTCTGTACAATTTAGATGAAAATAAAAAGAAAACAACAACCCGCTGACCCGATTTTTTCTCTTTTGACCCAGCACCAGCCACACACCGCTGGTAAAAGATGCCCTGTAGCACAGAGAGCTGCCCATTCACCAGCAACCCGCTTCCTTTCTTTCTGGGGCACAATTAGATCCCCAGCTGCTTTTGGTGCCAGGTATGGCCAGGCTGACTTCCTTGGTGGCTCAGACGGTAAAGCATCTGCCTACAATGCGGGAGACCCAGGTTTTATCCCTGAGCCAGGAAGACCCCTGGAGAAGGGAATGGCAACCCACTCCAGTGCTCTTGCCTAGAGAATCCCGTGGACAGAGGAGGCTGGTGAGCTACAGTCCACGGGGTCACAGGAGTTGGACATGGCTGAGCGACTTCACTTCACTTTATGGCCAGGTGACCACGCTCTGGGCAGCGGGTATGAGCAGACGGGATGTGCTTCACTTGGGGTCTGGGACACAAGTTTTCCTTCCTCCAGCCAGATGTGGACTCTGGGAGGACCTGGGTAGCAGAGCCACGAGAAGGGAGGCTCCAGGGGACTCTCCCTGGATCCTGTGAAGCCTGCCTGCTCAGCTCGCCTCCAAGTGCTACGTGAGAAGTCAATTCCCACCAAGGCCCAGCCAGGGCACAGGTGGGTCTGTCTGGTCTCTGGTGTTTGTGGAGTCACTCCCACACTCCAGGCGCAGGGCCAGGTGAGTGACAGCTGAGGCCAGGCTGTGGGCCCTGCCCTCATGCAGGCAGCACTGTGGGGAGACAGACAATGAGGAGTCACCCCCGGCAAGTGAACTGTCAGGAGGAAATGCAGGGACAGTGATGGTGGCAGAGGACCCGGGGACGGGTGGTGGTGAAGGGCGCCCAGAAGACGGACCTTCCTGCTGAGGCCTGGGGCTGGAGAGGAGGGCCCTGGAGGACGGGTGGAAGGGCCCCCCAGAGCAAGGAACGGCCTGGAGGCAGGGACACGCTGGGCGGGCTCACAGGTCCGAGGGGAGGGAGCGTGGCGGCAGCCGGGAGGGCCAGCGGGGGACTGATGGGACGGGCGGCTGTGGTGCGGTCCTCCTCTCAGGCCACAGTTTGGCATCTGTGAGTGCGGAGCCGGCCCCTCATATGAGCGTCGGGCTGGTGGAATCAGAAGCATGGGCTGCACACAGCACGGTGCCCGGCCCGCAGCCGCCTGCTCTTCTCCCAGCCACCTGCTCCTGGGAGGGGCCCGGGGCGTCTGTGACTCCCGCTTTTGCCTGAAGCAGTGGCCTGAGGACAGCCGATGACTCCAATAATTGCCTCCTTTCCAGCCGCAGGCAGTGATGAATGGGCCCTGAATCCGTGTGGTTTCAGGAATCGATACTGTAATATCTTTATACTAGCAGGGAATGAGGTGAGGAAGTAGAGCACAGCCTTTGAATCTCCCCTCCAGGCCCGCAGAGGCCACAACCTCAGGCTCAATGACCTCTGGGGACTTGCAGGCGCACGTCCGTGAGGGAAGGCGAGGGGACGCGGTGGGCAGGGTGCAGAGACCCGGCACCCAGGGCCAGCCCGGGCAGGGGCTCTCATCCTGGGCTCTCATCACGGACAATGTGAAGAGCTCTATAAAGTGCCAAGTGGCCAGCACATGCATCCAGTTGTCATGATGGCAGAGAGCTGAGTCCTGGGGACCGCGGAGCCCCAGCCCTGAGATGCGTTCGGCAGTGTCCCTGTCTTCAGATGGTGATGAGACCTCAGGCATCTAACCTGGTCCCACTCTGACAGGTGATATCGCTGGCTTCTAAAAGATGAAGTTATAGACTCAAGGTCATGCTGTAAGTTGGGATCAGAATAATTTTCCAGAACATTTGCTCTGAGCTTCACTTTGCCCACCGAGAGAGTTCAGGAAAGAGCAGCTTTGCTCTAAGTCAGCTTGGAAAGTGCTCTGCCCATGGGACCAAGGAGCAGGGTGTGGGACAGGGGCCCGCAGCGGGGGCTCTGCCCACGTCCCATCTGTGTCTTCAAGAGGAAAACCGGAACACCCTCCTTTCATAGCAAACATACATCCATCTCTGTTTTTTTTTTTTTTCCCCAGAGCACCTAGGGTGAGAAATTGACTTATTTGCCATTGCACCAAGACTAAAATAAATGACACTATTTCCTGCTCATCTTGTGAGCGATGTTTTCTTCTTTAAAAGAGAAGCATCGTGGTCTCCTTCTGTTTGCTCAGCTGTGTGGGTTGCTCATTTGTTCAGATGAGTCCTCTGAGAGCAGACATCCCAAGCTCCTGGCCAACAGAGTGATCAGAGACCAGCACATCCACCTGGTGGTCAGGGACACACCCTCCGTCACCCTCTGTGGAGAGAGCCTGGGCTCTGACAGAGGAAACTGTGTGAGCTGTCCTCCACTGAGAAGGAGGTACCGAGCTTGGTCACGAAGACACAGCTCCTGATCTCAGGGCATCTGATGGAGGAGGCGGTTCCTGATCTGCTGGACAGATGGAGGGGATAGAGCCTCTGATCCATAGCCCCTGGCCTTATGCTCAGATGGGAGTGATATATCTCCTCAACTGCTGGTCAGATGCAGGACATACCACCTGCCAAATCTTACGGTCAGATGGGGGACCCTCTGCCTCTCCACCTGCTGCTCAGATGTGGGAGATGTGATCTCTAGTCTTCATGGTTCCCTGGTTGGGGCAGAAAGGCAAGATTCTTTCTTCTGAGAGCCTAGCCTCCCAGGGAGACCATAGCCTCCAGGGGGCTGCACAGTCTTACAGAGGTTGGAGACCCCCTGGTCTCTGCCCACCAGGCACCCTGCAGTCTGAAGCGGAGGGTCAGCACCTGTCCACAGAGAAGCATAGGGATGGCGTCAAGACAGATGGATTGCTGCTCCAAAGACAACCAGCATCTGCCAGGGCTGAGGAGGTGGCTGCCTGATTTGGTTTTATTGACTCTGGAGGGAGCTAAGAGGCATTTAGCCAACTGGTTGAAAGGGAAAAATCCAAATGTTCTCAGTCACACTCTTGCTGAGCAGCACATGTGGCAGATTCTGGGTGATGGACTCGGTGTCCTTCCGATTCTGACCCTTGGCTATGGCTGGGGTCCCAAGGGTGGCTGGGCTGAAAGACTTCCCAGGAGGAACCATGAAGACTGTGATATGAAGCCCTGGGATTGGGTGGGGGTGGGGTTGAGGGGAGACCCATGCTATATCTTCAGTAAGAACTCAGGCCTTACCTGATGGGCTCTGCTTGAGAGTATCCCAGAACCCCTTAACCAGTGTCTTTAGAATAAGACCCCAGAACACCCATCCCTGGAGAGCTCAGGGCACGGACGCCCCCCTAGGACTGGAGAATGAGTCATGACCTTCGTCCAGTCTCTATGTCCAGGACTCTGACAGGTTTCCAGGTCAGACTCATCCAAACCGCTGTAATTCCTGGACAGTTCGGGGCAGGAGGGGGCAGAAAGCCGAAGCTAAAGTCTGGCTCCAGGAAAGTGTCTCCATGAGCTCTCCATGGTGCTGAAACCATCTGCTTTCCCTGGCACTGGGTCTGTGTTACGACTTCTCTCCCGCCTGGGGCCACTGTGAGCCCTGATCACTCAGAGTGGGTGGCTCTCGACCTGTGGTTGTAGGGCAGCCCCGCGGGGCCTCCTGCCAAGAAGTACCTTCCCTCGGCATCCTGAAGCCCCTCCTGTGTGTCTGCACGCTGGAATGTGAGGTCATGGGGTCAAAGAGCCAGGACCATTTTCTCTTCCCTGCAAAGAACTCTACACAGTGTCCTGAGTCCTTTAATGCTTGGTCAACAGTTTTGGGTGCAGTGGGTGGAGATTACACATAGCTCACCAGATCCTTGGACCCATTTCTTTACCTAGCCCAGTGAGAGGTGAAAAAAGAGTAACAGCATGTAATAGATAAAAAGAAAACTCACAAAGAATTTTCCATGATCTAGTTTTATTTACAATTCACCTTTCAAATAGACCCTCCAATCTTTGCCTTTATGATTATCAGAGTCCCCACGGCTTCCTGAGTGTGGTCTGAGGTCCACGTAGGAGTGGTTGCCAGGCTTCCTCTGAAGGTTAGAGCGTGCAGCTGACATAAGACAGTAACAAACCCCAAACGCCCACATCAACGAGGGGTAGGGTTTCAAGAGCCAGCCTCAAGTATCCAGCTTCTCCCTATCGTTTTTTGCCCACACTCATATTCAATAAACCTGCAGGCTGACTTCCCCAGTCATCTGATCCAACATTGATCCCCTCCTCCCGAGTGCCCACGGCATCTCGCTTTCTGGAGCACGTGTCCAAGTGTGCTATTTTCATATTTGTTCTATTCTCTACTTGCCTGAGTGTTCATCTTTCTGTGAGATCAATGTCTGATTCATGTTCATACCTTTCATCACCTAGCACAGGAACTTGTTGACCTTTTAGGGAGTTACTGAAGGAGCAGCTCCTATGACTCCTGCCCCTAGTCATACTGATAATGAGAGTGCCATCAGGTGCAGTTTCAAGTCCACTTTAGCTTTGTCGCTTCTATTTGTGCTCCAGAGAATTTCAAGAGGTCTAATAGAGAGTATTCTCAGTTTATATAGAGAGCACAGAGAAGTTAAGGAAGCTGCCTGAGGCCACACAGCCCAGTCAGTTTGTTCCCAGAGCCTGTGCTTCCTGAAAAGAAACAAATGGAACCCAAGCACAGTAAACTGGTTTAGTGAGTGTAGGTGTATGGAGCAGGAAATAAAGTCAGGCCTGTTTTCCTAATGATAGACTCATATAGAAATCTGAGGCATTATAGATCATCTGGTCCAAAAGAACGGTTTTATAAATGAGTCTTTGCATGAATGGGTGGTGAGGAATTACACTGCACTTGGCTACAAGCAGATCAGCCATGAACAGCGCCTGGACTTCTCTACCTGTCATCAGGGACCTGCAGAATCACAGCGCATGGGTATTTGGGGAGCTGGAAGACTACATGCATGTACGATGCCTTGGGTCACTGTGGTGCTTGTTTTTCTAAAATGAAGTGATCATAGTAGGTAGTGGACTGCATTTGCAGAACATGGCAACATTTTTTACAATTTTTACAAAAAACTGCGTTTAGACCGTGTATTTGTTAAGTTATGGGTTCCTTTGTACATGATGGAGAATCTGAATTTCGAGTGACTTGAACACGTGTAAGTGCAGCAGAAGTGAGCCAAGGAAGCCCGGGGAGCAGGGCACGGGGCACGTCCAGGCTCAGCTCTCACTGGGCACGCCCGCCGTTCAACGTGGGAGAGACACGGGCAGAGGGGCAGGTCTGTCCCTTCCTTCAAGGGCACGACATGTGCTCCCATCTGAGGACGTGAGCTAGTTCACAGGAGCGCTCTGAGACACACAGGGAGACGACACACCCTCTTCCTGGGCAGCAGGTACCCTGCTGAAAACTGGGGAGGAGCCGAGAGTGGACGCCGGGCGCAGCCTCCCCCACAAGCTGGCCGGCAGGGACCTGTGCCGTCTCTCCATTTCTCTCGTCTGCCCTGTTTCTGCCTCACCTGCTATCTGTGCTACGGTGTCAGATCCCAAAGCATCCCAGTGACCTGGGTAGGGCTGCGGCTGGTCCTCGGCATCCAGAGGCAGTGGGCATCCCAGGACTCTGGTCCGTCCCAGGTCAAGAGTAAGCCCAGGCTCCTAACTGCTAGGGTGCGTGCCCCCGCGGATACAAGCAGCGCTTTCACCACTGGGTCCTGGCCTCCCACTAGCCTTTGCAAAGCCTCGTGGACTGACTCAAAGTGCAGAGCCTGTGCCTCGGCTGGAGGGCCAGCCTGCAGTCGGCGTGGGAGCGGCAAGTGGGGCAGGCGCCGTGCGCTGGCCTTGACGCTGAAGGCAGCAGCTGTCTCGCCTCAGGGGTTGTTTTATTCTCATTGACCTGTCCCTCCCCTCCCTGCCCAGCTCAGATCCAGATGACCCAGGTATCTTGTGGGCAGAGCCAGTCCTGGGCCTCTGCCAGGGAGGGAAAGGCAACAGGACAGGGGACATCGGTCGCGGACCTCCGGTGATGGGGCTGTGGGAGAACCGGGCCTCTGGCGGGGAAGTCCGCATCGCCCTTCCAGGCCCAGACCGCACACCCTCGGGGCCTCCTTCTTGCCCCATTGTGGGAGTGAGCGCAGCTCTCCCCACTTCTTGCTCACATCTGGGCACAAAACAGAGCCCGGCCTGGAGGATCTGTCTGCATGGCGGAGCGGATCAGTAAGTGATTAACGACTGCCTGGCCCAGCAGGGCGAGTGGCTGGATGCTGCCCGGTTAGACTCAGGGTCTCCAGCTCCTGTGCAGTGTTTAGTGTTTCGA
The DNA here is from genome assembly GCF_033118175.1 of Dama dama. Lineage (NCBI taxonomy): Eukaryota > Metazoa > Chordata > Mammalia > Artiodactyla > Cervidae > Dama > Dama dama. The sequence goes on along the minus strand of NC_083692.1, from coordinate 148,553 downwards.
CCTTCACAGTGGACTTTTCTTCCTTTTGAATTTTATTCCAAGTGCATTTGACTATAAGTAAGAATTCAAATTTTAAAAATAGTCAGTTCCTTGGGGTTAGCCTCTTGCCCTGGCTGGCCTCCTCTTGCCCTGATGGCACACGGTCTCCTGATCACCAGCCCACTCATAAGGGAGCAGTGTATGCCCAGTGGTCAGCACAGCTCTGGACTCAGGCGTAGCCGGGGTCCCAGCACTGGCCCTCCTGGCCTGGCCGCTGTGGGTGAAGTCACGTCCTTTCTCTGTGCCTCTGTTTCCTCATCTCAGATGCGGTCTGAACTAGCTGAAGCGGTGGAGGCCTGGGCCCCAGCTCCAGGCAGCCCCAGAGGGATCTGGTTCCATCTCATGAACTCACCTTGAGGGCCTGGGTGATGTGCTGAAGGGCAGGGGGTTGTGGGTCTCATGGGGCTTATTTCATTTCAGACACCCCATGGCCTCACAGAGTCACCCCACAACACAGACACAGCCTGCTTGTCCTGTGCCAGGGGCCTGGGTGGGCAAGAGATGTGGGTGCTTAAGGAGATATTAAGTCACGTGTCTCAAAGAGATGCTTCCGGTTAGTCCTGTGTCATTAAGCATCCCTTAATTATTAAAAATTAATAACCTTACAACTGTGAGACACATCTGATTACAGATACTTGAAGTCCATAAATATCTTTAAAGGACCAATTACAGCTTCATTAAGGGACACTACTGATGACAGATCATACCCCAGAGACCCTCAGAGCTGAGCGGATGCACGGGTGGGTCCCCTCCCGGTGGGTCCCCTCCCTCCCCCGTCTTGCTCAGTCCTGCTCCCCCTCGGGCACCCCCGCCCTCAGATTACATCAGCTGCAGGAGGAGCCTTCCAGGTGCGCCGGGCAGAGCATCTGCTCTTCCCTCTCCTCTCTCGACTTGTCATCGGTGGGTTTGCCCCACCCCTGGCCCTGAGCGCTCTATCCTGGCTCCTCTCCTCCCCCTTTCTTTCTCTCCCCCTTCTTTTCTCCCCAGCTTTATGGAGGTCTAATAGACAAATAAAACGGGTGTATACTTAGGGTCGCACGACACATTTAAACATTGTGAAATGGTCACACAACCAAGCTAATTAGCTCACCCATCGCCTGACAGGGTCTCACCACTTCCTTCTTTTTCTCTTTTGCTTTGGTAAGAACAGAGGATCTGCTCTCTCAGCGACTTTCAAGCACAGGATACAGTATTTCCAGCTGCAGTCATCTGTGCATTAGAGCCCAGACTCACTCATTCCACACTAGGACCTGGTGCCTTGACCACCTCCCTGGCCCCCACCTCACCCCAGCCCCAGTGACCGGCAGCCTGCCCCCTGCTCCTGTGGGTTCGTGTTTTTCAGATTCCACATCTAAGTAGTATTTGTTCGTCTCTGACTTCTCTCAATCTTAAAGTCAATCCTAAAGGAAATCCTAAAAGACTCCAGTCAATACTAAAGGAAATCAGTCCTGAATATTCATTGGAAGGACTGATGCTGAAACTCCAATACTTTGGCCACCTGATGCGAAGAACTGACTCATTGGAAAAGACCCTGATGCTGGGAAAGATTGAAGGCAGGAGGAGAAGGAGATGACAGAGGATGAGATGGTTGGATGGTATCACCGACTTGATGGACATGAGTTTGAGCAAGCTCCCAGAGTTGGTGATGGACAGGGAGGCCTGGTGTGCTGCAGTCCATGGGGTCACAAAGAGTCGGACACGACTGAGAGACTGAACTGACTAACTTCTCTCACTCAGCATGAAGTTCTCAAGGCCCATCCATGCTGATGCAAAAGCAGGATTTCCTTCTTTTTGAGGCTGAGTAACATCCCATTGTGACTCACATACCACATTCTCTAGTCTAGTCATCGTGCATGAACATGTGGGTTGCCTGCACTTCTCGGCTCTTGTGGAAGATGCTGCTGTGGACACCCTCTCGGTCAGTCTGTCGTATCCCCTTTTTTCTTTCCCCTCCCCTCTCTCCCTGCATTAACGCCATGGTGCTGTGTCAGGCATATCTGTGGGCTCCGTGGGCAGTGCTGCCGGGCCCGGGGTCAGCCTCTGCGGCATTCTGATGTCGGGCACTTGGGTAATTTCCACTTTGACCAGATCTGCTGATGGGGAGGCTGAGACACGGCCCAGAGGCCCAGGCAGGTGAAGGGCCTGACCAGTCACGTGAGTGGAGGGTGAAGACCTTGGGGGCTCGGAGCTCTGTGCTCTGCTCCCTGAATCAGCCCGGGGCCCCCCTTAGGGCCAAAGCAGACCCCCTGTCAGCTCTGGGCCCCCTGTCAGGTTTCAGAGGGCCCCCTGTCAGGTTTCAGGCCACGCTGCTTAGAGACACAGGTGGGTGGCCTTGCAGGTGGGAAGAGGCACTGATGTGTTTCTACCCGTAGGATGACCCATACATGTGTGCACACACATGTACGTGTGCATCGTGCACACATGCTTACTCACACACAGGCACGACCCCCACCCCCACCTGGAGATGCTCAGCCAGGATGACATCACTCCTTTCATGTTTGGAGTAAAATAGCTTCTCTCCCAAGGGCCCTGGGACAGCAGCTTCCCGAGCCTTGGCCTGTCCCCTGGAGATGTCCTGGGCCCTGTTGGGAGAACTTAACTAAATTTTTCTGTGTGACAAGGACTTGCACCTGGTGTCTGCTCTGGGCAGGGACGTGGGGGGAGGATGAGGCAAGAGGAAGAGCTGGGAGGGCGGGCTGCAGTCGGGAGGAACCCCCGGGCCTTCAGGGGCACGCGTGGCTTCGGCTTGATCACATCCGCTCCTGGGTGCGTGGTGGGCTGAGCGCCTGCCTGTCGGGGGAGCTGGAGGCCACGCGGGTGCCGGTCACAGGGGAGGTGGGGGTTGGGGCAGCCCCTGTGGCACTCGGCAGCCGGTGGAGGGCGGGTGTTAGTTGACCCCTGGGGACAGAGCACAGAGAGAAGTGGATGAGCCAACAAATGAGGCTATTTATGGAAATTTAAAATATGGACACAAGTCATGGTGTACATTTTGCCAAAGCATAATTGTACAAAAAAAAAAAAAAATCCACCTTAAGCCCATTAGATGATGGCCTGTGGGCTGGAAAGGGACCAACAAGGACAAGTATCTGGAGCGATGGGGAGAAGGGCCCTGCGTGGACTCGCACGGTGGGCTGGGCTCCCGAGAGGTGCTGGCTGGGGGTGGAGGTCAGGGAGGAGGTACCGGCCGCTGCTCCCTGGCTGCCTGCCTGCCGGGAGTTACTCAGCGGTCTCCCACTGGCTAGGACAGGCTGGGCAGCCTTTGCTTAGTGCTGACCGTCCTCTCTGGAGACCAGGACTGGTGGGGCTTGCTCTCACTGCTCTTCATTCACTCCTTTTCCTGCTTTCTCTGTAAATGCTGGACAGCGTCACCCTCAGTCAGGCTGTGTTGTGTGTCGGGGCCCAGGATGGCAGGAGCTCCCCTGCCTGCCCAAGGAATTCAGAGGAGGCAGTTGAGCAGTCAGAGAGCACCTGGAAGACTTCCTGGAGGAGGTGGCATAAACAGAGTCCAAGCAGTGAGGCAGAAGGGCTGCATGAGAACCCTGGCTGGGTGAGGGTCCAGGGCTGGGGGCTGAGACTCCACCCTCTCCTGGTTCTCCAACTCTCGCGGGCTCATAAAAGAGCATCAGCCTCAGGAGGATTACAGGAGGGGATGCCTGAGAGTTTGGTGCCTGGGGACCTGTGTGTTCCCCTCTGCCTCTGGGGTGGGGGTTCAGGGGTGTTTGTCCTCTCTCCTTACACCCTCTCTGCAGCAGCCAACCTCTTCTGTCTGCCTGCGAGCCCCCGTCTGCCTCTGCGCCCCTGGCAGGCCTCTTCCAGGGGACCCCGTGGGCACCTCGACAGGAGACACGCTGGGAGCCTCCCCTCCAACAGCCCAGGCATGGAGTTCCTGGTCCTCAGGTGGAACTGGACACAGGGCACATAGAGACCGGCTCGCCTCCCCCATCCTTTCTCTCAGCCTAGCATCCAACAGGCCAGTAAGTCTGCGTGGACTGACCCCACTGGCCTGTGTGGTCAGCCTTGACTGGACCTTCTGAGCAGCCTCCCCACTGCATGTCCTGTGGCCTGTTCACCCTATGCTGACATCCTTCCCAGCGGTCTGCCCCCATGGGAGTCCGGAGATGGACTCCAGCTTGGCCTGTGCCCACCCCTCTTGCGCCTCTGTCTCCAGCAGTGCCAAGTTGCTTGAGGTTTTTCCACGAATATAGAGAACACAGTGGGAAGGATATTACTTTCCTGAGCTTGTGCACTCTTCTTCCATTTTCTTTTTTGTTTCTAATTTTTTCCTTGTTCCATTTTCTTGAATGGCTTTATGCTCTACCTGGCAAACTCCCATTCACCCTCTAAAACCATGCTAACACGTCCACCTGTTGTGATGCCCACAGACAGGGTTCAGTTCTCACTCCCTGTGCTCAGATGCTTCATTTTTCCTGTATCCTAATTAGTTGTTTACCTGCCTGTCTCCCCCATCAGATCAAGGGTTTCTAGAAGGCAAAGCCACACGTGTCTTTCCTTAGCCGAGGTCAGCCTCAGACCCCTGGTCTACAGGCATGTCCCCGAGTGGATGAGTGGACAGAGCAGTGAGGTGCTCGCGGTTCTGCATGTGACTCGTCCTCTATGACGAGGCTGGAGCGGTCAAGGTCAGGCCTGCTGCTCGTCACACTGACACCATCTCGGGGAAAATGACAGTGTGTCTCCGGACTCACTGCCAGCTCGGTGACTCGCCAGGTTCAGGCAGGACAGCCGCTCAAACTAGGTCAGAGGCCCTGCCGCCCACCTGGTTCCAAGGAGCGTGCTTCGTGATTGCAGGAAAGAGTTAAGCTTGAGTGTGATTATTTATCCATTTGGCTAATTAGATTTTAATAGGGCCTGCACACTGCACCCTGCAGCGCTGCAAGAGGAATTTAAATGGGTTTTGCCAGGAAGCATGTTGGTGTTGGACACTGACCAGAGGCTGGAGCAGGGGTGGGGATGGAGAGGTGGGGCACGGGCGGCAGGGCCTCTGTCCGCCTACCAGTCTCTTCCCGTCACCCCTGGGCCGGCCTTTATTCCTTCCCATCCTCCTTCCTTCCTGGGGCACCCTATGGGCCAGCTCTGAAGACAGTGGTGAGCCGACCTTCCCCTTGGAGGCACGGTGTCTGATGATGGAGGAAGACACCAATGACAAGGTCGTGTCCCCCACAGAGGCCCCGTCCCAGGAGTACTGGACCTGTGTGAACTCATTAGATACTTTCCTCATCCCTTCCCACAGCCTACACACCAGGAGATCAGGGCACCGAGAGGCTAAGAGACTGGCCCAAGGTCACACAGCAGCCAGCGGAAGAGCCAGGATTCGAGCTCGGGCTGCCCGCAGGTGGGGCTGTGTGTTTACCTGCCTGTCTTACTGCTTCTCCATGTCTGCCAAATGCGTAGGGCACGGTGGTGCTAGGGTTCAGAGAGAAGTTAGCAGTGACCAGATTTAAACTTGGGGCAAGTCAGGGGATGCTTGGACCAAGGTTCTACGGGAAGCTTGTGCAGTCGAGGGGAAAGGAGGTGCAAAGGCTCTGAGGTGGGCAGCCCCTTGGTGAGTAGGAGGGGTGGGAGAAAGTGAGTGAAAGGCTACCTGAACTGGGACAGGGGTGGAGTCAGACCAGAGCAGGAGGCCTGGGGCCGGGGACGCGGGGGGCTGCAAGCAGGGGGACAGTCCTTAGACAGGCAGGACTGGGGTCCTGCTCACCTCTCCTCCTCTGGGAAGCCCACCTAGGTCTCACTTTTCGGAAGGAGAGGGGCAGGTGGTTGGCTGGCTTTTGTTGGCCTCTGTCTCTCTCTGCATTCCTGTCCCTGAGTCTTGGGCTGACTCCGGGCGTTGGTGCTTCAGCTTCCCACGCTTGTCCCAGGTATGGTGTGCATATCACTTCCGGCTTACTAGGGTTTTGCTGGGCCCAGCCACCCTGTGACTTGGTGGGCCCGCCTCTCCCCGGCTGTGCCTCGTCGCAAACTCCACACTGTTGCCTCCCAGTACACAGGGTCTGCCTTATCGTGCGCTCCCACATCAGGCCACCAACACTGCAGCCTGGACCCACCAAGAGCCCTTTCCTGCTCTCTGCCCCCCCCCCAAAGCCTGGAGTCTGAATCGGGACCTTCCCCCCGGGTCTTGCCACAGGCTGTTGGCTCTGCAGCGTGGATCTGTTGTTCTGGATTTTTAGTTTAACTCCATTATGATCTGAGGACCAGTTCTGTATGATTTCTATTCTTTTAAATGTATCAAGGTTGGTTTTATGGCCCAGGACCAGGCCAGTCTTGGTGAGTGTTCCGTGGGTGCTGGAGAGGAATGTGTGCTCTGAGGTTGCTGATAGAGAGTTCAATCAGTGTCAGTTAGGCCAGGTTGCGGACAGTGCCGTCTGGTCTCACACATCCCTACTGATTTTCTGTCTGCTTGTTCTATCAATTATGCGGAGAGGAGGGTTGATGTCTGGACTTGAATTGTGGATTTCTCCTCTCAGTCCCATCAGTCCTGCCTCCTGAATTGTGAAGTTCTGTCATTAGGCACGTCTGCCTTTGAACGGGGCCCTTTATTGTTAGGTAATGTCCCTCTTCATCTCTGATTATCGCCCTTGTTCTGAATCTGCTTTGTGCGATGTTCATTTACCTGCTTCAGCCTCCTTTGTTTAGTGATTGCTGCTACCTTTCACCATCCTTTCTCTTGAAAGTGTCCACATCTTTATATTGAAACCTTGTCAGAATAGAGTTGGGTTTCGCTTTTTTTAAGATCGACTCTGACAATCTCTGTCTTTTACCTGCTGTGTTTAGACTATTCACGTTTAAAGTGATTACTAAGATGGATTAAAATCTGCCACTTTGACAGCTATTTTCTATTTGTTCCCCTTCTACTTTGTTTCTCTTTCCCTCTCTTTCTGCTTTTCTGCATTTAATTGGACACATTTTATGATTCCATTTTATCCTCTCTGTTGTCTTACTATTTATGTCTCTTTAAAAAAGTACTAGTTCTTTCCCCAGGGTTTACAACGTATGTTTTTAAGGGAACTGAGTCAAATACTGTTATTCAATTTCATGTGTACTGTAAAGATCTGATAACAGTAGTCCCAATCCCCCCTCTCACTTTTTTCTGTTCTGTTTTTCTTTTGCAGATTCTATATGCACACAATACCTTGTTATTATTTTTCTCTTAGGCAGTTATCTTTCAGAACTGGGGTCAGTAAGCCATGACCAGTGGCTTGATTTATAAATAAGGGTTTCTTGCCACACAACCCATTTATTTACATTTGGTGCTGCTTTCATGCTGATTTACATATTTACATATTTACAAGGGCAGAGTTGAGTGCAGAGTCAGCTAGTTGAACAAAGAACATCTGGCTCACAATACCTAAAATATTTACTATCTTTCTCTCTAAGAAAACATTTGCTGACTCCTAGTTTAGATCAGGGCTTCCCTGGTGGTTCAGATGGTAAAGAATCCGCCTGCAATGCGGGAGACCTGGGTTCAATCCCTGGGTTGGGAAGATCCCCTGGAGAAGGGAACGGCTACCCACTCCAGTATTCTTGCCTGAAAAATCCCATGGAGAGAGGAGCCTTTAGTCTCCTGACGGACGGGCTACAGTCCATGGGGTTGCAGAGTCGGATAAGACTAACAGACACACTGTTTAGATCAATTAAAACTAAAGAAAAAAGTAGATTTTATTTTATCTCATTCATTTCATTTCTAACAAGCCTGTAAATGCATTTTCTGACTGATCCATTCTTTCCATGAAGAATCTCCTTGATCACTACTTAGAGACTCTATGGACAGTAAATTCCCTCAGGTTTCATTTGTCTGATAAAAATCTCAATTTCTCCTTCATTTATTCATGAACTCTTTTTTTTTAATTGTAAAAATTTAAAAGCTGTTTAAAATTGGAGGGCTGTTGTATAATGAACCCCAATGTAATCATCTCCCACCTTTTATAATATCAACTCTGGTTCCATCTTATGTCCTCTATACACTGCCACTCCCACCTGAAAATCATGTACATGATATCGTCCATAAAATATTAGCATGTGTGTGTAAAAGATAGTGACCATAAACCACTGAAGGTAAGGATTTAAAAATCCTAAAAAATGAGCAGAGTTACCCATGAAAAATTAGCAATATTTTCTTAATATCATAAACTATTCAGGCAGGTTTCAATTTCCCTAACTATTTCATGGCAGTTTATTCCAGTTTTGAAGGACTTTTTGAAGAATCTGGGGTTGACAGGCTTTGTCTTTCATCATTTTAAAGATTTTCCCCATTGTCTTCTTGTATTCATTACTTATGAAGATAAGTTGACTATAATTCTTATCTCAGCGCCTCTGTAGGTAATGTATTTTCTCCCCTTCTTCATTTCAGTTCAGTTCAGTTGCTCAGTCGTGTCTGACTCTTTGCAACTCCATGGACTGCAGCACGTCAGGCTTCCCTGTCCATCACCAACTCCCAGAAATTACTCAAACTCAAGTCCATTGCCTCGGTGATGCCATCCAACCACCTCATCCTCTGTCGTCCCCTTCTCCTCCTGCCTTCAGTCTTTCTCAGCATCAGGGTCTTTTCCATGTGTTGGTTCTTTTCATCAGGTGGCCAAAGTATTGGAGTTTCAGCTTCAGCATCAGCCCTTCCAATGAATATTCAGGACTGATTTCCTTTAGGATGGACTGGTTGGACCTCCTTGCAATCCAAGGGACTCTCAAGAGTCTTCTCCAACACCACAGTTCAAACGCATCAATTCTTCAGCACTCAGCTTTCTTTATAGTCCAACTTTCACATCCATACATGACTACTGGAAAATCCATAGCTTTGACTAGATGGGCCTTTGTTGCTAAAGTACTGTCTCTGCTTTTTAATATGCTGTCTAGGTTGGTCATAACTTTTCTTCCAAGAAGCAAGTGTCTTTTAATTTCATGGCTGCAGTCACCATCTGCAGTGATTTTGGAGCCCCCCAAAATAAAGTCTTTCACTGTTTCCATTGTTTCCCCATCTATTTGCCGTGAAGTGATGGGAATGGATGCCAAGATCTTAGTTTTAGGAATGTTGAGTTTTAAGCCAACTTTTTCACTCTCCTCTTTCACTTTCATCAAGAGGCTCTTTAGTTCTTCACTTTCTGCCATAAGGGTCGTGTCATCTGCATATCTGAGATTATTTATATTTCTCCTGGTAATCTTGATTCCAGTTTGTGCTTCATCCAGCCCAGCATTTTGCATGACATACTCTGCATCTAAGTTAAATAAGCAGGGTGACAATATACAGCCTTGACGTACTCCTTTCCCAATTTGGACCAGCCTGTTGTTCCATGTGCAGTTGTAACTGCTACTTCTTGACCTGCATACAGATGTCTCAGGAGGCAGGTCAGGTGGTCTGGTATTCCCATCTCTTTAAGAAATTTTCACAGTTTGTTGTGATCCACACAAAGGCTTTGTCATAGTCAATAAGGCAGAAATAGATGTTTTTTTCTGGAACTCTCTTGCTTTTTCGATGATCCAGGAGATGTTGGCAATTTGGTCTTTGGTTCCTCTGCTTTTTCTAAATCCAGCTTGAACATCTGGAAGTTCACAGTTCACGTACTGTTGAAGCCTGGCTTGGAGAATTTTGAGCATTACTTTGTTAGTGTGCGAGATGAGTGCAATTGTGTGGTAGTTTGAACATTCTTTGGCATTGCCTTTCTCTGGAATTGGAATGAAAACTGATCTTTTCCAGTCCTATGGCCACTGCTGAATTTTCCAGATTTGCTGGCATTTTGAGTGCAGCACTTCACAGCATCATCTTTTAGGATTTAAAATAGCTCAACTGAAATTCCATTACCTCCACTAGCTTTGTTCATAGTGATGCTCCCTAAGGCCCACTTGACTTCACATTCCAGGATGTCTGGCTCTAGGTGAGTGGTCACACCATCATGGTTATCTGGGTCATGAAGATCTTTTTTGTAAGCTTTTCTGTGTATTCTTGCCACCTCTTCTTAATATTTTCTGCTTCTGTTAGAAAAATGACAGAGAATGATCTCCGTTCGTTTCCAAGGCAAACCATTCAATATCACAGTAATCCAAGTCTATGCCTTGACCAGTAATGCTGAAGAAGCTGAAGTTTAATGGTTCTATGAAGACCTATAAGACTTTCTAGAACTAACATCCCAAAAAGATGTCCTTTTCATTATAGGGGACTGGAATACAAAAGTAGGAGGTCGAGAGATACCTGGAGTAACAGGCAAATTTGGCCTTGGAGTACAAAATGAAGCAGGTCAAAGGCTAACAGAATTTTGCCAAGAGAATGTACTGGTCATAGCAAACACCCTCTTCCAACAACACAAGAGAAGACTCTACACAGGGACATCACCAGATGGTCAATACCAAAATCAGACTGATTATATTCTTTGCAGCCAAAGATGGAGAAGCTCTATACAGTTAGCAAAAACAAGACAGGGAGCTGACTGTGGCTCAGATCATGAACTTCTTATTGCCAAATTCAGACTTAAATTGAAGAAAGTAGGGAAAACCACTAGACCATTCAGGTACAACCTAAATCAAATCCCTTACAATCATACAGTGGAAGTGACAAATAGATTCAAGGGATTAGATCTGATAGACAAGAGTGCCTGATGAACTGTGGATGGAGGTTCATGACATTGTATAGGAGGCAGTGACAAAGACCATCCCCTAGAAAAAGAAATGCAAAAAGGCAAAATGAGTCCATACAAATAGCTGAGAAAAGAAGCTTAGCAAAAAGCTGCCTTTTTTGCTAAATGCAAAGGAGACAAGGATAGATATACCCATTTGAATGCAGACTTCTCCCCTTCTGGCTGCCATCAATGTTTTCTTAGTTTTAGTATTCTGAAGTTTGAATATTTGGGGAGAGGAGAAGAGTGGTGTATCCTGCTTACTGTTCTTCGAGTTTCTTGAATCTGTGTTTTGATGTCTTTCATTAATTAAAAAAAAAACTGGCCATTGATTCCTTACATGTTTCTTCTGACCAGACTCTCTTCCCCTTTCAAGATTCCAATTGTGTGTATATTAAGATATTTGATGTTGCTCCCATGGTTCTTAGATGCTCTGTTCTGTTTTTCCCCTCCTGTGTCCCTATTTTTCTCTTTGTGCTTATGATTGGGTAACTTCTAGAAATGTATTTTCTGGTTCACTGATTCTTTTCTCAGGTTTGGTTCTACTGATGACACCATCAAAGGTGTTGGCAGTATTTTCACTTTGCTCTCTTGCGCTTGGTGGTAATTGTCATTTTGCAACGGACCAGTGACAAGCCATGCGTTTCCACGGATTCGGGGAGGGGCGCAGAGGGAGCAGAGCAAGCTGCGCATGCGTCAGTCACTCGTCGCCGCCTGCCACGTGCTGTGCCGGGGCACCTGTGAGATCCTTGGAGGCGTGCTTCGGTTTGTGCAGTTCCAAGCCTAGAACCTAGGCGGCGCATCCTAAAGTAGCCCCGTGCCCCGCCCAGCGAAATTCTTTGGTCTGGTTTTTCCGTAGCTTCGTGCTCTGGAAAATATGAGTATGTTATATAGTAAGAGCCATTTATCAATATTAAGTATCTTCCAGGTGAAATTATACCTGCGCTCCCCATTGGTCCCCACAACAACCCTATGGGGTAAATGCCGTCTTCATCCCATTTTAAGAGACAAAGAAACAGGAGAGGCTGGGTACTTTGCCCAAGGCCCTATGACTGATGAGAACTAAAGTCAGGGAAATACTCTGAGCTTTCCCACTACGCCAGGCTCTTTCCTTAGAAACACAAATTAACGTATAATAATAATAATAAAAATATTAATACCCAGACTTCATTCTTATGGCTCACAAGGCGTTTCAGTGCCCAGTTGCCCAGATTCTGACATATTGGCTCATTTGTCAGCTCTATTGTGGCGATGTTGAAATACTGAAAATATATTAAACGTGCTGCTCACTAGCTTTCCCCATCCCCCAACTAAGTTTTCCTCCCATCCCTTTTTTTAAGAAATTCAGGGAAGCCTGGTTTGCTGCGGTTCATGGGGTCACAAAGAGTCAGACACAACTGAGTGACTGAACTGAACTGAACTGAACCTACTTCGGGTGACAATCCATCTCAGTTTACCCAGAGCCATCGTGGCTGTAGCACTCAAAGTTCCACATCCATGGGACCCCTAAAGCAAACCAGAACTGTCACTGCCCACCATGTTTCTGACCATGCCTGCCTTTCAATATGACCACAAAGTATGGCCGACCTCTTTCTAACCATGTCTGCTCTTGGGCTGATACTTTCACGTGCAAAAGATATATACACACAAGAGTGTGAATCGGTGATTGTGATAGCGTGATGAAAAAAAGGAATGCATTTGGTATTTTAGAAAAACAAACTCTTGCAGACTCAAAATACAGGTAGCAAAATGGTCTGAACTGAGCCACATTTTCTGCTTATAGGAAGTATACTCAGGAACCCACTGAAGCACCAAGGATGCATACTTTTGTGTGTGTGTAGGCCCTTGCGACACTCTACCCGAAATGTTCTTTTTTTTTACATTATAGGTACATAATGACTATATCATGGCACAGATGAGTTTAATAAAGGAAACAAGTTTATCTCCCTTCTGGTTGTAATTTGCCTTTAAATTTTTTTCTAGGTAAGTCAGAGGTATATAAGAAAGTAGCACTTCATATACAAAGTTATGGATGTTCAGAATGTGGGTAATACTTGAAAACATAGTGTAACTGTGTTATTACAGAAGTCCAAAGTCAGAGAAGTCTGTTATAGCATTGCAAATATCTCATCTTAGTTTAACCTCAGTGTATAGTGACTGAGTTGGTTATCTACGGAACAGTGGCTTGGACTGAATGCTTTTTTTTTTTTTTTTTTGATGCTTTTATTTTATTTTTTCATTTATTTTTATTAGTTGGAGGCTAATTATTTTACAATATTGTAGTGGTTTTTGTCATACATTGACTTGAATTAGCCATGGATTTACATGTATTCCCCATCCCGATCCCCCCTCCCACCTCCCTCTCTACCCGCTCCCTCTGGGTCTTTCCAGTGGACTGAATGCTTTTAAAGGCGTTTTCCAAATTCAAACTTCAGTACCTGGGTCTCTTACTTATGGAGACAAAGAGTGTCATATTTTGAGTTTTGAGAGTGGAAACTATTATATTATTGATTTCTATGCCCGAGGAGTAGTACCCTGGGCATAACTGATAAGGATTTCTTATCTAATTAGATGCCCTTGTCTTTTGATCTAGGGCATCAACAAAGATGAAATGCATTAAAGAGCTGACATAAGCTATTTGATTACATAGTCTGTTTCATTATATGACTTACTATCTAAGGTAAACAAATAGTTTTTTTCACCCGTTGTTTGTCATCCTTTGAAAGTAAGATCCATTTAACTCTTATTTTAACAATAAGACTGAAATTATAGTTCAGTGAGCACACTATTGTTAAAGTATTTACAAAAAGCTGTGTAAATAAAAAATAAGTAATCTTTAGAGAAAATCTTGAAGGTAGTTGACGTTTACTGTTTTTAAAAAGAATTATTTAATTAGGTTGTAGCTTCTCTAACAGCTTTAGTGTATTTAAGGTATCTAGAAACTTGAAATATATTTGACTTTATGGATCTAATTCAGTTCATAATCCATATTCCTTCTATTTCTTAGCTCTGTGACCTTGGGAAAGTCACTTTGCCTTTATGTCCCTCAAATCCTTCAAAGGAATTTAGAGTCTAGCTGTCTCAAGTTCATAGCTGCAAATAAGACTAAGGTAACTTTGTAAGTGTTTGATAAAGGTCTCACGGCGACACTGCATGCCATTGTCTTCTGACATGAAGTGCAGTTTAACAATTGGTGCCTTTTTCTTTCCACGTGAACACGGATATACTGAATCACTTATGGGGATATCTGAATGAATTCTATAACTTGCCTTCTGACAACAAGCTTTTTTCAGTCTAGTGGAATGACAGGCATAATATTTTGTCATTTAAAAACTCATGTAAAATCACCAATTACTCCTAAATGATCAGTTTAGCGGCAGTTTAGTGTATTAGAACTTCCCTAACAACCTCTAGTTCCCTAATGACTTATTTCCCACAGAAGGATTTTTCCCTTTTATATGCTATATAATGCTGTAGAGGAGTTCCACTAAATATGGAAGGAACTTGTATCAGTTTCTTTCTCTTAGTTTTATGATTTTGAGTTTAATCCATGCTGTTACATGTGTGAATAGTCTTTTTATTATTGAATAGTATTCTACTATAAGGATGTACCAAAATTTATCTATTCACCAATTGGTAAACAATTTAATTATTTACAGTTTTAGTGTTTATGAATACAGCTGCTATAAATATTTACATGTATGTTGATAAGCATAAGTTTTCATTTCTCTTAGGTAGTTTTAGGTCGGACATTACTTCATGAGAAACTGCCAAACATTTTTGGAAGTGGCTGCACCATATCTTAAGTCCCACTAGCAGTGTCTGAGAACTCAAGTTGCTCTGAGACCTTACTATTGATTATTTGTCTATATATTTATTTTTAACCACTCCAGTTTCCTTTGATTCCTCCATTATGATATTTTAGGTATTTTTTTGGTCCTGGGAAAGCCTCTTTTCTCTTGGTAGGCTGACAGTTTGGCTAAATGTTTCTATTAAGATGTGAACGTTTGTTTATGTGAAACTGATTCTCCATCAAGTGGAGCTTAGTTAGAAGTGAGCTGTTTTGAATTGCCTTTTGTCAACATATTGAGTTGGTTAAAACACAATATTAATGATTTTTAGGATTAATAAAATTGTTTGCTTCACTGCAGAGACTGCTTCCATAATCCCATATAACTGTTTCATACTAACGAAGCACTCCTAAGAAGAGAGCAAAGGCTTCCATGGAAATTTGTCATCAGCCCAGAAAATCCCTAAAGCTGTGTGTATTCAGTTATTACCCACATAACTAAGAAATGAGAAGGGAGGTCAGGTGAACAACAGTAGGCTTAAGTACAATTGAAATGTCATTTTCACCATTAAACAACAGAAAATTGTGATGTGTGATAATAGTTGACGGTGTCCTGTTTCTTTGTGTAGAATGGCTTTTCTCTCAGTGCTGACTGAATTTCATCGCACTAGTTTGTCACCTGTCACGTTTGGGTTGCTTCAACTACACAATATAGATAACGACAGTCTGTATAATTTAACAATCCCGTGCCAACATTTTGTTTCTTCTTATCAAGAAGAACTAAGATTATCTTTCCCCCCTATAACTTTGGAATAACAAAAAATTGAAGGATTTCTCTTTTTGCTGTCTTGTATTTTGCAGGTGGCTTGTCTAATATCTTGCATTTTTGTCCTGGTAGTCATCTATGCGATAGGGCCCCTGCTTTACTGGCTGCCCATGGTAAGCAGTACTTTTTATTATTTAATTTTAAACTTTAACATTAAAGAGAATCATTCCATTTTAAGCATTTCTTTGAAGAACAACCTCAGTGATCCTAACTCTGAGAAGTTATGTGGCATAAGTAATGGTTGTATGGAGGAGAGATAGAAAGAGCCCACATCTGATGGGTAAGGTACGGGAGGGTACCACGGCTGTTTTCATTTAATTAGATTTATTCTGTGTTCAGTTGGAAGGTAGAATTAAGCAATCTTTGTTATGAGAAATAGACTTTGGAAGAAGTTTATAAAATTTAGACTCTTAGAAAATGCATGCTGGGCAAGAGAGTAGGGAACAAAATATTTCTTGCCACCCTTGATACATCTTTATACAAAGTGACTCAGAACATTAGTGTGGGTATCTGCCTTGCTTTTCGCAGGCCTGGGACACTATAGCAAGATGCTGGTCTTCAGGGATCCAGAGACAGTTCTTGTTCTAATTCTTCATTCATGTAATTAGAATAAATCATTTTCATGAGAGGATCTTCCAATAATCAAGTTTATTTCTCAAGAGACTTATAAATATATTCTGATGCAACCAGATAATTTATATTCAAGATGATTAAAGAAATACATGATACACTGAATTTTGCAATAAGTTGCAAACAAATGGCAATGAATAATTATTATAAAGTTAGCAGGACATTCAGTCTTATCACATTCACCCTTATAATTCACTACTTTTCTTTTTATTTCCTCCTTTTTTTAAGAATGGAATAACATTTACCCTGTGACTTTTCTAGAACTGATATTATGTTCTTAAAGTACAGTAATAGGTTAGTTCTAAACAAAATGAATATTACTTTAGTCTTCTAAATGGTAACTATTCTCTAGTAAGTATTTAGAAAACAAAGACATAACATACCTTGATTCTTTTAAATTTAGATTAAAGTCTTTATCTTGCATCTTTATCAGCTTATTTTTTATTTGTAGTGTGTTTTTGCAAGTATTATTGTTGTGGGACTGAAGGGAATGCTAATACAGTTTCAAGATTTAAAAAAATACTGGAATGTGGATAAAATTGACTGGGTAAGTAGAAGTTTAATCTAAAATTGCTCTCTTGGCTTAAACACATGTTACAAAATAAGCTTTAATAGTTCCATTTGCAGAAGATAGTTTTAGCCATTTAAGTCTTACATTTTACAAACAGTTTTTACTTATTTACAAACTATAATTTTTTTCAAAGTCTTAAAACATTTTTTATAAGAACAGAAATGGAATTGTATCAAGTTTTGACTGATGTGCTGTTTAAGACCTTTTTAAAAAAATGTTATCACTTGAATGGTTTGTGAATTCCCAGTTTCCATTATGAATTGATTATAGAAGTTAAGATCATCAAGAAACAGCTAGTAGAAATATGACTATATATAACATATATGAAAAGCCAGCATTGATTTCTAAGAAACATGTGCTTCATTGACATAGGATAAGCATACTAATAGTGACCATGTTCTCAGTCGCTCAGTCATGTCCAAGTCTTTACAGTCCCATGGACCGTAGCTCCCTAGGCTCTTCTGTTCATGGGATTTCCCAGGCAAGAATACTAGAGTGGGTTGCCATGTCCTTCTCCAAATGGTGACCATATTCATTCTAAATGCAGAGTCTCATGAATTGCTTTTTTAAATGAGTTACATTGAGAAGAATATTATGTTAATAGTATATCACTAGGAACACATTCCTCTGGTGGCTCAGCTGGTAAAGAATCTGCCTGCAGTGCGAGAGACCAGAGTTCGACCCCTGGATTGGGAAGACCCCCTGGACAAGGGGATGGCAACCCACTCCAGTATTCTGACCTGGAGAATTCCATGGACAAAGGAGCCTGGTGGGCTACAGTCCATGGAGCTGCAAAGAGTCAGACACAACTGAGCGGTTAACAACATAACACAAAGGAACAGATTAAATTATACTATAAAATACGGATTCCACTAACATCAGTTTTTAGTATGCTTGTTCTAGAGAAATGTGTCTATGTGAGAACATTCAGTATTCTCTCCCTCCCATAGATGGGTGAGCTATTTCATGAGTAGACTCTGCTTAGCTCTATTATGGCATTTACCATATTGAAATGCAATTATCTATGTACTCCTCTTTCAAATTCTTTACTCTGAGAGACTTTGGAGGATTATTTATCCTGGAGCCTAATTTAATAATACTCCTCTTATATCTCAATATTACTGAGCTCCTACCAAGGTACAGTACTAGGTGTTATGTGAAAATGCAGAGATGAATAAAGAAGTACTTATCGTCTTCAGACACTGATATCTGTGCAGCGTGCAGACACAGACACATTAACTGTTACGTGAGGCATGATACAACATAACAGAAGCAAAAGTAAGAACTTGGCACTGGAGAAAAGTAGAAGCTGAAACATTTAGTTTGGACTGGGTTAATACAGTAGAGTTACAGCAGAGCTGAAATGTGGACTGAGACTTGAAGGAACAATGTTTTTTGGGCAGTCCAAGAGGCCAAAATTAACCAGGCTGATGAAGGAACAAGACTTTTTTAAGGTGATATATATGAAGTGGCACATGAAAATAGAAAAACTGAGAAGATGCAAAGTTATTTAACAAGCTATTGATAATCCCATGATAAAGGTATTGATAAGAAACTCATTAATCACATAAGGGGGAGGACATTATCATAATGGAAGGGGAGAGATCTCTAGGAAGTGTCAGAGGATGAGATGGCATCACTAACTCAAACTAACATTAGTTTGAGTAAACTCAGGGAGATAGTGAAGGACAGGGAAGCTTGGCATGCTGTCATCCAAGGGGTCGCAGAGTTGGACATGACTTAGCAAATGAAAAACTATATATATGTATACATATATATATATATATATATATTTATGCAATGAAATATCATTCAGCTATAAAAAGGAACAAAAATGGGTCATCTGTAGAGATATGGATTGACCTAGAGACTGCCATAAGGAGTGAAATATGCAGAAAGAGAAAAGCAAATATCATAGAATAATGTATGTATGTGGAATGTAGAAAAATGGTGCAGATCAACCTATCTTCAGGGCAGGAACAGAGATGCAGATGCAGAGGCTGGACATGTGGACGATGGTGCAGGCGGTGGGGTAAGATGGATTGTGAGGCTGACATGTATACCCTACTGTGTGTGAGGCCAGTGGGAACCGCTGCGTAGTGCAGGGTGCTCAGCTCAGGGCACTGTGGTGATCTAGGCGGGTGGGATGGAGATCCAAGAGGGTGGGGATACATGTAAAAGTTCAGTTCAGCTCAGTTCAGTCTCTCAGTCCTGTCTGACTCTCTGCGACCCCATGGACTGCAGCACGTCAGGCCTCCCTGTCCATCATCAACTTCCAGAGCTTACTCAAGCTCATATCTATTGAGTCGGTGATGCCATCCAACCATCTCATCCTCAGTCGCCCCCTTCTCCTTTCACCTACAATCTTTCCCAGCATCAGGGTCTTTTCCAATGAGTCAGTTCTTTGCATCAGGTGGCCAAAGTATTGAAGTTTCAGCTTCAGCATCAGTCCTTCCAAATGAGTATTCAGGCCTGATCTCCTTTAGGATGGACTGGTTGGATCTCCTTGTTGTCCAAGGGACTCTCAAGAGTCTTGTCCAACACCACAGTTCAAAAGCATCAATGCTTCGTGCTCAGCTTTCTTTATAGGCCAACTCTCACATCCATACATGACCACTGGAAAAACCATAGCCTTGACCAGATGGACCTTTGTTGGCAAAGTGATGTATACTCACAGGCTGATTCACTTTGTGGTGCAGCAGAAACACACACCATTGTAAACCAACTGTACCCTAATAAGTAAACTAGAGAGCCTTATGCATCATTAGTAGTAAGCTACCTTAGTTCTTTTAATAGCAGTCCTAGAAAAGAGAAAGCTATTGAAAATGACCAAAACTATTCACAGTTTTATTTGCAATATTATTACATTAAATGAGAAAATAGTGGAAAATTATGGCATGCTTTTGAACCAAACACATAAACCAACAATTTACAGATTTTAAATAAATTCTTTGTGAGGATTGAATTAGCGGTTGGCAACATCTCTATATAAAAGACTGAACTTTGTCACTTTGCCTTTCCATTAACCTCTACCACAGGGAGTCTGATGGAGTGTGGATTTGTTTCTGTTTTTCTGGACTTTGTGTGTGTGTTTGTGTGAACATATATTTTTATTTCTCTCAGGTAATTACCCAGTAGTGAAACAGGTTGGTTATGTGGTATGTGTATGTGTATATATATATATATATATATATATATATATATATATATATACCTCCCTGTAGCTCAAATAGTAAAGAATCTGCCTACGATGCAGGAGACCAGCATTTGATCCCTGGGTCTGGAAGATCCCCTGGAGAAGGCAGTGGCAAGCCACTCCAGCATTCTTGCCTGGAGAATCCCATGGACATAGAAGCCTGGCAGGCTACAGTCCATGGAGTCCCAAAGAGTTGGACACAACTGAGTGACTAACACACACACACACACACATATATATAATTTAATTTGTAAAAATATATATAATTTATTTTTAATTGGAGGATAATTGCTTTAGAATGCTGTGTTGCTTTCTGCCATACAACAATGTGAATCAGCTATAAGGATACATATGTCCCCTCTTTATTGAATCTTCTTCCCACTCTCCAACCCATCCCACCGCCCCTGGTTGTCAGAGGGCACAAGTTTGAACTTCCTGTGTTATCCAGAAACTTCCCACTAGATACCTACCTTGCATATATTAATGTATATCTGGGTCTTGTAGTGTTTTTATTCCTAGTTTGTAAAGAAATCTTCATAATGTCTCCATAGGGGCCCTATCAATTTACTTTCCCACTAACAGTGAAAGAAGTTTGCCTTTTTTCCACATCCTCTCCAACATTTATTTTTTGTAGATTTTTTTATGATGGCATTTCTGACTAGTGTAAGGTAATACCTCATTATACTTTTGATTTGCATTTCTCTAATAATGAGTGATATTGAGCATTTTTTCCCCTGTGTTTGCTGGCCAGCTGTATGTCTTTTTCAGAGAAATGTCTGTTTAAGTTTTCTGCCCATTTTTAGATTGGATTGTTTGTTTTTCTGATATTGAGCTTGCTGCATGAGCTGCTTATATGTTTTGGAGATTAATCCTTTGTCAGCTATTTCATTTCCAACTATTTTCTCCCATTCTGAGGATTGTCTTTTCATCTTGTTTATGATTTCCTTTGCTGTGCAAAGGCTTTTAAGTTAAATTAGTCCCATTTGTTTATGCTTATTTTTGTTTTCATTACTTTAGGAAGTGGCTCAAAGAGGATCTTGCTATGATTTATGTCGAAGAGTGTTCTGCCTATGTTTTCCTCTAAGAGTTGTATAAACTTTTGGTCTTACATTTAGGTCTTTAACGCATTTTGAGTTTATTTTTGTGTACGGTATTAGGAAGTGTTCCAATTTCATTTTTTTACATGTACGTACACTTGTCCAGCATTCCCAGCATGGCTTCTGGAAGAGGCTGTTGTTTCTCCATCAGCCTGTGTTTCTGTTTTTGTGTCAGGATCATGCTCTTTTGTTTATTCATTCTTTCTGACAAAGCAAGGGACTTTATTAGGAAGGGATGCCTGAGTGGAGAGCAGTAGGGTAAAGGAATCCAGGGGAACTGCTCGGCCACGTGGCTCACAGTCTTAGGTCTTATGGTGATAGTATTACTTTCCAGGATCTCTTTGGTCAATTATTCTGACTCCTTCCTGGTGTTTCCTGGTGGCACGCACATTGCTCAGCCAAGATGTATGCCAGAAAGAAGGATCCTGAGAGGTAGTCGGACATGTGAGTACCATATTGTCTTGATCACTGTAGCTGTAGAGTGCAGTCTAATGTCAGGAAAATTGATTCCTCCAGCTCCATTGTTCTTCCTCAGGATTGCTCTGGCTATTTGGAGTCTTTTATGTTTCCATAGACATTGTAAATTTTATTGTTCTAGTGCTGTGAGAAATGTCAATGTTAATTTGATAGAGTTTGCACTGAATCTGAATTACTTTGGTTAGTATAGTCATTTTCACAATATTTATTCTCCCAGTCTAAGAACATGGTATCTCTCTCCATCTGTTTGTGTCATCTCTGATTTTTTTCACCAGTGTCTTAATTTTCTGCATACAGATCTTTTGTCTCCTTGGTATATTCCTTGGTCTTTTATTTCATTTTATGTGTTGCAATAGTGAATGGAATTAATTCCTTAATTTTTCTTTCCGATTTATCATTGTTCGTATATAAGAATGCAAGGTATTTCTGTGTATTGATTTTGTATCCTGTGACTTTATTAAATTCATTGATAACCTCTAGTAATTTTCTGGTAGCATCTTTAGGACTTACTATGTATAGTACCATATCGTCTGTAAACAGTGAGAATTTTACTTCTTTTTTCATCTAGATTCCTTTTATTTCTTTTTCTTCTCTGATTGCCATGGCTAGGACTTCCAAAGCTATATTGAAAAATAATGGTGACAGTGGGCATTCTCGACTTGTTCCTGATCTTAGAGAAAATTCTTTCAGCTTTTCACCATTGAGAATAATATTTTCTGTGGGTTTCTCACATATGGCCTTTATTAGGTTGACATAGGTTCTGTCTATGCCTATTTTCTGAAGAAGTGTTATCACAAATGGGTGCTGAATATTGTAAAAAGCTTCTTCTGCATCTATTGAGAATATCATATGATTTTTATCTTTCAATTTGTTAATATGATATGTAACATTGGTTGATTTGCATATATTGAAGTATTTGTAGGATTAAACTCTAATTAATCATGGTGCATGATGTTTTTAATGTGTTGTTGGATTCTGTTTGCTGGAATTTTGTTCAGAAATTTTTCATCTATGTTTACCTTTGATATTGACCTGTAATTTTCCTTTTTTGTGATGTCTTTTCCAGTTTTGGCATCAGGGTAATGGTGGCCTTCTAGAATGAGTTCATTAGTGTCCCTTCCTCAGCAATTTTTTGGGAAGAATTTAAGGAGCAACAGCATTAACTCTTCTCTAAACATTTGATAGAATTCACCTGTGAAGCCATGTAGCCCTGGGTTTTGTTTTTGGGAGATTTCTTTTTTTATCACAATTTTGATTTACATGCTTGAGAGTGATCTGTTTGTATTTCTGTTTATTCCTTGTTCAGTCTTAGAGGTTGTAATTTTCTAAGAATTTGTCCATTTTTTCCTAGGTTGTACATTTTATTGGCATATAGTTGCTCGTGGTAGTCTCTTATGATCCTTTGTATTTCTGCATTGTCTGTTGCAATCTCTCATTTTTCATTTCTAATTTTGTTCATTTGAGTCTTCCTTCTTTTTATCTTGATGAGTCTGTCTAATGGTTTATGAATTTTGTTTTTCTTCTCAAAGAACAAGTTTTTAGTTTTATTGATCTTTGGCATTTTTCTTTCATTTCTTTTTTATTTATTTCTTTTCTCATCTTATGATTTATTTACTCCTACTTACTTGCTGTGTTTTTTGTTTGTTTTTTGTTCTTTTCCCAGTTGCATTATGTCGTCTATTTGATATTTTTTCCTATTTCTTGAGATAGGATTGCATTGCTATATTCTTCCCTCTTAGAACTTCCCAATAGGTTTTTTGGGTCATCGTGTTTTCAGTGTCATTTGTCTAAAGGTATTTAAGAAATCTTTTTAGTAACCTATTGGCTATTAAGAAGTATATTGTTTAAATCTCCATGTGTTTGTGCTTTTTTACAGTTTCTTTCCTATTATTAATATCAACTGTTATAGCATTGTGGTCAGAGAAGATACCTGTTACAATTTCAATTTTCTTAGATTTAGTAAAGCTTGATTTGTGACCCAAGATGTGACCTATCCTGAGAATGTTCCATGTGCACTTGAAGAGAAAGTGTATTCCAGTGCATTGGCTGGAATGCTCTGAAGATATCCATTAGGTTCATCTGATCTAATGTGTAATTTGAAGCTTGTGTTTCCTTATTAATTTTCTGCCCGGAAGACCTGTCAATTGGTGGGAAAGTCCCCTACTATTATTGTGTTGCTCTTGATTTCCCTTTTATGTCTGTTAATGTTTGCCTTATGTGTTGAGGTGCTCCTATGTTGGGTGCATGACTATTTACAATGTTCTGTTTTCTTCTTGGATTGATAGCTTGATTATTATGTATCATCCTTCTTTACCTCTTGTAATGTTTTTTATTTTAAGGTCTAGTTGTCTGATATGTGAATTGCTTATAAAGTCTATTTGTCTGATATGCAAATTGCTACCCTGGGTTTCTTTTGATTTCCATTTGCCTGAAATACAATTTTCTATCCTCTCACTTTCAATCTGTATGTGCCCCTAGGTCTGAAGTGGGTCTCTTTTAGAGAGCATATATAAGGGTCTTATTTCTGTATCCATTCAGCTAGTCTATGTCTTTTGGTTGAAGCATTTAACCCATTTACACTTAAAGTACTTATTGGTGTATATGTTTCTTTGGGCATTTCCTTAATTGTCCTGAGTTTATTTTTGTAGGTCTTTTCCTTCTCTTGGGTTTCCTGCCGTTAGAAGTCCCTTTAGCATTTGTTGTATAGCTGATTTGGTGGTGCTGAATTGACTTTTGCTTGTCTGTAAAGCTTTAGGTTTCCGCCTCAAATCTGAATGTGATCCTTGCTGGGTAGAGTAATCTTGATTGTAAGTTTTCTCCTTTCATAACTTTAGGTATATCTTGCCACTCCCTTTTGGCCTGCAGAGTTTCTGCTGAGAGATCAGCTATTAACCTTATATAGTTTCTCTTTATTTTACCTGTTGCTTTTCCCCTTCTTGCTTTTACTATTGTTTTCTTTGGGTGTAATTTTTGTTAGCTTGATTAATAAGTGTCTCGATGTGTTTCTCCCTGAGTTTGTCTTATATGAAACTCTCTGTGCTTCTTAAACTTGTTTGGCCATTTCCTTTCCCATGTTAGAGAAGTTTTCAACTATAATTGCTACAGAATTTTTTCTCAGGCCCTTTCTCTCTTCTTCCTCTTTTGTTGTTCAGTCACTAAATTGTATCCAACTCTTTGTGACCCCATGGACTTCTGCACGCCAGGATTCCCTGTCCTCCTGTTTTGTGTGGATCTGTATATTCCTTCCCAGTGGTCAGGGACTCCTGCCAGTCCTCAGCTGGTGCTCTGTGGGATCCCCACCTGCAGATGTATTCCTGATGCATTGTGGAGAGAGATGTACTCCACATCCACCTAGTCCTCTGCCATCTTGTCACCTTCCCTGGGCTTTTGTCTACTACTCCTTAAATGATGTATTCTTGCTGAGAGATTTCATCACAGGGATGTTGTAGAGCAAGACTGTGAGGACTTAGCAATCAGGAGGAAGATGAGCATACGAAAGGACCCATACACTCTGTCTCCTGTTCTCTTCAAGGGCATATGGGTCAGTACATACTTATTCACAGTATGTTTTGCTGCCAACATTGGGCTGCTGTTTGGTGTTGTGTGTACTGTAGCTATCATGATTGGTCGCTTCCCAAGGTAAGATATTATTTAAATGCTGTTTATTCTGACACAGCAGCAAAATAAATGGTGTTGGCAGTTACTTTTATTTCTGTGGAATAGATGGTATTATAATCTCATGCTTTTAGATTTAAAGCTAGAAACAAAAGTTTTTATCTACATGTGATATATAACAATGTTAGTCTTAATGGAGAAGAAATGGCCTTAATGGAGGAGAAATATTTTGTTATAGCTATAAAATAGAATATATAAAAACTATTAAAGTGAATTAATTAGCCTCATAGCCATATACTGCATTATAGAGTTACTTTTTTTTTTTAATTAAGGGAATGGATATAGTCTCTAATGAGATTAATCTATGAGATTACAATATAGCAGTGTAATCATTTGAAAAGTTAAATAGCCTCAATACATTTAATTTTTCTGAAGTTGTATTAATTTAGTTACTTTTTCCAGATAACTTATTAAAAAGTGCATTGTTTTTGTTTTTTACTAAACATCTGTAAAGCATTCCATATTTTGACTATTTTTTTGTTTGCTCAGTGTTCACCATCTGATAAAGCTTCTACTCATATCTTATCCTTCTTTTGAAATTCTTTGTGAAATAATGTAATCTGAAAAATTAAGTTTTATCTCTATAGATTCAATTGTTATAGAGTCTATCAGTGCAGTTCAGTTGCTGAGTGATGTCTCATTCTTTGTGGCCCCATGGACTGCAGCACGCCAGGCTTCCCTGTCCATCACCATCTCCCGGAGCTTGCTCAAACTCATGTCCACTGAGTCAGTGATGACATCCAATCATCTCATCCTCTATCATCCCCTTCTTCTCTTCCTTCAATCTTTCCCAGCATCAGGGTCTTTTCCAATGAGTCAGTTCTTTGCATCAGGTGGCCAAAGTATTGGAGTTTCAGCTCCAGCATCAGTCCTTCCAATGAATATTCAGCGTTGATTTCCTTTAGGATGAACTGGCTGGATCTCCTTGCAGTCCAAGGGACTCTCAAGAGTTTTTCCAACATCACAGTTCAAAAGCATCAATTCTTCAGCGTTCAGCTTTCTTTATGGTCCAACTCTCACATCTACACATGACTACTGAAAAACCATAGCTTTGACTAGATGGACCTTTGTTAGCAAAGTAATGTCTCTGCTTTTTAATATGCTGTCTAGGTTGGTCATAGCTTTTCTTCCAAGGAGTAAGCATCTTTTAATTTCATGGCTGCAGTCACCATCTGCAGTGATTCTGGAGCCCATGAAAAGAAAGTCTGTCATGGTTTCCATTGTTTTCCCATCTATTTGCCATGGAGTGATGGGACCATGATCTTAGTTTTTTGAATGTTGAGGTTTTTTTTTTGAATATTGAGTTTTAAGCCAATTTTTTCACCCTCCTCTTTCACTTTCATCAAGAGGCTCTTTAGTTTTTCTTCACTTTCTGTTATAAGGGTGGTGTCATCTGCATATCCGAGGTTATTGATATTTCTTCCAGCAATCTTGATTCCAGCTTTTGCTTCATCCAGCCCGGCATTTCGCATGACGTAGTCTGCATATAAGTTAAAAAGGCAGGATGACAATATGCAGCCTTGGTGTACTTCTTTCCCAGTTTGGAGCCAGTCCGTTTTTCCATGTCCAGTTCTGACTGTTGCTTCTTGACTTGCATACAAGACGGTCGGGTCATGGTGGAGAGTTCTGACAGAATGTGGTCCACTGGAGAAGAGAATGGCAAACCACTTCCATACTCTGGCCTTGAGAACCCCATGAACAGTATGAAAAAGCAAAAAGATATGACAGTGAAAGATGAACTCCCCAGGTCAGTAGGTGCCTAATATTCTACTGGAGAAGAGTGGGGAAATAACGCCAAAAAGAATGAAGAGATGAAGCCAGAGTGAAAACAATGCCCAGTTGTGGATGTGACTGGTGATGGAAGCAAAGTCTGATGCTGTAAAGAGCAACATTGCATAGGTACCTGGAATGTTAGATCCATGAATCAAGGTAAAATGAAAGTGGTCAAACAGGAGATGGCAAGAGTGAACATTGAGATTTTAGGAATCAGTGAACTATAATGGACTGAAATGGGTGAATTTAATTCAGATGACCATTATATCCACTACTGTGGGCAAGAATCCCTTAGAAAAAATGGAGTAGCCCTCATAGTCAACAAAAAAGTCTGAAATGCAGTACTTGGGTGCAGTCTCAAAAATTACAGAATGTTCTCTGTTTCCAAGGCAAACCATTTTTGACTGATGCACTTACATGTGTGTTATACTTCAACGAAACTGAAAAATTAAATCTGTTGTGTGTCAAACGGGGAGGATATGGGGAAAGCCAGATTCTAATTAACATCTTCCTTTGCTCAGCATGGTATATTAAATTTAAGAGGGAAGAGTTCATTGACTTAAAAGGGAGTTGAAGTTAAAAAAAATTAACTATGAATCTTCTCTATATACGTAGGAAAATTCCTTTTCTATCTTTGAGTTTTGATGTGGAAGATATGGTGAAATGTAAGAACATTGGCTTTGTGGGGAAACCTGATAGATGGACTTATGTTTTAATAACATGCGTGCCCTTTCTTCCTCTCTAGCCAGATGGATGGAAGAAGACTGACCTTCTGCCAGCATGCATCTGTCCCTTTGGGTCACCTGTGGATGGTACTTAGTGTTCAAGATACACCTGAGCTTTGTGAGTTCACACTGTAAGTAACACATTGCTGCTTGTGTGTTAGTCTTATCTCCTCAGTTAGACTGTGAACATCATGTAAACCAAGACCTGGCATTTCTTATTTCTGTGCAATCTCCACCATAATAAGGAGAGAATGGACCACAGAGGCTCAGTAAGCATGTTCCATTGTATTCGGTTGGCCAAAAAGTTCGTTTGGGTTTTCCTAATATCATACAGAAAAACCTGAATGAGCTTTTTGGCCAACCCAATAGAATGTCAGATCACTGAGTTTGTGAAATCTGAGGTCTAAGGAGGTAAGTCATTTGCCCAAAGTCACTTGGCATCGTTGTCTTCTAAGTTCCATCCTTGTCCAGCCAAGATCCCTGCACAGCCTTGGTGAGGAGAAACAAACCACGCGCCTTCTGTTCTGTTCCCTTGGTCCTTCCTTACTTCTTAGTGCAGAGATGCAGAAATACAGTAACTCAAGTTTGTGAATTCTGATTGTTCTGCTTGCTGATTCACAGAGCAAATAACTGCCTAAATATGAGGCTCCTTGGCTTTGGGAAGGAGGAACAATCTGCATAGTCTTAAAAAAGTCGAAGACAGTAAGTGACCTGGCTCAATTCAGTGTTCAGATCTGCAAAATGAGAACGTATCAAGCTTTTGTGCACCTTCTGTGCCTTTTCATTTAACTCCAGGGGTGATGATGAAATTCAAATCCTTATAAATCCCGAAAGGTGTTGAAATCTAATCTCAGTCTTTTGAAAAATTGCTTATTGTTTGCTAAGGGTCACTTGAGTTCTTTTCAACAAGAATGCTTCATCCAAGTAAGGATTATTAACATTGGTTTTCCAAAGTATAAAAATAAGGTAATTAGATAAGAAACAACCTGACTTTTGAGGCTCTATTCTATAGATTCATTAGGGATCTAATCTATAGATTCATTAACTTAAATAATTACTAGCATCTCTTATAGACACAAACAATTAATAAGCACAGACAACACGTTAATAAGCACTATCCAGAAGTGTCACATGTGTGTGTGTGTACCTCTACTTGGGGGGAGGTGAGAGTGAGGGATGAGGGGAGAGGGAAGGAGGAAGGGGAGGAGAGAGAATATGAATGTGAATGATTGTGTCTTTTACTGAGCACTTATTACATGTCAGGCACCATACTAAGCATTTTAAATTCCTTATTTTCTTTAACCTTCATACTTATTCCAAAAGTATTATCTTTACTTTATATTTAAGGTGTAGCTGATTGCTTTTTCCAAATACCACCACTGCAACCTCTCCCATTCCACATGTTCTTCTTACAATGTGACTTTTGACCCTTGTCCTACTGAAAGGTAGGACAAAGGAACATATGTTCCTTCCTTTCTGATCTGGCTGGGCTGGTGACTCTGGCAGAAGTCTCGGGGTAGGTCATGAGATGTGTTACAGCTTTTGCCTGCTTCCTCTTGGTTGCTTGCTCTTGGGACCTGGCCATCATGCTGTGAGGAACCCCAGCAGAGCTTGCAGAGGGAATGTGTAGGTAGGTGGTCAGAGCAGCAGCCTCCATTGCCAGCCATGTGAGTGAGTGAGCCTGCAGGTAATTCCACCCCCCACTGCCAAGTGATCCACAGCCTTGTAGCTTCTCTATCCGAGGTCTCAGGCATCTGTAAGCAAGAACCAGCCATCCCACTGTGCCTGTATCCAAGTTTCCTGACCCAGGGAATCTACGAGCAGAATAAAAAAGCTGCTGTTTTGTGCCACAAATCCAGGCTTGTTATACAGTAACAGAGGCTCGGAGTTGCAAAGCTAGTTGCCCAGGATCACACAGCAAATTAGAGTAAGAAGCAGAGTTAAGCATAGGTCTCACTCCAGAGCTCATGAGGTTCTTAATTACTCTCTTGAAAAAGCCTCACATAGTTGCAAGTCCTGCAAAACCAGTGTCTGTACACACTCTGGGATACAGAGGAAACCATCATAATGCTGACTGCTAAGGAACAAAACCAGGTACCCGGGAGATCAGGAGGGGACTGGTGGGCAGTGTGGTCCAGCAGGAAGAATCACTGCCCCGGTGATGAGTTTTGCCAGGGAAGCAGGCAGGAGCTCAGATGCAGTTCCTGAGGCTTGAGCCATGGAGTAGCCCTGGGATGGAGTGATGCTGCCAGCGTGCTCGAGTCGTAACTGCACCTGGCAGCCTTCCCTCTCTCCGTGGGAACAGCCTCCAGACGTCCCTCTGGCCAGTGCTGGGCCAGGAGCACATAAAGAACTGCATGTCAGCAAGCGCTGGAAGCTCTTAGCAGAGAGTAAATGATTAGTGGGAGGCCAGGGACAAAGCTGAAAAAAGGAAAGTGGTAACACAACAGAAGGGAAAGAAAATTAAAAATGTTTGAACTCCTGGTGTATGCCAGGTATTAGGCAACATGCTTTAGCTTCTCTTTGTTCATGTACTCTTATAAGATCCCATGATATTTGTATTAGTGGCCTCTTTTTAAAATTAAAAAAATTTTAATTGAAGTATAGTTTACTTACAATGTGTTAATTACTGTGGTATAGCAAAGTGATTCAGTTATACATACATATATGCATATATACGTATATATATACACACACATATATATACACAATATTTTTGTTATATTCTTTCCCATTAAGGTTTATCACAGGATACTGAACATCGTTCTCTGTGCTATACAGTAGGACCTTGTTGTTTATCCATCTCTGTTCAAAGTTTACATCTGCTAATCCCAACTTCTCACTCCATCCCTTTCCCAACTGCTCCCCATGGCAACCACAAGTCTGTTCTCTATGTCCGTAATTCTGTTTCATAGATAGACTCATTTGTATGATATTTTAGATTCCACATGTAAGTGACATCATATGCTATTTTTCTTTCTCTTTTTAACTTACTTCACTTAGTATGATAATCTCTAGTTGCATTTATGTTGCTGCAAGTGGCACTATTTCATTCCTTTTTATGGTTGGGTAATATTCCATTATATGTATGTACCACATCTTTATTTAATGGCCTCTTTTTTTAAAGAGGAAACAGACTTGGCAGTTAAGTTACTGGCTCAAGCCTTACTAGCTAAGAACTGATGAACTAAGATCATGGCTCAGTATAAAGTGTCTGTGTGCAAAGCAGGAGATGTGTGTTCCATCCCTGGGTTGAGAAGATCCCCTGGAGAAGGAAATGGCAACCCACTCTAGTATTCTTGCCTGGTAAATCCCATGGACAGAGAAGCCTGAGGGGCTACAGTCCATGGGGTCACAAAAGAGTTGGATGTGACTTAGCGACTAAACAACAACACCAAAGATCAAAACCCAGGTCTGAGTAATTAACAGGATACTTGGTCTTGAAACACAGTCCTACTCTGCTTTGCTTGGGCTCTCCTGCCACAAACCACGTCTTAGCCGAAGCTCCTTCTAGAAGTTCACCTTCATCCCTTGGGACCAGTCCAAGTCCCTCTTTTTCTTCAAAGCTAACCCAGACTATTTTGGGTCTCAGTGATTTTCTTTTCTATCTGTTGACTATAAATCCTGCACTTGGGAATTATTCAGATGAACATTTTGCTTTATTATCCATCTTTTTTCCTTGTGTATCTTGATTTTTGCAAAGTCCGAAGTCTGTACTCTGGTTTCTTTCTTTTTCACACTGGCCATAATGCCTACCACTGTGCCTAAGGCAAAGTTTATATCCTAATGGTCCTCAACGAAAACATTTGATTGATGAATCCTCATTTGAATCTGTAGGAAAACATACCTACAGTAACCAGAAACAAAGCAAGATAAACTCCCTCTTCATTCTCTCTCCCCATTCTCAGAATGGGTACTGCCACAGAGAACAGGGCATGAAAGAGGGGAGATGGATACCAGCTGAGTACCCAGCCAGACTTGCACAGAAGGGAAGGCATCTTTCTGCCTGACAGCCCCTTCTGTCTGCTGCTCGGGAGATGAATTACCTGGCAGCAGCAGTGGCAGGGATTTCTTAAGAGCCAAGGTCCTCTGATTCAGAAATTAGACCCTCGCTGACATGGTTTCGTCCACAGTGGACCAAGACTTAACACCAATCAGTAAAGGTGCTCCATGGGGAGTAGGGAGTTACTTCCTGCAGCAACCGAAGAACTGGCCCAGCACTGCCCACTTTAGACTTTCTGTTTCTTGGGTGACACTCTATTGGCTATACAATAGCTTATCAGGCCCCCAAAGTCATGGTATTGAATGCGTCATTAAATCTTGTGAGCTCTGAACCCTTGGCTAATGAGTCCCTAGCGATGAGCGTGATTGAAAGGTCCCCCGGCTCAACACATGCCCGCTTCAGTGCCTCTGCTCACAGTGATTCCCCCACCAGAGACTTCCGTCTTCATTTCTCTCTGCTTTTGTGGAAAATCTTAGCTCATTTTCAAGGCACAGTCCAGCGCTTCCCAGAGGCTGTTTGTACTACAACCCACACTAATGTTTCATTTCTCAGAAGAAAATCTAGCATGAGCTCTGCATACCACAGAGTTTAGTCCTCAGAGACACATTCCCCTAGTTCCCCGTGTTCCAAAGAGGCAGCAGGATGCAGTGAAAAGAGCCTACAATTTTGGATCAGTGGGACCAAAACCCATTATTCCCCTGCTATGCAGTCCTGAAGATCTTTTCAGAGTAGCACAGGCATCCTTGTTCATCCACCCTAATAGCTGCATTGTCTGC
Source organism: Dama dama (assembly GCF_033118175.1). Lineage (NCBI taxonomy): Eukaryota > Metazoa > Chordata > Mammalia > Artiodactyla > Cervidae > Dama > Dama dama. Next base: position 116,362 of record NC_083692.1, on the reverse strand, counting down.
CCCTGGATGATGAACCATCACTGTCTTCGGCTGATGGGCAGCAGGCTACTTCCAGCTTTTTAAAACAACAGTGAGAGGAGATTGATTCAAGATGGTGGATCAGAAGGGTGTGTGCTCACCTTCTGTGAGAGCACCAAAATTGCAACTAGCCGCTGAGCAACCGTCGACAGGACACTGGAACCCACTCGAGCAATGAAAATTCTTATACATACCTCTTGTCACATGTGCACAACTGTTTCTAGAGGATAATGTGTCGACTCCAGATGGACCATAATTTTAAGGCCATTTGTAATCCTTTTTGCCTTGTCCTTCCTCCATGCAAGTCTAAAATACCACAGGGAAAAACATGCCCTCTCCAGCGTTTGGCTCTGACTCTGGCATCCACCCTATGCCCACAGTCACCTCCCAGCTGAAACCAAGAGACTGGCTCCTCCAAAGTGGCACGAGTTTCATCTTTGCTCTTGTCTGTTCCACCATCTCCCTCACCAGCTGGCCGGGCTGCACACGCTCTGGGTGGGGCGGAGTGCACTCCCAGGGGGCCCCCTCTTCTTCCCCAGGAGGTGACTTTTAAGGAAAAAGATACTGTAAGGAATATTAATGGAAAAACTCAAAGCCAGAAAAGTCTGTATATATATTTTTAAAGCTAGAGAACCCCACAGAAGAAAAAGGATGTTTTTTATTTCCATGAAATCTGACAATCCATAGGGAGCCCTGAGGGACCATCAAAAGATTTCTGATCTTGGAAGACAATGGTATCTCAAAAATAAATCACGAGTCTTTGAATCCAAAAGACACAGGTTATAATCCCAGCTCTGCTAGAAAACCATGAATAAGGGAGTTAATTGTTGTCTGCCTCAGTTTTCTCATCTATAAAATGGGGTTGATATCCCTGAACAGTGGTTGTCATGATAATTAGAGGCAACATCACATGACACTTAAGAGAGTGCCTGATACATAGTAGACAGGGAACTTTGTTTTCTGGATTGGTCTATTTCATTTCCTTTTCTCCCATTCTTCCTGCTTTTCCTCACATCTATTGAGATCCCAGGACTGACTTTCCCCATATTACACAGGTTAGTGACCACCAGAAATTCTCTCTTGAGTTGCTTTCTCTCCATTAAGTGAAAAATGTGACATGGTCCTTAGAAGGCTACTTGTGAAAGTGCCTATATCCATTCAACAAGCACGTGTTGAGTATTAAGAATGCCTAACCCCTGTGTCAGGTTCTGGATGAGTGGCAAGGATAGGTTTTCCGGTTTGTGTTTTGATAAGGAACAGAATTGGGCAACAGTAGCTCAGGATTGAAGATAGACGATGCCCCCAGAGAGGTTCAGATGACAATTTGGCAATAGCAGCAACTATGTCAATAGCATTTACTGTGTTCATCACCTCTGTGCAAAGGAAGAGCTTTCCACACATGATGTCATTTAATACTCAGAGAATACCCTTGAAGTCAGTGTTCTTACTATCTCCACCTTCCAGAAGAAGGAACTGAGGCACAGAGAAGTTATTTTCCTACGCTGACATGGCCAGTAAGTGGCAGAGCTAGGATTCAGCTGGAAGTGGGCCAGTTCCAGAGATCAAGTTCTGTTCCTGCAATGCATAGCTTCCCGGGAGAACTGGGGTTAGGAGGGCACCAATGGGACGTCAGTATTTGCAAGAGAGAGGGTCATTGAGCAAGAAGGATGATAGAAGCTGCTCCAAATAGAGGGAATGGCAAGACTATAAAGGCAGCTCGGAGCTGAGGGAACAGATTGATGCACAACCTGGCCTGGCTAGAGCCTTGTCTGGACCTGGGAATCAAAGGGACACCAGTCTGAGATGGGGGCTGGAGACATGCCAGGTACCATCCTTCTCCCATTTTGAAGAGGGGAAAGTGAGAGGGGTGGGAAGTGACTCACCCAGTGGGCTAGTAGACTGAGCTTTTTTCTAAGATCTTTTATCACCTCCTCCAATCCTGTGGGCACACCTCCTGTGACACAGCTGCTCCTGATTACCCCCTTGGAAAGGGCTCCATTCTGCTCCCAGCAGCTACTGTGTCTCCTCATTTTAAGGTCCTCTTTCCTAAGCCACCAGATTCACATGGTGACTGTCATCACGTAGATCTCTTGTTTCTGTGCTAGAGGAACGCGCTATTTTCTGCTAGCAACCTTGGGCTTCATTCACCTATGATCTTGCTTGAACACACTTGGGTAGAAGCATTCATTTGCCACAGGTGGATGGTGGTCCTTAAGTCATACTCAAACCATGGGGGTCCCCACAGGACTCTGAGCACACATTCTCCATCAATTCAATTAATGATGCTTTCATTGTTCTCTTTTTAGAACTCAGGACTTCTTTCCAGGTGAACGATTGGGTCTCTGGATCTCAGGGTGCTGTATTTCCGGAGGGGAATTAAAAAGAAACAGGGGTTCTCTCCAGGAAAATGTAGATCTCAGGAAGAGATAGGCAAGTCTTTCTGCATATAGAGCTGTGAGGACTTTGTTTTAATGTAGTCCCATTCACAGCCTGGATTTTCCAAGGTACGTGACAAGAAAGAAAAACACAGCAATCAGATTTTTATCCTTGGAACCAAAAATGAGGGCTGAGAGAGAGGAGAATTCCTTTTAAAAAATCTATGAATATGATATTCTGAGTGTGTCTAAATGCATTAAAGGTACAGTGGTGTTTTATACTCCCCATCATTCTTCCAGGGGTGGCCAACTGCTGGCCCATAAGCTGAATCCAGGTGAACTTTGGCTTCATCTGCAGAGCTCTGCTGGAAGTGACTGTCCAGGGCTGAGTGGGAGTGGTCCACTTTTAGCTGATGCAGGCTTGCCCAGGTCAACACAACCCCCAGCTGACCCCTGTTTTTGTGTTATTGAAAGTGTTAGTCAGTCATGTCCAACTCTTGGCGATCCCATGAACTGTAGCCCACCAGGCTCCTTCATCCATGGAATTCTCCAGGCAAGAATACTGGAGTAGGTTCCCATTTCCTCCTCCAGGGGATCTTCCAGACCCAGGGATCTAACCTGGGTCTCCTGCACTGCACGCAGACTCTTTACTGTCTCAGCCACCAGGGAAGCTTATGCTAAATATCTCTTCTGAGTCCCTTCCCCTTCCCTGTAAGCCAGAATCTTCATCTATGGAATTGGGATGGGGGTGTGATTGCATTTTTTTTTTTTTTTTTTTACTGCCTGCCTCCTCTCACTGGAAGCTAAGCTCTAGGAGGATGGGGGTTTTGTCTGCTTTGTTTGGTGATGTCTCTTGTAGCAACCTGAACCATGTCTGAATGTAACAGGTGCTAAAGAAACATTTCAGGAGAGAAATTGTCCTAAACATCCTTTTCAGCTCGGGAAACACTTTCTGAGTGTTTTCCTATTGTGATTTTGGAGGAAAACAACAAAACCAAACACCTTTCTCCTTCAATTAAACTGTTCAAACCCTGGACATCCATGACAGTCTAGAGATTTGACTTGCCCATTGCTGATGGCCAGAACTGCTGGCTGAGGGGCAGAAAATGGTGCTTTTCATTTGCATGTCCAGCGAAGCTTTTACCCTCCTGTCACTGCCTTCATTTGAACACTTGTATGTGGCTTGTGCAGGCTCTGAAAGTTCTACTCCTGTGCTTCTCCACGGTCTGAGAAACTGATCACTGTCAGAGCTTGGCTCTGGGTCTCGCCACTGGGTAGCAGAGGGTTAAAGTTGGAAAGGAAGGAGGCATGGAGCTGGAGTCCCCAGTGATGGAGGATCACTGTCTCTGCCCAGATCACCCTGTCACAGCTGCAGCTCCTGTTACCCGGGGAGATGTACTCTGGTGAGTCCTATAGGAGCTCCTCCCAGGAGCCTGGCCTGTGGAGGGAGCAGGGTCCCTGCAAGGCCTCTGCCTTCAGTGGCCATGCCCAGGGTCTCACTCCTTTGGCAGATAACACATGCAGGGCAGGCAGATGCTGGGCTCAGCGATTGTGGCAGTTGACTAGCGTGATTTCTGGCTGAACCATGGACCTCACTTCTTACACTTCAAACTGACTTAACTAAACAACATCCTAGCTCAGTGGCTTTCCAATTTTAATGCCCACCTGCCCTGGGGGATGAGGAGGGCTTGTGAAATGTGTATTCCTCTCTCTAGATGCAGAATTTCCAGTTCCTCAGACTTAGGGTGGGGCCTGGAAATCCATGTTTTGACAGGCATCCCAGGTGATTGTGATGCAGGAGTCCCAGCAGAAACCCTCATACCTAGTCCTAAGAGCATCAAACACACATTTCTTGCATCATCGCTGTGCACACATCCTTCCTTACAGCACCGAGTCTGTGTCCTAAATGAGGCTTATGTTTTCTAAAGACGATTAGGATTGTGTGTGTGCTCAGTCATGTCTGACTGTTTGCAATCCCACGGACTGTGGCCCGCCAGGCTCCTCTGTCCATGGAATTTTCCAGGCAAGAGTACTGGAATGGGTTGCCATTTCCTACTCCAGGGGATCTTCCTGATCTAGGGATTGAACCCACATCTCCTACATTGACAGGCAGATTCTTTACCACTAGCACCGCCTGGGAAGATGAAATATTTTATAAATTCAGGCTGCTTCCATCAACTTCCTTGAATATTTGCCCCTTTCACCCCCGCAACACTTCAGTGACACGAGTATTGGCCAGAGGAAGGGGTTTGCATGACTGTCTCTGGGAGGGAAGTGGGGAGAACAAGAGGTGGAAGGGGGAGATTCCTCATCACCCCTGTGTGCACTATAGTCCTGGTTGCTGTGGATTTGTGTGTGAATGCGAAAGTCAGACTGTCATTGGTTATCAGTTTAGGCTCTGTTCATTGGCTACTCTGTTCCCATGGTGAATCAGTCTCAGGGCCCTCAGCAAGCACATTAACCAGGGTTGGGGGGAAGCAGAGTGGTAGTACAGGGTTCCTGGAGATCTCCAAAGTGCCACCACTCCCCTGCCTTAGAATTCTTCTTGCTGAGAGTGATTATCTTCCCTAGGTGAAGATAATTATCATGCATTCTGTCACATTCCAAGATCAGGAGTAAGAGTTCTGAAAGCTGGAATCATCATTTCCTATTTTCCTCTCTTCCGCTAGGAACTTCCACACCCTTCTCCTTTTTCTTACTAGGTCATCTGATCCCAGGAAAGTGGAAGCCAATGGGGAGGGGAGAGGGCCATGGGAATAAAGAGTTGAAAGGCTCACTCTCAGTCCATTTGCAGGCGGTGGAGCCTGGGAGGACACTGGAGGGTGGGCAGCAACAGGCCAGAGGTGTTGCCTTGGGGACCTTAGAGAAAATCCCTTCCCGCTTTGGGGCCTCAGTTTACTCCTGTGTAAATGGGGTAGATGAATTAGATCCTTCTCTTGATCAGAGCCAGACCTAAAGGTCCCTGGAAGTGTGGTGCCATGTTTTCCAAGTGCCCCCTTTCTCTTGGAGGCACCACTGACTCTTCCTCTCCTCCCCTTCAGATATCCAATCTATCAGCCAGTGCTGTCATTTCTAGTTTCAGAGTAGACCGCTAATCCATCTCCATGACCATCATAATTTCCATCACTGTAATTGCCCCTAGACAGCTGTGAGAGCCTGCTGCTCAGTCCCTCTGCTTCCCCTCTTGACTTTTTTCTTCTTTAATTCATTTTCCTCATAGCTCCCCAGAGTAGCATTATAGCATGTAAATCAATCCTTCTCTTACTTAAAACTCCCCGGGGCCTTCCTATGTATTTAGAGTAAAACTTTCAATCTATGCTATGGCCCCGAGTCTCTGTGAGATCTGGCCTCTGCCTGCTTCTCTAATGATACAGTTCTGTGTCAGCCTAGCTCTTCCTTACCTCTCTGCGCCTCGGAGAAGCTTTCTCAGGATACCCTAAGTAAGTCCCCTTTAATTCCACTTCCTCTATTATCTGTTGCCGCAGCAGTTTCATTTTATTCATAGTGCATCACAGTTTGTACATTCACAATTGTTTATTTAACATCTGTGTTACCTCACTGTACTTGCCAGCTCCCTGAAGCAATGACTCCCATACCCTCATACGCCATCATCAACATATCTTTATATCCTCAGCATCCTGTGCTGTACCTTACAGGCAATTAGTAATAACTGTTGAATAAATAAATGACACAAATAGGGGACACAAATGGGTGGAAAGTTATAGAAATGAAAGTTGTGGGAACTGAAGATAAATTTTGCCTGGGGTGATTTTTGTTCTTTCTTTCTTCATATATCCCTTCTGAAAATGTTCTTATCTATGAAAAAAGAAATCTAAAATATCTATTAAAAATAGGTATTTTGGGCACAAGACATAGGCCTGCAAATGCAATTCATGATGGCATTTCTATCTTACCATTAACCAGATTTAAAAAAATTATTTCTTGTGATCACAGCTCAACTGAGTTTTAACTTTCAAAGTTAAAATAGGCTACACAAAGACAATTTCTCATATAAATATTTTAAAGGGAGGAGGGAAGAATCTTGAAAGCCAATCAGTAGCATTTCCTGGTATACATCATTGAAAGTGCTAATGACAGATTATTTTGTCTGTTTGTGGAACTGGTGTAGAAAACTTCAGCTTGAGGGCATGGCAACCCACTCCAGTATTCTTGCCTGGAGAATCTTCATGAACAGAGGAGCCTGGCGGGCTACAGTCCAGGTCACGAAGAGTCTGAGGTCACAAAGAGTCTGAGGTCACAAAGAGTCGGACATGACTGAGCGACATAGTACAGCCCAGCATAGGCACCGTGGCCCATGCTGTTGGCTCACTCATCAACGTCCATTCTCACCCTCCCCATTTTAGAGGCTGAAAAACCTTATTCTTGTCTTTCCTACCTTCAGTGCTACTAGAAGTGATCACAGGCCACTGTTCTGACTAATGAGGTGGATAGGAGACGTCTGCTTAGGGTGGGAAGTATATTGCTCAGCTTTTGTTTTCCTGATCCAGAGAGGCAGAACGGGCTGCAGTACTTCCTCCCCGTCTTCCTGCTTGAACCTGGACACGGCACCTGGGAGCTGCCACCTTGTGCATAGGAGTAAACGCCGGGGCAGCCACACAATAGCAGATCCTCATTTCACTGAACCATGAGCTACTGTCTGCCTCCACTTTCCTTTTCATCTAAGAAAGATAGCTCTCCATCTGGTCACATTACTCTGGTCAGATGATTGAGCTACTTACAACTAACTGTATTTGGCCACATTTCATTGTTTTTTTGTTTTTTTTTTTAGTTGTTGTTAGTATACATTAATATAAATATTGAACAAATTAAGGGAAAAAAACCAAAGCTACTTGTGTATGTATGCAGATATATGCAATTTAGGTGGAATTTAGTCTCCCAAATTCTAAATTCTGAGAATTTATGATACACTGTTAATAAATAGCAAGAAAAATTAATTGAAGCTGATTTGAAAGGATGTTTGAGTATTAAAAAAAAACGTTAAAAATATAATACCTCCTACTGTAACCCAAGGGTGTCTAGTGCTATGTATATCAGAGGCTCTTAAAGCTCCATGGACTTTGATGTTGTTTGTGTCAAACATATAAACAAAAATAACAGAAGCTTCTAGTTGTCTGCTTGGCCCTGGCTTTCATCACTGTCTTAGCATCCTTGTGTTTTTGTCTGGTCCTATTGACAAGTATGTGCCTTTTTTTAAAAGCATATATTCCCATCAAATGTTGCGACGCACATTCTGACTCTTAGCAGGGTTTCTACAGGCTGCTAAGTGCTGGAGTTGGCCAAGCTAGGCCTGGTAAGCATGAGTCCATCTCACGTGGCTAAAACTCCTTATTCTGGCAGGTTGACTCCTCTCGCTGCCTGTCAGACCCTCAAAACCAAAATGACAAATCCTTCTGCCCAGTCCCTGTTAGGGGCGTCTCAGGCATCCAGGAGTGAGTCACTGCGCCTTTTTGTCTGTGGGTTTGCCCAGGAGAGAGAGGTCCTTTGGCTTTTCATTGTGAGCCATGGCATCCTTCCTTCTAGTGAAGTTTACAATACAGAAATTTGATAGAAGAACTGCAGTAGCTTCTCGTTTATTTTGTTTCCTATGTGTTGTCTAAATAGTGTGTTTCGAGTTCTACATGTTTCGGTCTTCATTTGTTGTCGGGTCATAGTTGTGGCAGCTGGGACCTTCGCTGAATTGTGCTGGAACTTTTATGGTGTACATGGACTCTAGTTGTGGCCCACGAGCTCAGCAGTTGGGGCGCCTTAGTTATTCCATGGCACGTGGGCTCTTAGTTCCCTGACCAGGGATGGAACCCACGTCCCCTGCATTGTAAGACAGATTCTTAACCACTAGACCACCAGAGAAGTCCCTGTATCAATCTCTTTTAAACCTCACAACAATACTAGAGGTTGTTTGCCATTTTACCAGTGAAAATACAGAATCACAGAGAAGAGTTGTTTTATTAACAGTGAGGAGGAAGGAGGCTGGGTACTTTCCTGTTGAGTCTCATCTTCACCTCAAGGTCAGTTCCTAAGATAGCCTCACAGAACCCTCAGGAGCCCTGGAAACACCATATGAAAACCCTCTTCTAGCCAGAAGTCACAAACTCACACGCCCTCTCAGGGGCCAGCTGAGCCACAGAGGAGTGAAGCGGCTCACTGGGGGCTGCGGTCCGTGGGGATGTCATGGATCAGCTCCGGAGGGCAGCTGTCACTCGGTTTTGGAGCGTCATTGGCAGATTGTGCAGGTTATAGAAGCATGCCTGGTAGCAGATTCAGTTTGTGGGTCACTAACTTGAGACTTCAGGAGGAACAGTGGGGTGTGTGAAAACACAGCCTGCGGTCAGACCACACGGGTGCCTCTAGGAGGTAAGATGCCCAGCCAAGAAGGGAATACAGGAGAGAAAATAAGCCCATGGGCCTTCTCAGACACCTGCATGTTTGGATGGCCCGTGACACTGAATCATTGCTTCCCACAGTTTATCTACTGGCCTGAGTTATTTTTAAGCAAGCCTTTCCCCTGCTGGGTTCTCTCTGCTCTTTACCATGTGTCTGCCAGCACTGGCCAGGCAGCCAGTCTCACACCTCTTCTCCCACACAACGCCCCCCTCCCCCGACTGTCTTCTTATTTAGAGAAAAACAAGATTATAATGGTGACTGATGAGATGATCTAAATTATACAGCAGGTGAAATGAGTCCTGCGGGAAGCTCCTTAGGAAAATTTTATTCCACTGCCACTTAGGAATATTGGCCCTCGCTGACACTCAAATGTGAGCCAGACAGGTGGTACCGACGCCTCCGGCACATGTGTATGAGGCCTTCGTATTTATGCAGTTATGCCCCCAGAAAGTGAGAGTGTGTGCAAATCTATTCATGCAGCCAAGTGCTAAGCCATGTCTCCCCGCATGCTTTAGAAGCTTGGTAATCGATAAGGGACTGCCTGATTAAAGAGCTCATAGATATTAAGCAACTGTAAAAGGAAGTACAGTCAGTGCTTATTTATCAGGTAAATTGGAGGGGATTTGTGACATGAACATTCCAGAATATAGCTGAAAGAACATTACACAGAGAGATGGAAAGGGGGACCAGTAACTATGGGAACTGATTTAGATGAAAGTGAAGTGTGTCCGACTCTTTGCAACCCCAGAGACTATACAGTCCATGGAATTCTCCAGGCCAGAATACTGGAGTGGGTAGCCTTTCCCTTCTCCAGGGTGATGGTCAAATTTCTTTTCCCCCCTTCTCCTTTACCTTTTCCCTCCCTCCCTCTCTCTCTTCTCTTCTCTTTCTCCCTCCCTTCCTCCTTTCCTTCCTTCCTCTCTCCCTTCCAAAAACCTTTCTCAAAAGAAATTGTATTCACAAGTCCAATATGTAAAACAGATGAAAATGGAGCTACTCATGTCCAATATGAGGGCTGAAACCTCACTAATTTGGCCACCCCAGTATTCTCAATATGATATCTGAGGCATTTCCAAGAAACTTCATTCCCCAACCACAAGAAATGAATTTACATCACCATTGGAACTAGACAGTTTCCAAGATCTTACTCAGAACCAAGAAAAGAAGAACCATTTTCTCTTAGAGATGAAGACACCAAGGTCTACAAGAGTCAAGTGACTTGTCCAGAGCCACACAGAAAGTGCTAGAACCAGAGCAAGAACCCAGTCAGAATTCAGTGTTCCTTCTGCCACTCAGAAATAGTTTGGGATTGTGGTCTGAGTCTTGACTCACCTAACTACCAGCTGTGTAACCTTGGAAAGATATTCCACATTTCCATGGTTCCTCATTTGTAAAAGGAGGTATCACAAGTGTCCCCACCTAATGCTTCTGTGAGGATTCAGTGAAATAAGGCATGAAGAGGACTCAAAACCTTGCTTAGCATGTGCTCAAAAATATTACTGGTACAATACCGCCCCCCCCCACCCCGCCCAATCCCTTTTCTGTACTATAACTACAGAGCACTACACAGTGTATGTCAGACAGTGGGGGTGCCAGGGGAATACAATACTGAGAACCTTCCATCATGGAGCTTAGGATCTAGAGAAGGGAGAGAGATGATGTACATGTGAGTAAGATCGTTAGGATCTGAGAAGTGTTAGGAAGGCAATGATATGAGATGACGGGAGTGTGATTGATGGGGCTACTTACATACAGGGTGAAGGAGACCCTCTCTGTGGTAGTAACCTTTGAGCTGAGAAAATGAATCATATGGAGGAGCTGGCCAGGCAGAGGGCCAGGGAAACAGTTTCAGGTGGAAGGAACAGGAAGTACAAAGGCTCGCAATAAGGTTCAGGAAAATATTGGTGAAATTGAGAAATAAAAAGAAGGCCAGGGTAGATGCAGTGCAGGCCAAAGGAGAAAAGTAGTAGCAATGGAGGTGAAGGAGGACACATGTAACTTTCTGAGTAAACCTTAATGCTCCCCTAAGGCACCCAGCGCTTCATGTGTGGCTCGGGTACCTGCTGAGCTCTAGAATATCACCTTGTTCAGAGATAGTCTAGGTCTGATTTTAACTGAGCCCTCAGCTCTCACATCCTATAGATAAAAGCAATGGAGAAGAGACACAGTGGAGGGAAAGCTGGTTCTGATCCAGTGCAAAATGGGAAAAGGAAATCTGACTTAAGTGTAGGGGGCTACAAACATGGACCGGTGAGTTCATGGGGTTTGAGACTTCTGCCGTTTCCCTCTACAAATTCTTTCCAATCTTTAAAGGTTCCGCTTAAATGCCACCTCTTCCATGAAGCTCTCATGCTTCCCTTTTCCTAACTGTAGTCTATAAAACTCTCCATTCCTCTCTTAAATGTCCACAGAAATATATGCCTCATCAATTTTTATGCAGCCCGCATGCTTTATTAGTTTGAGTTCTTTGATTGCAAGGACAGAAATGAATGCATCCTAACTGAAGACAAAAGAAAGGAGGGGGGACCGCCAGCTCAAAGACTGAACCTTAGGCAGATGGAAATTGCATGAGATTGGGGAATCTAGGTGTGAGAATTTCATAGATGGTGTCTTCAGAATATCACCGTTGCTTCAGCCATTTGTGATCACTGCTCCACACGGCTCCAGACAGGCCTTTTTCAGAGTAGGAGTCATCCCTTGGTCAAGGGAAGGCAGAGAAACTAGCTAATTATCTTCCTAAGATTAGGTAACCATCTTACTAAGAAGGTATCAGACAAAGGAAAATGAATGTGTTGTGGACAGAGAGAAGATGGATGTCAGGCATATCAAACCAACTGATGTCCACTACATTTCTATCTGCCAGTATTTTATAATACAAGTCGAAGTCTAAGACCATATTAGGAGCTCCATAAATGTCACAGTCATCTAAACACCACGTCTGTCTGTTTCAGTCATTATTGCCTCTCTACTATGGGTTAGACGCTGTGCAACAGAGTGGTGAATAAGATAGATGGTGCCTCTGCTTTCATAAAGCTCATTTGATTCTTTACAATCCTTAGAGGGCATCACACAATGACTACACAGTATTTCTGGTAAATGAGAGACTAAAGACTGATTGAATGAATGAATGCCTATCATTCACTTATACTACTTGGTACTCTTTTTGACAATTGACCTAATCTTGCTTCCATGGCATTTCTTACATTGGGTAGACTTTTCTTTGTATTATCAAATGACTTTTTGTATATGTACATTTTTCACCCACAATTGAGGTGTAAGCTCTCTTGAAGGTAGAAGCCTCTCAACTCCTATGATTTTTCTCGGCATGTTCAATGTGATGTGTCCTGTATATAGTTGGATAGGGAATAACCATAAATGCTTGGTGATATTGCTTTGTTTCACAGTCTTCTAAATGAAGATGACCATCTAGCAACCATGAACTTGGGGAATATCCATTATGCCCCCACCCTTGGTCCAAACTCCCCCTGCTTCAGCCCACTGAACTGTGTCACTCCCTGTTATCTTAGGCCAATAGAGAATGAGAGAACTTCTCCTAGGCTGGTGTCCAAAACTCAGCCACCCTTAATATATTCCGCCTGCAGCAGTCAGTCTCCTTAACCAGTGCTCCCCAGGCAAGAAGATTTACATCCTATTATATGACTCAACCCTTAGGTTTTCTAAAGGATTCAAAACGAGGGCGTTTTTCACCCTTGTATAGCAAACCAGGTAACCATTTAGTATTATGGGCAGAAGAGCTTTCAGAGATAGTTCATATAATCACACACACACATACGTGCTGTTCTCCTTGCCTCTAACTTAACCCAAAAACTGTTGTAGGATTGTTAGAGCTGAAAGGTACTTGGTCTTGAGGGCCTTTTAACCTAGAGAGAAGTCTCCTAAAAGATGTCTGTCTGCCTGACTCCACTTTGAAGTCTGTAGAATTTAAATGTGCTTGGAATATGTAAAACCTGATGTCAAGGTCACCACTAGCCACAGCTAGAACCTCCTGAAAATGGTGGCATCCTGGAGACTTCTCACTACCTATCTGTTCTGGGTGGCTGTCCCTACTTGGGGAAAATTACTCTTCTTCATCTTATTTATTATTATAGTTCTGTCCCCTATTGAGGGTTTACTATGCACCAAATCCTGGTCTAAGCACTATCATTTACTTCCCACAACAACCTTATAATTTTTTTTTTTGTCCTATTTCATGCATGAAGAAGCTGAAGCTCAAGGAGGTTAATTAATCTCTCACAAGTCATTCGTGTGATAAGTGGCAGAGTTGAGATATGAATCCAGGTCAGTTCCCCTCCCCTGTGCCTTGAACCATATTAACTCTGGTCCCCAGAAAGTCTGTCATCACAAACCAGAGCTCTCATTTCCCTGATAATAGTACCAGGCAACACTGAACGCTTACTGTACGCCAGGGACTCTGCTACCTGCTTTCTACGAATTACTCATTTACTGCCATTTCACTAATGTAGAGGGACTCAGTTCTTATTGCCATTTTATGGAGATAAAAAAACTGGGGCTAATTTACTTGCCCAAGGTCACATAGCCACCAAGTAGAAGATTCAGCCTCTTAAACACAGGAATTCTAGCTTCAGAGCCATTGCTCTGCTCCTCTATGCCGGGTGACAGCAACTTTTTCTGCAAAGGAACAGAGTATCTTAGGCTTGGTGGGCCCTGCAGTCTCTGCTGCAACTGTTCTATGAAGCTTGGTAGCACAGAAACAGCCAAGGACAATAGGTACATAAAATGAGTGTGAAACTTTATTAACCATGTAAACCTTTGTTTACAAAAGCAGACATCATGCTAGATTTGGTCTGTGGCCAGCTCCTACTCTGTGGGCTTCTGCTACTGGACAGCAAGAAGGCTGAAATGTTGACATTTTGAGCAGAGGTAGTAAAAGTTCACAGTGCATTATATGAGCTTTAAATCTCTCTCATCCACTACCTGTTGAGACTACCCATTGGGGCAGGTAAGGCAGGATTGATGACCCTCGAGCCCACATACAGATGAGGAACCAGGGACACAGGTGTGAACCCGTGTCTTCCTTTCCACATCTTGTGGTTCTTCTGCAGTGGCTCTGGCAAGGGAGACCTGGGTCTCGAGAGGCCAGGGGCTTTCAGAGGCTTCCTTCAAAGGGGACGCACGTCACTGTGGCTGCACCCTTCAAGGCCAAGGCTCAGGCACACAGAGGGGCTGAGGCAGAGCACTTGGTCCAGGGCTGGGGGAGGGGCTGGACAAGGTTGGGACTTGGATTTGAGGATGAGGTCAGGGCTCATTCTTGGGTCGAGTTCTGGGGCCAAGGTCAAGGCTGCAGACCAGCGCTAGGGCATGTGCTCGCTCAGCCTCATTTGTGGGTAGGAGGTAGGGTTAACTCAAAAGTCCAGGTAGAGATTACATCTATCTAGCTCTGCTGCCGTGCAGCCTTGGGGAACTAGCACAGAAACCCACTAGAGCAGAAGGAATGGGAGTGAGACACTAGCCAAAGGGAAGGGGTTAGCGGAGAGATCAGCCTCATAGCGGCCTCTGCCTCTGGCCCCGTCACCCCCCTGTGCCACCTCCCCCCGCATCACAAAGCATCTCTGATGGTTCATGAATGAACAGTCCCTGCAAGGAACACCAGGTAAATCATTCCGGAAATGAAGCTAGACCCACCCTCCGACGATCTTGATTGTGTTCCCTGGGTGAGTGGGAAAAATATTTTCTCGCTTGCTATTCTTTTTCTATGAAAATCATGCATATAAATAGGTGTTCCTAAGCCAAGTGGCAAGCCTGCAATGCACTGCACACCACAAACTTGACTGGCACCTGCCCATCAAGGCAAACCTTCTTGAAAATCTGCAGATGACTGCCTGAGCGTGCCCTATATCAGTGAAATTCATTTTTCTAGCGAGGGTATATCTACTGAGGAGGGGAAGGACAAAAATGAAGGAGGAATAAGGCTATAGAAACAAGAGGTTCCAGCTCTCAAAACTATATGACTCCACCAGGAATCAAATTCTACCTTGCCTGATATCTGAATCCACTCCTGACTCTGCCCCTGGCTGAATTCTTGAGCTGAACCCTAAGCAAGGGGAGAGGTGGATACAGAAGAAAAGCTCAACATTTTATTTTCTCTCCTGCTCGTCTAATCCAGGTCTCAGAAAAGCATACTGAGAATAGTGAATTTTAAACAAACCCTCAACCAGTAGAGTCCAACAAGGACGTGAAGGTCCATCAAGGATTTACCAATAAGGGCACTTTGAATTTTAAGCTCCCTGCCTACCTCTCCTTGGGCTTCCCAGGTGACTCAGTGATAAAGAATCTGCCTGCAATGCAGGAGATGCAGGTTCTATCCCTGATAGAGAAGTTCCCCAAGAGAAGGAAACGGCACCCACTCCTGTATTCTTGTCTGGGAAAGCTCATGGACAGAGGAGTCTGGTGAGCTACAGTCCATGGGGTTGCAGAGAGTCAGACACAAATTTAATGCTAAACAGCAAACTATCTCTCCTGCCACATCTCCTACCCAGGCCATGTCCCTTTTGTCTATCCACACACTGGTCTTTCTTTCACCTTTCAGGACAGTCCAAACTTTTTTTGCCCTGGGGCTTTAGCACATGCAGTTCTCCCCTAGAAAGTTCTTCCAAACCCTCTTCAAGTGGCTGAGTCTGTAGTCTTTAGGTCTCCACTTTAGGTTCTTTCTTCAGAGAGGCTTTCTCTGTGCTTTTGCCCTTTTATTCTCTACACCAGTGCTGTGTTTATTTACATCATAGCTTATCTCTGTCTTTAATTATCCTCTTTAGCGTTTTGTTTATTGGCATCATTTCATTTCTCCCAACACAGCAGAGATCATGATTATTTCATCTCCTGCTTTAGTCCTGGCATCTCGCAAGGTACTTGGCGCCGGGGACTCACCAAGACATTTGCTGAATGGAATGGATGAGTGAATGACCAAACAGACTGCCCATTCTCTATATTACCTTTAGCAAGTTATTCCCCCTCTCTGGAGTTCATGTCCTCATTTGTTTAAAAAAAGTGAGATTCATTTAGCTATAACACTCTTCCACCTCTAAAACTACACATTTTCTTATTTGTCATTTTCCAGATGGGAATGTTGAGGCATGAAAGCATGCTGTGCCCAGGGATGAGAACTCAGGTCTCCTAGACAATTTCCAACTGACACTCTTTAGCAAAAGCCCAGCCTCCTCCTCTGCAGAGATGCCTCCCCTCCAAAGCCAACTCCCTGGTATTTAGTTCCCTTTGTTCCAAAATTTGAGTCCCTTCTCAAGGTTTCTCAGAACATGAAATAGTTTTGATGTCCATCCATGAAGTAGGATGAAATGGCTCCTGCTAAGAAACAGTCCAGATTCCTTGATTTCTAAAAGAACTTCTGAGAATAATAGCAGTTCTTACTGACTAGGGGTGTTCTCTTTGTATGCTTCCCGCCCCCCCGCCCCCCGCCCTGAATTAAGATCCAGGAGTGTGTGTGTGGGAGGGGAGAGGCTGAGATTCAAACTCATTCTGGGGAAAATAGTAAGTGAGGAAGGAGAGAGTAAAAGACACAGATACAATGCAGAACTGCTGAGAGCATTTGGAGAAAACATACTCATGAAGCTACTGTACTAGATTGTTTTTTGTTTTTTTTTTTTTGCTTGGGTGTAATGCACCCACAGGGCTCCATGTGGGAGAGCCTCAGTGGCCCTGATCCACCCCCAGCCTCATTTCTTAACAGCCCACTGAATGCTGGAGACCACAATCACACGGCTAGGTCTTCATACCTCTGTAGACATTCCTTACAAACGCCCCTCTGCACCTGAAAAACTCCTACACTTCCTTCAAGACCCCAGTTAGATGTTGCCTCCAGTAGGAAGTCTTCCAACCTTTCCAGAAAAAAATGAGTTCCTCCTCTGAGCTTCTACTGTGCTTTCTTTCTTAGCACTTCCCTTGATATTCTGTAATTTCATGTCTGTCTCTTCACCAGACTGTGAACTTCTACAGGGTGGGGCTGGGTCTAATTTGTTTTTAAAGTCTCAGGGCCTAGCCCTGGTCTTGATAGAGTAGATGCTCAGTAACTGTTGAATATATTTGGGTTTTCTCACCTGTGAAGTGAAGGCAGTAAAATCTGCCTTACCAGTTGTAAGATTATCCAAGTCCTTAGATTCACTATAAAGGGTAGTATACACATCGATGTAGTACATCATCTTATTCAAATTGCATAACTTAAATATAATAGAGACTGGAGAGGATATTATTATTCTCTTTATTCAGATGAGCTTCCAAGGGTTCAGAGTCTTGCTTTAAGTAGCACAGTCAATAAGTATCAAACTAGGAGAAGAAAACCAATTTACTTGACTTCTGGGTTCCCCCCTCCCCCCAGATTGGATCATAAATACCTTTCAAAAATTAGCTGTAAGTTTGGCCATGCTGATTGATTGACAAGAGAAAACATGGATATACGTCCTTCTAAAGATGCCACGAACGCATCTCCTATACCCCCGGCCCCCAGCGGCCTAGTGCTGCATCGCTGTTCACCATGCATAGTCAGTTCTCGTACCTGTGGGTTCCATGTCCACGGACCAACCAACCATGGATTGAAAGTACTCACAAAAAAGAATTGGGAAAGCTGCAAAAAGCCAAATTTGAATTTTCTGTGTGCCAACAACTGTTTACATAGCACTTACATTATAACTGTTTCACAGAGTTTACTTGCATCAGGTGTTATAAGTAACCTATAGATGCTTTAAAGTGTATGGGAGGATGCACATAGGTTATATGCAGAAACTGTGCCATTTTTACATAAGGACTTGAGCATCCAGGGATTCTGGTATCTGAGGAGGGTCTTGGAATCAATCCTCCACAGATACTGAGGGATAGCTGTATTTACTGCTTTCTTTATCACTTTCCTGCATCGCTGCCTCCATCTTGCTCTCTTTCTCTTTTCTCACCCTCCTCCATTCTTCACATAGCAGCCAGAATGTTCTTTTGAAAATGGAAATGGGGTCCTGACATAGTCCCCTTGAGCTTTGAGAGGGTCCTCAGCATGTGTTCAGTAATTTTTAAATATTTATTTATTTGACTGTGCTGGGTCTTAGTTGTGGCCTGTGGGATCTTTAGTTGCAGCATGTCAACTCTTAGTTGCAGCATATGGGATCTAGTTCCCCGAACAGAGATCAAACCTGGGCCCCCTGCACTGAGAGAGTGGAATCTTAGCCACTGGACCACCAGGGAAGTCCCTGTCAGTAATGTTTATATTGCCTTGCATGACCTGTCAGGGGCCGCCTTTTGACTGAACCCTGGTAATCTGAACAGTTTCATTCATCCTCTCCCTTTCTCTATCCACTGTTGCACCTTCTTCAGCATACTAAGGCTCCCTGCTAGGCTGTGCCTTCAACCTAGAACTCTTCTCTCCTACTTTTGTCTGGCTGGCTGCTTTGCATCTTTCAGTGACCGCCCTAAGTAGGTCATCCACTGTGCTCTGTCACCTCACTCAGCTGGCTCCCCTCACAGCACTTTACTCAAGTTGTAATTGCAGCAGAAATCCTTTCATCTGATACAGTAAGGGGCTGCTATTAGATTATTTGGAAAAGATGGTTAAAATGGAGAATTACAAAAAATGATTCATCACGAGGATTTTCTTCTAACTTAAAACACTTAAGTGCACACGCATTTGTCAAACTTTTGATGTAGTGGGAACTTGAAGACATAACATAAATGTAAGCACAGAATTTTTGTTGTGTCCCCCCCACCAATCTTTTATAGTTTCCTTGCCTACACCTAGCATTGTAATGTTTCTAGTGATTCATCTTTGAGCCTTTCAAAAGCATATAACTGACTTTCCAGAGAAGTAAATCAACTTTCTTTTTGCACTCAAATTTTACATAACTTCTAGTTACATGGCAAAAATTTAAGTAAAACACAGAAGTATAAATAGGTTTGGAAACAAATGGAATGGATTCCTAGTCTATCTTCAACAAAGCTAAAGTGAACAGAAATACAGGGACTGATCAGAGAAGAGGCTACTGTCCAGAAGGAGTGGGGTTTACAGAGATCATGGAGAATACAGGTCAATCCAGAGACATGGTTGAATAGAAGTTGGTCACGAGAGACTTCACTGCATCTGATGGATTGTTGGCTTGTTGATTATCTGTCCCTCTTTTAGGGTGTACGTTTGTGAGGGCAGGGCCTCTTTCCCTTTTTCTCGGCTTGTATACACAGCATATAGCATAGTCCTTGGCATTAAGTGGTACAGTCCGTGCCTAGTAAGTGAGTAACCAAGTAGGTGGGCTATTTCCCTTCTTAAGTGAAGAATTTTGTTTCCTCAGCTGTGAGAGGATAGGCATGTACTATACAAGCACGGTCATTTTCAGCTCCACATTCTGTTACCACTGACTACATCCAGTAATCATTTCTGTGTTTCAGATTCTGTTTTTCTCCATACTTTCTACACACACGTTAGAGCATCATGCTAGTGACCTTCTTTGCACCCACACGCCTACTCACCACTACAGCCACGCCAGTACCTACTCTCCCACCTGGTTTATGTTGGTTTAGGATAACCCACTCCCCTTGCTCCTCCCCTCAAAGCAAGTAAGGAGGTCGCATGACCAGTGTGGGCCTTGGTGCCACAGCTGCTGGCTTTGTTTCTTTGACGTGATAGGCAAGCCTGGGGCAGCTTTGAGTGTGGGTAGGATGGACCTCTTTCACCCTGAAGATTTGAGTGGAAAGCTTGGACTGCCTTATTTGAGGAATTAGGCAAAGCTTCTCCCCTCACCCCTTCATTGCCTTGTTGTTTGTTGTTTAGTTGCTAAGTTGTGTCTGACCCCTGGCGACCCCATGGGCTGTGGCCCACTGGACTTCTCTGTCAGTGGGATTCTCCAGGCAAGAATACTGGAGTGGGTTGCCATTTCTTTTTCTAGGGGATCTTCCTGATCCAGGGGTTGAACCCATGTCTCCTGTGTCTCCTGCATTGGCAGGCGGATACTTTACCAGTGAGCCACCTGGGAAGCCCCTTCATTGCCTTAGGTTAGTCTTTTCTTGTCTCCAGAGGGCTGGCATCCACAGAGCCAAGGTTAGGGGAGAGCCTCAGGAAAGAAGCTTTCAGGGACCCTTCAGCGCACAGAAGCCCACCGTGTGGTTTGGTGCGGCAACCACAGAGTAAGAAGCACTGGGTTTGTTTTCTTTCCTTCAGTTTATTCCTTTGCATCTCTCCCTCTCCTATCTAAGGAAAGACAGGAACTGATTGAGGATTTGGGGATTTTGGTTACCAGCATAATAACTGTCAACAAACGATGATGGTGATGATGGTGGTGATCTCTGATATTACTAATAGCTGCTGCATATATTGAGCCCTTTAATGCTAGGAACTAACTACACATTTTAAAGTAATAAACAGTTTAAAATCTGTGTGGCAGTCCTATAAAGTATGCACTATTGTTATTATTTTATAAATGGACTGAGGCATAGGTAGGTAGAAGTCAGAGAACTGATAAAGGCAGAGCTAGCATTCAAACCTATGTCTGATCCTCCCAGGTGAGTTCTTACTATTAAGCTAAAGCACCTTGTAGTATATCTGACCATAATATTCACTAAATAATTAACATCATATAATTAATGTCATAATAAAACATCATATAAATAACATCATAAGCACATTATATGTGATTCAATACAATATTGTTGTATCATGTATTACATATGATACAATGCAACTGTATTGTATAATTGTATTGTTGTATCATATGTGATACAACATACAGTCAGGGGGCCTACCTTTAAGAGGGATGTTCTTTTTTTAAAACTTATTTTAATTGGAGGATAATTGCTTCATGATGTTGTGTTGGTTTCTGCAGTACAACAGCTTGAATCAGCTATAAGTATACATGTAGCCCCTCCCTTTTGAGCCTCCCATCCCACCCCTCTAGGTCCTCGCAGACCACCGAGCTGAGCTCCCCGTGCTATACACCTGCTTCCTGCCCCTGTTTTATACACGATAGTGTTATTGTTTTGTATGTGTGTCAGCGGTACTCTCTCAATTCACCTGCCACCTCTCTTTCCCTTGCTGTGTCCACAAGGCTGTTCTTCCATCTGCATCTTAAGAGGAACGTTCTAATGTGAAGAGGAAGACAGACCCATGATCCATGAATAAAAACTGGACATGAGAAAATGAAATAAATTCCAAAGTAGAAGTATAGCATGTTCTGTATATTCAGAGGAAAGGGTGAATGCTTCTCGAGCGGGAGCCTGGGGCAGACACAGGATTCTACCTAGCCTTCTTGCCTGTGGAGCCCAGGCGCTGCTTTGAAATTTTCTGCAGCCTGGTCACCAGCACCAAACAGCTGGGGCTGCCGTGTGAGATGAAAAGCCTTTATATCCTTGATCTCAGGGGAGCAGAAGGCAAGCGTTAAGGTCTCCTCATTTTTATCACTTCTCTGTGATGTTGGTCATCACAAATGTTTCCTGCCTCCCTTCTCACTTCTTTAATTCCAAGGCCATTTAAAGTGTTTTCGGTCTTCTTGCCTCTCTTCCTGTCAGCTGGTCTCCAGACTGTGAGGCCCCAAGTCAGTACGTGGTATGTAAGCGGCATCCAAGGATGCTTGTGGGAGTGGTGTGTGTGTGTGTGTCCAAATGGACCTCTAGGGGGCTTTACCCAAAGTCAGGAGGGAGGGCGAGGCGGATGAAGGGAGAGAAGGAAATGCATCTTTGACCTTATCAGAGCCCGGGTCTGCAGAGCAAAGGCGCAGAGGTCATGTGGGAAGTCATTCAGGGCGCACTGACCTGTGAGCTCCCACACTTGGGGTCTAGTGTGCAGACTCACCCCTGCCTGCCTCTCTGCAGGAACTTGACAAATGTCTTCCTCTCTCTGGCCTGCGTGGTGCTCCTTGGTAAAACAGAAGATTTGGCTCTAGTTCCCTGCAGTTCCAATGTCCTCTGTTGATTCTCAATAGCATGGTGATAAACAGGAGACAGAGCAAACTTGGCTATGAACAAGACAGGACTTTACTCGAGAAGCTGACTGTGATAATGGCTCTTGTGCCTTTACTGCTGGATCTGAAAGTACCTCAAAGAGTGTACCCTCCAGTGTAGAACCTTACTGCATAAAGAAGTGAGAAAACTAGACCCAGTAATTTAGTCCATTGTACGGATAAGAACACCAAAACACAAATCAAAAAGGCAAAACTATGATTCAGGAGTAGACAAAGAGGCTGGTTGTGCAAGGGTCTGGGGAGAGGGAAAATGCACACAGGATGAAGACAAGTGCCAAGGAATATGCAGGTGCATTTAGTTAATTCTGGAAGTTGTCTGAATATCCAGCAGTGGCTAAATAGTCACATGTTGTCCAGATGAGCTAGATAATGTTCAGTATCTAATTTGAAACCTTACAGAAGTGCTGGCTCTCTGCTCGTGGTTTTTAGTTAGTTTGTTTGTTTGGTTTTTTAACCAGTTCACTTCACATCAATGAATATTTGAGCATTGTCCTCCTGAAAAGGTCTTCCCTGGTGGCTCAGATGGTAAAGAAACTGCCCACCACAATGCAGAAGACTTGAGTTCAATCCCTGGGTCAGGAAGATCCCCTAGAGAAAGGAATGACTACCTACACCAGTATTCTTGCCTGGAGAATCCCATGAACAGAGGAACCTGGTGGGCTACAGTCTATGGGATTGCAAAGAGTCGGACACAACTTAGTGACTAAAACCATCTGTGAAGCAGTGGATGAAGACCTTGAAGGCATGAAGACATGAAAAGTAGCCTAGACCTCTCTTTATTCCCTCCATTGCTGTGTAGGGGAATTATGGACTTGTGTGCATGCTCAGTCGCTAAGTTCATTGTTCTCTCTGGAGTGTTCTACTGATGACTGGGCCCTTTTCCTTCACATAATTTCAAATCATTTGTCACCTCTTCAGAAAAGTCTTTTCAGATCACACCATCTAAAGTAAACAGCCCATGCACATATTTTTGTAATCACAAAAATAATATGCGTATGTACAGTATCAGTTCAGTTCAGTTCAGTCGCTCAGTTGTGTCTGACTTCTGACTCTTTGTGACCCTATGGACTGCAGCACTCCAGGCCTCCCTGTCCATCACCAACTCCCAGAGTTTACTCAAACTCATGTCCATTGGGTTGGTAATGCCATCCAGCCATCTCATTCTCTGTCATCCCCTTCTCCTCCTGCCTTCAGTCTTTCCCAGCATCAGGGTCTTTTACAATGAGTCAGTTCTTCACATCAGGGGGCCAAAGGATTGGAGTTTCAGCTTCAGCATCAGTCTAATGAATATTCAGGGCTTATCTCCTTTAGGATGGACTGGTTGGATGTCCTTGCAGTCCAAGGATGTCTCAAGAGTCTTCTCCAACCAAAGCATCAATTCTTTGGCTCTCAGTTCTCTTTATAGTCCAACTGTCACATCCATACATGACAATGGAAAAATCATAGCTTTGGCTAGATGGGCCTTTGTTGGCAAAGTAATGTCACTGTTTTTTAATACGCTGTCTAGGTTGGTCATAACTTTTCTTCCAAGGAGCAAGCGTCTTTTAATTTCACGGCTGCAGTCACCATCTACAATAATCTGGGAGCCCCCCAAAAAACAAAGTCTGTCACTGTTTCCATTGTTTCCCCATCTATTTGCCATGAAGTGATGGAACTGGGACTTCCTCTGCATCCCTGACAAGTGAACATTACTGTCCCCATTTTATTAATGAATAAAATGAGCTGAAAGAGGCTAAATGACCTGCCTAAGGGGTAGGATTGTGATTAGAAAGCAGGTCCAAGGAACTCTATCCATCCTGGTTAATGCTGGCTGGTACTAACCTCTCTCTCCTCTGCAAAGGCTTAAGGTTACCTGGAGGACAGCTATACCAGCACCCACCTGGTTTTTAACTCAACATTAAAAAACTAAGATCATGACATCCAGTCCCATCACTTCATGGCAAATAGAAGAGGAAAAAGCGGAAACAGTGACATTTTATTTTCTTGGGCTCCAAAATCACTGTGGATGGTGACTGCAGCCTTGAAATTAAAAGATGCTGCTCCTTGAAAGAAAAGCTATGACAAACCTAGACAGTGTATTAAAAAGCATAGATATCACTTTGCCAATGAATGTCTGTATAGTCAAAGCTATGGTTTTTCCAGTAGCCATGTATGGATGTGAGAGTAGGATCATAAAGATGGCTGAGTGCTGAAGAACTGATGCTTTTGATCTGTGGTGTTGGAGAAGACACTTGAGAGTCCCTTGGACAGCAAGGAGATCAAACCAGTCAATCCTAAAGGAAATCAACCCTGAGATATTCATTGGAAGGACTGGTACTAAACCTGAAACTCCAATACTTTGCCTACCTGATGCGAAGAGGTGACTCATTGGAAATGACTCTTTTAAAGTCATCCTCATATAAAGAGGATGAGACGAATAGAGAGAGTGGGTGATAGTGGAAGACAGGGGAGCCTGGTGTGCTGCAGTCCATGGGGTCACAAGGATCTGGACACAACTTAGCCACTGAACAATGACAATTGTTAGTAGTAGCATTATCATAAAAATCTTACGCTTACTCTGTGTTAGGCAGCATTCTCAGTACTTTACAGATTTCTAATCATTGAATCCTCTCAACAAGCACCTTGAGGAAAGTACTATTATTATCATCATTTCATAGTTGAGCAAATAATATTAACGGTGATGATTTGGAATAAAAAGTAAAAAAATAGTAATAATCTGCCATTATTAGTTATTGCTGCTAAGTCACTACAGTCATGTCTGACTCTATGCGACCTCATAGATGGCGGCCCACCAGGCTCCCCCATCCCTGGGATTCTCCTGGCAAGAACACTGGAGTGGGTTGCCATTTCCTTCTCCAATGCATGAAAGTGAAAAGTGAAAGTGAAGTCGCTCAGTCATGTCTGACTCTTAGCGACCCCATGGACTGCAGCCCACCAGGCTCCTCCGTCCATGGGATTTTCCAGGCAAGAGTACT
Organism: Dama dama; assembly: GCF_033118175.1. NCBI lineage: Eukaryota > Metazoa > Chordata > Mammalia > Artiodactyla > Cervidae > Dama > Dama dama. The sequence goes on along the minus strand of NC_083692.1, from coordinate 91,621 downwards.
GGAGTGGGGTGCCATTGCCTTCTCCATATTAATTATTAGTTACATATAATTAATTATTATAATGTCATTCCATAGATGATAAAGTACCCTCCCTTGGTCTTGCATGATCGTATTTAATCATATAAAGTCTATGAAACAGAAAGTGGGCAGGTTCCACCAAGCACCTTGTGTAGGAACTGCCCTTGGCAACTGGTCATCTGAACCTTCCAAGATGATCTTTCCCACTAGAGCGTGTCTCCAAACACCAGGAAGTTCTTTCCTCTGTCTGAAACCTGTCTCCCTTTCACTTCCTCCCAGCATTCCTGGATTCACCCTCCTGGGCCACATTCCCTCAGTTTAATCCCTTTTCCACTTGATGCCATTTAAATGCTTTAAGGTTGTGATTCCCTCTCCCTGAGTCCCCTTCACTCCAGGCCAGATGCTGTCGGTCCCTTCAGCTGTTCCTCATGCCATGTGGCGATGGAGTCACTAAGCATTCCGGCCACACTGTTGAGGGTACGTTCCAGTCAGTCATGCCCCTCTTCATTTGAGATAAACAGGGCTGAGAGTACCAACCTGGACGGACAAAGAGCTTCGGGAAGGGAGGGAGTCATCCATCTACTAGCTGTCTGACACTGGGGAAAGGATGGACCTTTCTGAGCCGATGTATTCTAGGCTTTGCACCAGGACTGCTAGAATGTCTGTGATAAGATATGACATAATCAATTATGTGAAGCCCCTGAACATAATATTCATTCATACATTCATTTATTCATTCTACAATGATAGAATAAAGACTATTCTACAGAGAGTTTAAGGAGCCAATACTACATGTTATTGAGAATACAGAATGAGAAGTAGAACCTGTAACCTTGTAGGACACAAATTCCTACATGTTTAAGGTAGAATAATTTGTATTATATCAAGATTCCTTGATATGTAACTGTCAATCTAGCATTATGATTATTTATTTTACACAATCTATCCATTTCCAATTCTCTTTTTGAAACCAGGTGCTGAGCTTTGCTTTTCCCCATTTTATAGGATCTGAGATCTGTGAACAGACCACCTGTATTGTATCTCAGGCAATTAGCTGCATGATTTGGGACAAGTTCCTTCACCCACATCTATAAATTAGGGAAACTAACAGTACATTCCATTAAGATTGTAGTGAACATTAAATCAGAAAATGTGTACAAGATTTGATCAGTGCCTGGCACATAGCAAATTAGTTCAGGCATTAATCACTGTGATAATCATCACTGATATTGGCAGTACTAATATTATATTGGCCAATTATTTCAGTCCGTTGGTACATTGTATGTTTGTTTTTTTTAATCCAATTGCCAAATATTTACAGAGCATCTTTGAGGGATTCTGTTCTCATCTTGGTAGGACAATAGCTTTTTTGCTGATTTCAATAAACTCAGAATTTAGTGGAGGAGATGCACACACAAGTAACATACTCTACTACCATGTTGTAAAGACAATACTAGCAAGCGTACAGTGCACAGAAGAAGAGGGGCCAGGGAAAGGGTAATCTAACTCATGGGATGGCCAGAGGAGACTAATTACAGCATCATGCCTGATGTGTGTTTTAAGAGATAAACTAGAGATAGCCCAATTAGGCTATTTTTTTTTATCCAATAAATAAATAAATGACATAATAATATAAACATTTTCAAATACATATTTTCCAAATGCTCTCTTCATAATATGATTTTCCCTTGGGAGCAGTTCTTTCACTGTGAAATGCCACTCCTACCTCACAGGGACAGATCGAGTGGGTTTATTTTTACAAACGTTTCTGCTGGCTACCGACAATCACTTCTCATTACAGAGAAGGTCAGCAAATTTGGAACATTGGCCTTTATTGTAAAAGAGGAATGCACATCTCTCTTTATTGTTCTGCAGCCCCTTCAACATTTTTGCCATGAGGTAATTTCCACAATAAAATCTGTAGTGTAAAAAAGATTGCAGTCATTTCCTATCTTATGGAAAATATTACTTATTCTTTCTTGTTTTAGAGACTTTGACAGCATTAAGTGCATTCCATATGTAAAGCATTTTTTTTGGTTTTCACTCAACTTTGATGCAATAGCTTCTCCATAACTTACACAGTAAATAACTTTTAAATCTGGTGCCCTCTTTGTGTTAATTATGCAAACTCATAGCTTCTAATGTGAGAGCTTCTGCTCCAACAATGGTAGCATTCAGACACTTCTTCCATAAAGTACTGTGTTCATTAAACCAACTACTGTCTGTGAGGGTATTTTTGCTTTCTAGGATCACACTTTTTTTTCATACCCTTTAATATTACATGAGAATCCAGAAAATTCTATAAACTGAAACATGTTGGAAACATTTGTACTTTCATTCCACTGTAAAACATACATTCTGTTGTGTAATTGTTTGAATGTTTATTTCTATAAATATTTAGCAGCATCATAGTATTTGTTGACAAAGGAATACATCTGGCTTGTTACTATGTTGTTTTCCAGTTACTGCATCAGCCTGTTTCACTGGATCAGGAGATAGCCACAGAGATATATGACTTTTTGTCTTTTAAAAGACACATGTTTGTCTATGACCAATTCATACTGATGTATGGCAAAAACCATCACAATATTGTAAAGTAATTATCCTCCAATTAAAATAGATACATTAATTAAAATAAATAAATGAAAGTCAATTTAAAACTGAAAGGTTTATAAATTATTTTTAAGTTTGTTGACATTTCATGAACCATTAGGATAAGTAATGCATAACTTTAAACATTCCTGAAAAAAGTACTGTTAACATTTGTCCTCATATTGTTCATACTTTCTTATCGAATGCCCTGCTCATTGCAGTGGCTTTGTGCTCTTATTCACTAACATCTCAAGGCACAGATACACTTGAAGTGAGGTTCACAGTCAGTGTGAGTGACTATATAAATCCATATTTCACATAGACTGTGATCATGTCAACGTTTGGGGCTAACTTCCTGTGAGATCTGATTTTATCATTCTTATTTTTCCTTCAGAATTTGGAGATTAAAACATTGCAGGGTTAGGAGTGATGCCAGCTTGGCTATTTCCTCATTGTTGTCTGGTCTTGCGTGATTAGTGTTTTGCGGTTTCTTTACCAGGAAGATTTTCAAGGCACTCATCCACTTTGTGAGGGGCAGTTTAATTAAAACTCCATAAGATCATCTCAATTCCCAGAGCAGAGCCCAGGAAGCTGCAGAGAGCTGGCAGAGCATCTGCTGGAAGGCTGATCTGGGGACCCTGGGGAGGGAAGGAGGGAACCTGCCACGGATTGAGCCCAGTGTTCCCAACCAGCTGAGAGTTCCCCTTATGCAAAGTTTAATTATAAGACAGTTTACATCTGTATGTTTTTTGGCAACCGAGGAAATTTTGGTCCCAGTAAATGCAAATTTTGTGACCACTATCATAGTTAGAAAAAGAGGGAGAAGGTACAGGAAATGAAAACAAAGCCAGTGGCAGGGCAGTTAAGAGAATTTTCTCGGAAGCTTTGGGAAAGGCGACAAGGATGAGGAAAAATACAACCTAATTTTAGAATTGCAATAATTTTAGAATTAGAGTAGGTTTAAGAGGAGCTATTGGGGCAGGACAGAGGGAAGCAGCAAACAGTGGGCGTGGCGACTGAGGGCAGCAAGCGTTCTTGGAGGTTCTGGATCCCATATGGAGAGACTGGAGGGTCAGCCTTAGGGAAACACAAGCAAGGGTGCCAGTCTGTGCATTGCCTCAATCAAGCTGAGGATATGAAACAGTGTAGGAGTTATTTCCTGGAGAGTTTCTAGCTCAGTTCAGTCGTTCAGTTGTGTCCAATTCTTTGCAACCCCATGGACTGCAGCACACCAGGCTTCCCTGTCCATCATCAACTTTTGGAGCTTGCTCAACCTCATGTCCATCGAGTCGGTGATGCCATCCAACCATCTCATCCTCTGTTGCCCTCTTCTCCTCCTGCCTTCAGTCTTTCCTAGCATCAGGGTCTTTTTCAATAAGTCAGTTCTTCGCTTTGGGTAGCCAAAGTATTGGAGCTTTAGCTTCAGCATCAGTCCTTCCAATGAATATTCAGGACTGATTTCCTTTAGGACTGACTGGTTTGATCTCTGTGCTGTCCAAGGGACTCTCAAGAGTCATTTTCTAACACCACAGTTGAAAAACATCAATTCTTTGGCACTCAGCTTTCTTTATGGTCCAATTCTCATATCCATACATGACTACTGGAAAAAATCATAGCTTTGAGAGTTTCTAGTGACAAGGAATTCTAAATGCCCATGAATAGTGAAGGATTTACTACTGCCCCTTTAAAATGTGCAAAATGTTAGCATGGTTTTATTTACTATATAATCAAGGAGTTGGCTGCATTCCTTCTGGAGGCAGCAGGGAACAGTCTGCTTCTCTGCCTTTTCCTGCTTCCAGAGGCTGCTCATGTTCCTTAGCTTGTGGCCCTTTTAGCACTGTGCCGCCTGGGAATCCCCAAGAACAATCTGCATCAAAAAGCATGGAGGGCAGAGAGATCAGAATGTGGAAGGAAAGGCAAGCAGTCTTACCAGGTTGCAACTCAGGGGTGGGAGGTCAGTGGTGCAGGAAAGAAGGGAAACAGAAATGTAGAGGTGAGACGAGAGAGGAAACACACAAGGGAAGTGGAACGCATGTTCCTCAGTCACGTGGAGCTGGGTAGTTTTGGGTCATTGCTAGCTCTTCCTGGGAGAAAAGTCAACTCATCTCTCCACTTCTTCAGCAGAGAGAGAGAGAGAGAGAGAGAGAGTGTGTGTGTGTGTGCATGTGCATGCACACACACGCTCTGAGTCATGTCTGACTCTTTACGACCCTATGGAATATGGCTGCCAGGGATTCTCCAAGCAAGAATACTGGAGTGGGGTGCCGTTTCCTCCTCCAGGGGATCTTCCCAACCCAGGGATTGAACCCGTATCACTTGCAGCTCCTGCATCAGCAGGTGGATTCTTTACCACTGCACCACCTGGGAAGCTTCTTCAGCAATGCCACTACCTAATAGTCCAGATGACCAGAGTGTCATGACTTTCCCTCTTTTTGAAAGTGAAGTTTGAGTTACTCCTGTTTAGAAACCTTGCTCATAGAACATTAATGGTAGCAAGAGATTGACTTTTGTGGGACACAATTTAAATCATCAAGTCCCCATTTGACATTTCAATGATATTCTTGCTTTTAAAGCCTTGGGTGGATCTGTATCTTCATATGGCCAAGGAATTACAAAGTCGTCTTGTGTCCCTTCTGTGGACAAAGGACATGGCAGAAACAAAGCTGATGGAAACAGTCACGTCGTTTGCTCAAACGGTATCTGCAGCCTCTTCAGTCTGCCTCATCCTTAATGTCATCAGCTTGGAGGGGCAGCTGCCACGTTAGAAGAGGCTGGACATTCCTTGAAACAGGTGTCTTCTTTTCCAGGACTCAAGCAAGAGCTGAAGATGCTTTCATTAATGTCAGAAAGCACATCCTTAAAAAACAAACAAACAAAAAAAAAACATTAGAATCTCTGAACGGGGACACTCGGTCTCAGTTCTCTAACCTGTTTTTGATTTGGGTTCACCATCAGAAATTGTGACAATATTTAGAAAATCTCGACTTGAGGGATCCAGAGAGGAATAACTAGGAGATTAAAATAAAACCCTATGGTCAGAAGGAATAAGTTATTTGTATAATGGAAAACTGACCACTTTATGCCACTTCTTCAAACGCTTAGTAAATATTCATTTCAGTTAGAATACAATCTAATCTTTTTGACTCCATTTCAGAGCCCTCCACGCTACGACATTTCTATGCCTTCTATGCCTCAGTGCATCACTCTTCTTTTTGAGACTGCTCCATTATTCTCTCTCACCTCCCATCCCCGCTCCCTACACACCCTGACCTCAGCACACATCGTGCTCTCTGCCTGAAACACTCTCCCTGCCCCTTGATTGACCCTACTGACTCCTACTTGGCTTCAGCTTAGATGTCATTCCCACTGGGAGGTGTTCACCATCTCCTCCAAACTGGGTGAAGCGTTACTCTGTTCTATCACCCTACATTTCTCTAATCAAAGCATTTATCACCCTCTATTAGAATGTGCCTCCCCCGTAAATCAACTATATTCTAATAAAAATAATAAAAAAGAAAGGGAACTGATGGAATCAAGAGCAAAGAGGAATTGTAGTTACTTAGTGATTGTGTGGTCTATATAATGAGTCTGAAGTGATAGGCTGAAATATAATGGTGAGGAGTGCAAGGAATTGAATACCAATGTTTGGAAAGACTTTAAGTACCTATTAAAGTTGTAGGTATTTAAGATGACGGGTAGTTAATTTTTGTTGTATGGGCGCTACAATTTATAAAGCTAAAATAAACCTGGAGAAATCACCAAGCAAAAATACAAGTGCCTCCTATCGAACTCTAAGCACCAAGTCGAATGCTAGGATTTGTAGTTATTCTGTTCAGCATCACATCTTCAATTCTCTAAAAGTACCTGGAGTGTCACTGGAACTTATATTTGTAGAAATGAAAGACCAGTTGAATGAACAAATAAATGGAGAAATGGATAAATGATTGGGTGAATTAATACAATCAAAGGAACTGGATAGTTTCCCTGAGGTGAATACCAAAAAAGAACTCATAATTATTTTAAGTATGGGAAAGAGGATTTTATAAAGGAATCAGTAGGTTTGTTTTGTTCCAGGCCGAAGAGTTAATGCCTGAAGCTAGGAGATGTTTGGAGTGAAGTTTCTGTCCAGAGAATTTTACTGAAAATAAAGTAGCCTAACAATGGAGCAGATCACCTGAAAGGTAGATATGCCCACAGGAGAAAAGATGCTGTAGGGGATGTATGGGATGCTGTGTGGGGATAACCAGGGACTGAGGACAGGAATACAGAAAAAACCCTAGAGGAGATAGTTTATTTAATCATCATTCATTCATTCGGTGAGCACTTACTGAGCACCTGGGTTCTGGGTGCTGAGGTAGAATTGGAGATTTATGGTTGTATGAGATCCAGTCACAGGGACCCTGATGCCAAAGTACATATATTCTAGAGAAAAAGGAAAAACACACAGCCAAGAGTGTATACAGCTGCTTTGATTAAGGTATGTGCAGGATAATGTAGAGGTTAGAAAGAGGGGAACTTAACCCACCTGGTGGGGGCAAAGGAAGGGAGGAAGATATCAGGGGACCTTCCTACAAGAGGAACCAACTGAATTAATCCCTCAAATGTAACAAAGTAGGAGCCTGAGTCAGTTAACAGTTCAGTCACTTAGTCGTGTCCCACTCTTTGCGACCCCATAGAGTGCAGCACGACAGGCTTCCTTGTCCATCACCAACTTCTGAAGTTTACTCAAACCCATGTCCATTGAGTCAGTGATGCCATTCAACCAGCTCATCTTCTGTCATCCCCTTCTCCTCCCACCTTCAATCTTTCCCAGCATCAGGGTCTTTTCAAATGAGTCAGTTCCTCGAATTAGGTGGCCAAAGTATTGGCCTTTCAGCCATATCATCAGTTCTTCCAATGAATATTCAGGACTGATTTCCTTTAGGATGGACTGGTTGGATCTCCTTGCAGTCCAAAGGACTCTCAAGAGTCTTCTCAACACCACAGTTCAAAAGCATCAATTCTTCAGCCCTCAGCTTTGTTTATAGTCCAACTCTCACATTCACACGACTACTGGAAAAACCATAGCCTTGACTAGACGGACCTTTGTGGACAAAGTAATGTCTCTGCTTCTTAATATGCTGTGTAGGTTGGTCATAATTTTCCTTTCAAGGAGTAAGTGTCTTAATTTCACAGCTGCAGTCACCATCTGCAGTGATTTTGAAGACCAAAAAAGTAAAATCTGCCACTCTTTCCCCATCTATTTGCCATGAAGTGATGGAATCAGATGCCATGATCTTAGTTTTCTGAATGTTGAGTTTTAAGCCAACTTGTTCACTCTCCTCTTTCAATTTCATCAAGAGGTTCTTTAGTTCTTCTTCACTTTTTTTCAGATTGGTGGTGTCATTTGCATATCTGAGGTTATTGATATTTCTCCCAGCAATCTTGATCCCAGCTTGTGCTTCATCCAGCCCAGGGTTTCTCATGATGTACTCTGCATGTAAGTTAAATAAGCAGGGTGACAATATACAGCCTTGATATACTCCTTTTCCTATTTGGAACCAGTTTGTTGTTCCATGTCCAGTTCTAACTGTTGCTTCTTGACCTGCATACAGATTTCTCAGGAAGCAGGCCAGGTGGTCTGGTATTCCCATCTCTTGAAGAATTTTCCACAGTTTATTGTGATCCACGCAGTCAAAGGCTTTGACATAGTCAATAAAGCAGAAATAGATGTTTTTCTGGAACTCTCTTGCTTTTTCGATGATCCAGTGGATGTTGGCAATTTGATCTCTGGTTCCTCAGCCTTTTCTAAAACCAGCTTGAATGTCTGGAAGTTCATGGTTCACGTATTGTTGAAGCCTGGCTTGGAGAATTTTGAGCATTATTTTACTAGCGTGTGAGATGAGTGCAGTTGTGCGGTAGTTTGAGCATTCTATGGCATTGCCTTTCTTAGGGATTGGAATGAAAACTGACCTTTTCCAGTCCTGTGGTCACTGCTGAGTTTTCAAAATTTGCTGGGATATTGAGTGTGGTGTTTTCACAGCATCATCTTTTAATTCCATCACCTCCACTAGGTTTGTTTGTAGTGATGTTTCCTAAAGCTCACTTGGCTTCACATTCCAGGATGTTTGGCTCTAGGTGGGTGATCACATCATCGTGATTATCTAGGTCATGAAGATCTTTTTTGTACAGTTCTTCTGTGTATTGTTGCCAACTCTTCTTAACAGCTTCTGCTTCTGTTAGGTCCATACCATTTCTGTCCTTTATTGAGCCCATCTTTGCATGAAATATTTCCTTGTTATTTCTAATTTTCTTGAAGAGATCTCTATTCTTTCTCATTCTGTTGTTTTCCTCTGTTTCTTTGCACTGATCACTGAGGAAGGCTTTCTAATCTCTCCTTGCTATTCTTTGGAACTCTGCATTCAAATGGGTATATCTTTCCTTTTCTCCATTGCTTTTCACTTCTCTTCTTTTCACAGCTATTTGTAAGGCCTCCTCAGAAAACCATTTTGCTTTTCTGCATTTTTTTTTCCCCTTGGGGATGGTCTTGATCCCTGTCTCCTGTACAATGTCATGAACCTCCATCCATAGCTCATCAGGCACTCTGTCTATCAGATCTAGTCCCTTTAATCTATTTGTAATTTCCACTGTATAATTGTAAGGGACTTGATTTAGGTCATACCTGAATGATCTAGTGGTTTTCCCTACTTTCTTCAATTTAAGTCTGAATTTGGCAATAAGCAGTTCATGATCTGAGTCACAGTCAGCTCCCAGTCTTGTTTTTGCTGATTGTATAGAGCTTCTCCATCTTTGGCTGCAAAGAATATAATCAGTCTGATTTAAGTGTTGACCATCTGGTGATATCCATGTGTAGAGTCTTCTCTTGTGTTGTTGGAAGAGAGTGTTTGCTATGACCAGTGCGTTCTCTTGGCAAAATTCTATGAGCCTTTGCCCTGCTTCCTTCTGTATTCCAAGGCCAAATTTGCCTATTACTCCAGACATTTCTCGACTCCTACTTTTGCATTCCAGTCCCCTATAATGAAAAGGACATCTTTTTTGGGTGTTAGTTCTAAAAGGTCTTGTAGTTATGTCTTCATAGAACCGTTCAACTTCAGCTTCTTCAACATTATTGGTCAGGGCATAGACTTGGATTATCGTGATATTGAAAGGTTTGCCTTGGAAACGAACAGAGATCATTCTGTGGTTGAGATTGCATCCAAGTACTGCATTTCAGACTCTTTTGTTGACCATGAAGGCTACTCCATTTCTTCTAAGGGATCCTTGCCCATAGTAGTAGATATAATGTTCATCTGAGTTAAATTCACCCATTCTAGTCCATTTTAGTTCACTAATTCCTAAAATGTCAACATTCACTCTTGCCATCTCCTGTTTGACCACTTCCAATTTGCCTTGATTCATGGACCTACCATTCTAGCTTTCCATGCAATATTGCTCCTTATAGCGTCAGACCTGCTTCCATCACCAGTCATATCCACAAATGGGTGTTGTTTTTTCTTTGGCTCCATCTCTTCATTCTTTCTGGAGTTATTTCTCCACTGATCTCTAGTAGCATATTGAATCTGAGTAAGACGTGCCAGTGGAGACAGTGGGAGTCATGGTGAGAAGAAGGAGGTAAATATGGGAGAAAAAGAGGAAGGGCTTTCAGACAGAGATGAATGCTTATAAAAACAGTTCAGTTTTACTGTAGTGAAAAGGTCAAGGCTAGAAAGAAGTAGCTTCAAAGTTCACTTAAACTTTCAGTTCTCTGAAAAGCAGGTGGAAGTCAAAGATGGAAGCTCGAAGTATAAAGAGCTGGTTCTCACAGGTCTGGATCTTGAGGGTTCAGTGGACAAATGCATTAGGGCAAAGCCTTTGGGCAGAACTGCTCCACGGGGGCCACCACAACCTTTTTAGGATTCCTGCCCCATGCTCTCACTCTGCGGCCGTGTGTCTGAGGACAGGATATCCTAGTGCTATTTGTGAAAATAAATCCTTTTGGACAAAGGCCACAGCAGACCAATGCTGCCATTCATACCCTACAGCAACCCAGTAGCAGGGCGAATGCCTAGAGATCAGTGTTGTCATTTGATGTCAGCTGTTCAGTGAGAGGTTGGGGAGTAATGACAAACAGACTTTTGAAAAAATTAAGTAATTGTATTTTTGGCTGTTCTGTGTCTTTGTTGCTACATTCAGGTTACTCTTTAGTTGAGGTGCTCAAGCTTCTCATTGTGGTGGCTTCTCTTGTTGCAGAACACAGGCTGTAAGCGTGGGCTCAGTAGATGGGGCTCGTGGGCTTAATTGCCTCATGGCATGTTGGAATCTTTCTGGACCAGGGATGAATCAGTGTCCACTGGACCACCAGGGAAGTCCAATGAAGAACAGTGTTCATGGTGAGACTGATAAGATGAAAACTTAATGATTTGTCAGAGCAGTGACTCTTTCACAGTGTGGTTCAAGTCAGAGCTAACCCTGAACTAAAATAAGTGATAGGCACCGTTCCAAGTGCTCTGAACACACCAGCCACTTAAAAGTAGATACCACTCCCCCCGTTTTATACATTAGGAAGCTAGTGCCCAGAGAACACACATGGCACAGAGCAGACCCGCTTTTCAGACTCAGGCCATCTCGGTTCAGAGTTCAGCTTCCTGATTGCTACTGTATTCTGTTTTTCAAAGGGCGGGGAGAAATGAAATCTCATGAAAATTTCACAACAGATTGGGAAAGAAAAGAAGAATCCGTCTCAAGAACCTTGGGGGACAAGCCTTATCTTATGCCATTTCCACCCTTGCTTCCTCTGCTGTCACCCTGGCAGCCTTCTCATAGATTCTGGAATGTGCCAGGCTCTTCCTTGCTTCTGAGCCACGATTCTTGTTGTTACTTCTACCTGGAGTAGTTTTCCTAGTCAATGCATGGATCCTTCTCATCATTTAAATATGGGTAATGTGTCACCTTCTGAGAAAAAACTTCCCTGATGACTCTGATAGGATTGCCCCCTTAAACTCACCCCCATCATATCACCATTTTTATTCCTTTTGCTAGTATACTTCATAATATATGTTTTCTTTTGAATATGACAGTTTGTTATGAACTAAATGCTTGTATCCATCCTCTGAAATTCATATGGTGAAACTTTAGCCCCCAGTGTGATGAAATTTGGATGTGAGGCTTTAAGAAGGTTTAGACAAGATCATGAGAGTGGGGACACTATGGTGGGATTAGTTCACTTATTGACCAAACCAGTCAATCCTAAAGGAAATCTACCCTGAATATTCATTGGGAGGACTGATGCTGAGGCTCCAGTACTTAGACCACCTGATGTGAAGAGCCAACTCATTGGAGAAGACTCTAATGCTGGGAAAGATTGAAGGCAGGAGGAGAAGGGGATGACAGAGGATGAGATGGTTGGATGGCATCACCAACTCAGTGGACATGAGTTTGAATAAACTCCAGGAGATACTGAAGGACAGGGAAGCCTGGTGTGCTGCAGTCCACGGGGTCACAAAGAGTTGGCCACAACTTAGTGACTGAACAACAACATAAGAAGAAAAGAGAATGCCAGAGCACTTTATATCGTGTAAGAACATAGAGAGAAGCTAGCTATCTGAAAGCCAGGAAGAGAATCCTTTCTGGGAACTGAAGCTGCCAACACCTTCATCTTGGACTTCCCAGCTTCCAGTGAGAAACAACTGTCTCTTGTTTAAGTCACCCAGTATTTGATATTTTTTTTTTATGGCAGCCCAAGCTTATTGATACACAATTTATCTGTACCTTGTTTGCTTCCTCCTTTGTAATATAAACTCCCCAAGGCAGAGACCACATAATTCTTTAAAGGAAGACTTCACAATTATAATTTACCACGATTTCCCCATCACCTAGGAAGGAAGAATGACCAGCTCCTGGGGAGTTTGTCTTAGGGGTTTCTCCTAAAATATCTAGTTGTCTAGTTATATCCTTCACTTCTCAAACAGCAAAAATTTTAATAATGTTTACATTTTAAAGTATCTGTTAATACGAGAGGGATAGATTAGATAATTGCTATGGCACTTTCAACATCCCTTCCACAGCTTTCCAATCGACCATCCATTCTCAGACCTTTCCAACGTCAACACATCTTACTTTTACTTCATGTCAGCCATTCTCACAACAGCCTACTCTTGCCCTGGTTACCATCCATTATTTCCTTAGAGTTCTCAAGCACTAGTATCATAGTTATTTACTTCAACTTCCAACTCTTACAGGTCTCTCAAGTCCTCACTCATTGAACCCTTATCTTTTGTTCTCTGAGAAATTTCAGGTACTTTCCAGTCCACTCTGAAAATCAGGTCTCTTCAAATCTCAAATTTGAATCCAAACTTTCAATCCAAATTTGGCTCCATGATTAATCAGCTAAATCAAAGTTAACTAACTATGGAACAAATCTGGTCTGCATCTGTCCTTGCAAATAAAGTTTTATTGGCACACAGACCTACTCATCTCTATACATATATTTTATGGCTGCCTTCATGCAGTAATGGCAAAATTGAGTAGTTGCAGGTGAGGCTGTGTGACTCAAGAAGCCTAACATATTTACTATCTGTCCTTTATATAAAAAAAATTCCAATCTCTGGTCTCAATTATAATCTTCAATGTGAACAGTGAAAGACGATTACTTGGTGTCAAAGAGAAAATTTAGTTATTGCTGTCCAAAAGAAGAAAAGCAAGTTGAGTTATTTATGTTTATATTCAATTAGACACACTCTCAGTTCATCTTCCCCAGAGAAGACACCTGCTGGGAAGAGGAGAAGGTCCGCAGTCTGAAGAGGTTTCCAGACCAGCCTAATTCAGTCAGTCACTACCAGCTCCTTATTACACTGTCTAGTTTGTCTGTCCCTGGTGTGACTTGATTTAAATAAAATATTATCTAGCACTACCTTAAGTAAACTTCAAAATGGACAGATATCTTTCAAACACTCTTGCAAAAAGTGATTAACGATTATACTAATCATGTAAAGAACTTGCAAATAATAAGAACTTGGAAGGGCACAAGTGATTCATCAGCCTTATTATGAGGTATATAAAACAATAGTGATGTAATCATATATGACAAGAAGTCTGTGAAAAAAGTTCTAAATTATCAGGAAGGCTATTTGATACGCAAACCTATATCTACTAGCATTAATGTTGGAATTGGCCCTACTTGTTATTGGTGCCTTGAGCAAGGACAATAGGAAGATACTATTATTAATAAGATATTTACATTTCAGTATCCACAATATTCATGTGACATAGTAAAATCTACTTTGAAGGCAAATTCTGAGCAATGAGTACCTTTCCCACTTAGAGAGTGAGAGAGTGAAAGTCGCTCAGTCAAGTCCAACTCTTTGTGACCTAGAATTCTCCAGGCCAGAATACTGGAGTGGGTAGCCTTTCCCTTCTCCAGGGATCTTCCCAACCCAGGGATTGAACCCAGGTTTCCCGCATTGCAGGTGGATTCTTCACCAGCTGAGCCACAAGGGCTCCAAAAATCACTGCAGATGGTGATTGCAGCTATGAAATTAAAAGACGCTTACTCCTTGGAAGGAAAGTTATGACCAACCTAGACAGCATATTAAAAAGCAGAGACATTACTTTGCCAACAAAGGTCCTTCTAGTCAAGGCTATGGTTTTTCCAGTGGTCATGCATGGATATGAGAGCTGGACTATAAAGAAAGCTGAGTGCCAAAGAATTTGATGCTTTTGAACTGCGGTGTTGGAGAAGACTCTTGAGAGTCCCTTGGACCACCAGGAGATCCAACCAGTCCATCCTAAAGGAGATCAGTCGGGGATGTTCACTGGAAGGACTGATGCTGAAGCTGAAACTCCAATACTTTGGCCACCTCATGCGAAGAGTTGACTCATTGGAAAAGACCCTGATGCTGGGAGGGATTGGGGGCAGGAGGAGAAGGGGGTGACAGAGGATGAGATGGCTGGATGGCATCACCGACTCAATGGACATAAGTTTGAGCAAACTCCGGGAGTTGGTGATGGATAGGGAGGCCTGGCGTTCTGCGATTCATGGGGTCGCAAAGAGTTGGACACGACTGAGTGACTGAACTGAACTGAAATATGAAAACAAAATACTATATTTGAGGGTGATGTTAAATAATTCAACGTTTAATCCTTTATTTAACTTTTCAATATTTGATCCTTTACTACATTTTACTACAGTTTGTGATATTTAGTGGTGTTTTTAACAATGTAAGATAGAAGTTTCATATCATCAGTTAAACATTTTTTTCTTCTTGTCACAAAAAAAAGGAGTTAAAATAATAGGTGGAAAGTAATATTATGATAAACTAAAATTCATTTATTTTTCAACAAATACTTTTAGGAAATAATTCGGTGGGGGTTTTATTCTGTATGCATTGTGTGAAATTACAGATGTTTCTGAATGTCTCAACTAAAGATATTTTTTCTAAGTTCTATTTCAGAAGTGAAACAAAGAAAGTGCTTTTCAGAAGGCCATTAAAATAATGAATCAGACTGAAAGATCTATTCTCTACAGAAAACTATTAATACTTCTATAATAACAACAACAATTACAATGATACTAATAATGTTTTCTTGCATAGACTGTGCTAAGTTCAATCACCATTGGAGCAGCTGAAATGGAAACAACAAATTACAAAGCAAAAGGATTCTGGAGGATATATCTGTAATTTCTCTAAAAATTGCTCCCTGCATCACTCATATTCAAATGAGTAAGTCCGTTTTTTTATGCCAAAAGGAGCCAGAAGCATTCAAATGATATATTTGTCCTTATAATGGGAGTGATGATCATCAGGTAATGACAGTGGTGATTTAGGACCCTTAACATACAGGATATCCTAAATACGGTTTGCAAAAACCATAAGAAACTGATAGTGCATTTTGATTATTTCAAGATTTCCAATCGAGTCCCAAAAAAATGCAATTAAATCTAGAAGATTTATTTGCAAAAAGGTTTAATACTATTGCAGCGTACCTAATATGATTCTTAAATTAATCTTTGAAAGATCCAACATTCTAAAGTCTGATTTCTTGCTGCGATCCTGAATATTTTGTGTCATTTGCCTTATCACAAAGCTTTTAAAACTTAAGTTTTTGTTTCTCTCTGTCTCTGTCTCTTCCTCTCTCCTTCCTCTTTACTGTGGACAATTTCAAGCAATCAAAGAAAATATGTAAAAGAGTTCAGTAAGTCCTCACATACCAGCCTACCAGGCTCCTCCGTCCATGGGATTTTCCAGGCAAGAGTACTGGAGTGGGGTGCCATTGCCTTCTCATGTTCACATAAAACCACCCATCAATTCACAACCCCTCTTGCTTCATTTGTACCCACATATATTCCCTCGTATTGGGGAAGGAAATGGCAACCCACTCCAGTGTTCTTGCCTGGAGAATCCCAGGGACGGAGGAGCCTGGTGGGCTGCCATCTATGGGGTCGCACAGAGTCGGATATGACTGAAGTGACTTAGCAGCAGCAGCAGCAGCAGCAGCAGCATATTCCCTCATCCTAAGATCGATCTGGGCTTTCCCTGTGGCTCAGTGGTAAAGAATCCACCTGCAATGCAGGAGGCAGAGAAGACACAGTAGATGTGGGTCTGATCGTTGGTCAGGAAGATCCCCTGGAGGAGGAAATGGAAACCTACACCAGTATTCTTTCCTGGAAAAATCCCACAGACAGAGGAGCCTGGCAGACTCCCAGCTGAGTGACTGAGCATGAAAACAATGAGCAAAACACAGGTCTATTTGGGGTATATCTCATACATACTGACATTGCAGTCAGAGACATTTCAGTGTATATACTAAAAGATAGAGGCTTCCTTTAAAAATATAACCATAATGTCATTATCACAAGAAGAAAATTAATAATAATTGTATATAGATCTCTTGATCAAGTATGTATATTGTTAATACCATAAGGTTATGCTCCACCAAAATTTGCATTTATATTACTACCAAAAAATCACCAATACTCTTTTTATCTTTAATGCTAGACTCTTATTGAATTTGTAACAGCAGTCATGATAATGTAAAATATCTCACTTTGAGCAGAATGCACTTCCAAACACTCTACTTTTGATTCTATAAATTGCACAAAAGGATCAAAAAATTATTTCAATTATTTTAACTGATTTTCTACCTAAAGGCTCTGATGACACTAACATAAAGCTGACTTCACTTCCTGGTTTACTAAGTTTTTCCTACACTCATGAAACCAAAACACATATATTAATAGCAATTATTTCAGGTTTTGTAAGTGCACAAGAAAATGTGGAATTGACAATAAGTGAAATTAAACAGAAAATGGAACCATTTGATCCAAATGAAAAGTCATGTTTTTTATAATAATACATAAACACAACTCACTCAAGCAGGGGATTTCTGAAATAATGTCTATCTTTTGAAGTAGATGCTGACATTTGTTCTGCAGATCTGAACAGTTTGGATTTCAAATAGCCTATGATATAACAACTGCTGCCCTAAGATGGGACCACGGCTGACTGGAAGAACAGAATGGATGGCTACCAAACCCATCATGACTTAATTCAATGCACATTAACAACAACTTTACACTTCACAAAAGGAAAACTATGGGACAAATATAAACCAGAGAGGGCACTAGAACAATAGGCATGAATGGGACTATTTCACGCAAACTAGAATGTATGGTCATTTACTCTTCCAATTTCCATGGATAGAAATACAGAGAGTTCAAACCAACTTGTTTGGCTCTTGGAGAAAAGAAGCTAAAAGTGAAAGCCATTGTTTAAAAGGAATGTTAAAATTTCTTTAATTGATTTCATTGAAAAAAATGGTCAATTTTGACTAAATGTTAGGTATTAAGGGAAAACAATTTGAATACATTACTTTTTACTATGGTGAGAATGACTAATAGATAACATTCTTCCCAGAGTCAGCTTCTTTCTAACTCTATAATTCAATAATTTTTTCCTCATTGGTGTGTTGTCATAATTTCAGGATTAGTTATAAAAATAGTTCTTACTGAGTTCTTGAAACCATCTCACTTAAGACTTTTATCTGGGGCTTTCCTGTTGGCTTAGATGGTAAAGAATCTGCCTGCAATGCTGGAGACAGGGGGTCAATCCCTGGGTCAGGAATATCCCCTGGAGAAGGAAATGGCTACCCATTCCAGTATTCTTTCCCGGAGAATTCCATGAAGAGAGGAGCCCTGTGGGCTATAGTCCATGCGGTTGCAAAAAGTTGGACATGACTGAGCAACTAACACACTAGGCTAATATCTATGTTTTCCAAAATAAAATAACTGCACTAAACCCCCCAGATATTTGCATCTTCTACTCTGCTAGTAGCAGTTAAAAGAAAATTGTTTTCACCTGCTCTGCTCTTCTCCTTGTCACCCCTGAGCTCATTAGACATGGTTCTTAAGGCACCGCCTTAGCTGGTCATTTGAGTTCTTCCTGCAGGGGTTGAGCTTTGTCTGGGCTGTCCAAGTATCATGTGGCTGAGGAGGGCTGATCTCTTTGGAGAGAGGGGAGGAAGAAGGGACAGAAGGGAAGAGAAGGAGAAGTAGAGAAATGGGGAGGGGAAAAGAAAGGACTGGGTACCCAGTTTCTTCTCCCATATTCATTCAATCACATAAATCACCTCTTATGGGAGTGAAAAAGTGCAGGTTCAGCTGGAAGCCAGGAATAAAACTTTAGCAAAACTCCCTGTGTGTGAAGATGAGGGGGATACCCAGGTGCCACTAGAGGTAAAGAGCCCACCTGTCAATGCAGGAGACATAAGAGACTATGGTTTGATTCCTGGGTCAGGAAGATCCTTTGGAGAAGGGCATGGAAATCCATGCCAGTATTCTTGCCTGGAGAATCCCATGGACAGAGGAGCCTGGATGGTTACAGTTTATAGGGTCACAAAGAGTTGGACACAACTGAAGCAATTTAGCACACACACACACACGAACACACACAGGGACCCATCTCACAATGAGACACTACAGGTTGTCAGTCTGGAACATTTACCTCTGGTTTCTCTGATTCAGCCCAAAGTGCTTCAGCTCCTCCTACCTCTCTCCAGGAGCCTCTCCTTAAATGCTCCCATACCTTGGACTATAGGGAGTGCATCAAGGTTAGATTAGAGTACACAAGTGTTTATTCTCTGAAATTAAACTATGAGGCTGAAGTCTCCTTTCCCTCCACCAGGGTTCCCTCCCCACCTCAGCAATCAGAGGTATCGTTATAGGTTCAGATGATTTCTGAGATGATAATAATAATCAGATGATAATCATATGCTAATTCTGCTGCAAAAACAGACCAGATGTTTCTACTGCATTAACTGTCTCTTGATACTCTGTTTAGTTCTGTGTTCCCATCATTGTTGAAAATATCCATTGCAAAACTGTCCCCATGGACCATTCTGTCATTATCAAGCAGTATCTAAAGAAAACAGATTAATCAGAAATCTGTAGTTAAAGGCTTCTTTGGGTAGTCCCCAGTGATAGGACACTAGAGAAGGGGAAAAACTGTCAGAGAAATAGTAAGATTCCATTTCTTTGGAGGGAGAAATTATCATTCTCAACTCAATAACTTGTAATTTAATAATTTGGCAATATACAGGATCAATTCAGGTGCTTTGACAGTAATAGTATCCATGATTTGGGATTTAAAGAGATACAAAGGAAGGAATATGTGGTATGTATTTCAGATTATTTGATTTAGTAAAAAGTAACACAAGTTTTGGGAAAGAATAGATGTTGGTGTAGCACCTGAGTCAAAGATTGTAAACCCTGGGCAAGTCTGTTTAATCATCTCTAGAATACATTTCTCTGTGCATGAGTGCTAAGTCGTTTTGGAGTCTGAGTGACGGCATGGGCTGTAGCATGCCAGGCTCCTCTGTCCATGGAATTTTCCAGGCAAGAATACTGGAGTGGGTAGCCATTCCCTTCTCCAGGGGATCGTCCAGACTTGGGAATCATTTATTAACAGCTCACGCCTTCTGAACCATGTGCTTTATCATATACATGTGCATGTAGGACACACACACACACATAGGATATAAAAGCCCTGAACACAGTGGGTCCTAAAATAATTTTAGTTTCCCTTCTCTTTATGAAGGGAATTTGAATTGAATACTTACAGTTGGCTAAGAGGATTTAAGAGCATCTTAAATGCTCTCAACACACACACACACACACACACACACACACAGACACACACACAGATGAAGACTATGGGAGGTGATGGAAATGGAAATGTTAATTTGTGACAATCATTTTACAATGTATAAATATAACAAAACCTCACATTGTACTCCTTAAATATACATAGCCTTTGTCAATTATGCCTCAATAAAGCTAGAAAAATCAAATTATAATTTCAAACCAAAAATAAGAAAAAATTTAATTTTGAGCTTCTAGCTTCTAAAATTCTGAGACAGTAAATTACTTTTGTTTAAACCACCAAATTTGTGGCACTTGGTACAACACTCATAGTCAATTAATACAGAGTAATAAAGTGAATTACCATGCTGGGTTTGAATAACTTGAACCAGAACCAGAAGACTTAGTTTTAATAAGATCCAGTGTACTTTTTCTGGTAACTTGGATGCCTTCTGTCTAACAATTCATTAATTCTCCTCTGTTTTCCCCCTTCTGATCCATTTATTTTTTTTTAATTCTACTGAAGTTGATTTATCATGTTGTGTTACTTTCAGGTATACGACAAAGTGAATCAGTTATACATCCATCCACTTTTAAAGCGAGGAGGAGCTTCCTGATTTGGAATGTTCTGCATAAGGCAAATACCACAGGACAAAGTAAGAGTTCACTGTATGTCTGTCGGTTGCTCACATCTGCATCAAGGATACTCCTTAGTGTGTTCTAACATGAGATGTGACATTATTGTGTAGGAATAACAAAATCACAGTCCTGGAGAGTTTGCACGTGTGCAAGCTCAGTCATGTCTGACTCTTTGCCACCCTCTGAGCTGTAGCCTGTCAGGCTCCTCTGTCCATGGGATTCTCCAGGCAAGAATACTGGAGTGGGTTGCCATGCCCTCCTCCAGAGGATCTTCCCAACCCAGGGATCAAACCCAGGTCTCCCACATTGCAGACAGATTTCTTTATCATCTGAGCCACCGGGGAAGCCCAAGAATACTGGAGTGGGTAGACTCTCCCTTCTCCAGGGGATCTTCCCTACCCAGGAATCAAACTGGGGTGTCCTGAATTGCAGGCAGATTCTCTACCAGCTGAGCTACCTGGGAAGCCTTTAGAGAAATTAGATGCCCACAAAAACATTATTCTTAAAGCCAGCCTCTTCAATCATTTCCATCTCTTAAGTTGTTCAGGTGTCACTCAAGCTGAGATTTCTCAGGATGTGTACCATCCCCCCCACCCCCTCCACCCTGCAATGACTCTAGTTCACCCAAGGAAGTATAGATAAGGTGAAGGAGCCAGCATCTCTCATCTCCTCCTCATTGTCTGAGGATTCAGGCCCGAAATGCTTTATAAACCACAATTCTATACAAGTACAACACAGTTTTCACAAATGCACATTCAGACATTGAAAATTATATAATATGGACAGACTTAGAAATGATTAATGGCTGGCTAATGAGATCGTATAAAAGTATGCGGTCCATAAATAGAGTCTTATAAAAAGTGAACTGTTAGTCGGAAGATATTGCATTTTGCCAAAATGCCATTCCTCTAAGGGCATCGTGTCCTATTAACAGCTCAGCAGCATCCATCGTGTGGACACCACTGTCAAAGGTGTGATTAGAATGACTCTAAATTCTGATAAGCTACCCCAGTCCTTTCACGGGGCTTATTTTAAGCTGTCTTGATTCTTTGTCTCATTCTGGATTTTCAAAGCGTGTCTTAGAAAAGCAGTCTTTCTGCATGGTCCAGGACCTAAAATCATTCTGTGGTCTTGAAAATTTTTCCAATATTCAGCACACCTACTCCTGTTCTAGAAAGGAGTCTATATTGTCCATGTGGGACATATTATTGACTTCTAGGATTTATTACTCACATTTCCAAAGAGGGTTAGGCTTGGTTACTAGTATGTCATGACACTTGACGTAGGGGTCAGAAGTTAGGGTTCTTCAGTAGCTTCAGGCCCAAGATCTATGGCTGTATTACCCAACTTCAGAAACTTGGATTCTCAGCTCAGCACTGTCATGTTTGACTCTACATATTTAGTAAATCACTTATATTTTCTGAAATAAGGAAGATAAATTTATTGAGTTTTGTCATATGTATTTTTTAATCCATGCTGTTACATGTCCAGTCATTTTTCATTTTTTTACCCTTTTATTATTGAGTAAAAGTCCTTTGTATAAAAGTATACATATACCTTTTTATACATACAGTATTAATTTACAAAGTATATACATAAAGTATATTACCTTTTCAATAATTTATATAAGTATAATATAAAATATAATGATTATTATTCATTATGGTTAATAAAATGAATAGAATACTTTGAACTTGGGACCTAGATCCACTACAACTAGCTTGTGATTTTAAGTAAGGCATTTGGTTCTTTTAACTTGTTTTTTTATGTCTATAACATGCAGAATGACCACATTCCTCTCTCCTAGTTTATCAGTTTGCAATAAGAATTTATACGTACTGAAGCCTCATGCAGACTAGTCTAACCACCATCCACTCCTGCTTGAATTACTGGTAAACCCCACACAATCAATGCATAGAATATCATGTATCTACAACATATAGAAATCAATGTATAGTACAGGATATACTCTTTCATGTCTGACTTCTTTGGTTCAACAGGTCTGTGAGATCAATCCACACTAGTCTGCCAACTGATCTTTCAGCTTCCACCATTCTCCAATCAGAAGCCAGGGTGAACTTTTAATTATAAATTAGAATATGTCATTCGCTTCCTTGAAACACTTCAATGGGGGCTTCCCTGGGTGGTCTAGCAGTTAAGAATCTGACTGCCAATACAGGGAACGCGGGCTCAATTCCTGATCCAGGAAGATTCCACGTGTCACGGAGCAAGTAAGCCCATGTACCGCAACTGCTGAGCCCACACAAATTAGAGCCCTCCTTCGCAACAAGAGAAGACACCACAGTGAGAAGCCTGCACGGCCCAACTATGCGGCAGTCCCCACTCACTGCAGCCAAAGAAAGCCTGTGCGTAGCGACAAAAACCTAGTGGAGCCAAAAGTAAATAAAAAAATCTTAAAAAAAAAAAAAAAAAAGCCACCTGGAGCATTCCCATTTCCTTAGAATGAAATAGAAATTTTCACCAGGGCTTACCCAGACCCACTTCCCCTTTGCCCACCCGTCTTCACTTCTTCCCACTCTCCCTCTGGTTGACATACTTTATTACCATGTTACCAACATGTTCCCTTCAGTCCCACCACCAGAGGATCTGAAGAAAGCTTCCCTTCTCTGTTGCAATTTTGTGGGGTTTTCACATTTGGATCTCGGCTTATAAGTCATCGTCTCAGAGAGGCCCTTTCTGCCTTCTCTGACCAGGCAGAGGATCATGTAGGGCACTGACAAAGGGTTCAACAGTGGTTTATTAGGTTAGTGAGAAAGGGGAGTGAGAGTGTTTTATACACTATTAAGCATAAAATGCATGTGAACATTTGTTAGTTGTTTTTTTTTAAGTAACAAATGCATGTAATAAAATGTACACTAATAAATGAGACCATGTCTTCATGGTCACTATGAGAGAAAGACTGCTCTAGACCTTGTATTCCATAAGCATACACTTAAGATGTGGAGTAAGACGGAGAACGCTGGAAATTATCTAATTGTCCAGAAATGATAACTAAAAAACTCATTAGCCGCATGTCTGAGTGTGAATGCCTGGCAAGTAGGAGGCTTCTTACAGAAGGGAGGTAGAGGCAAGTCTTGAGATCTGTACAAAGACTCGATTTACGTTTCAGGAGGTAATGTGAGGGTGAGGACAATAAAATTATTGTTGCTGATTTCTTTTTCATTTTCATTTCTATGAATCAGAATGTTACTGTATAAGCTATATAAGTGAATACGATTTAAGATATTTCATAAATAGATTCCATTTTTCTTCTCTTGAAATCAGCGACGTTCTATTCCCTGGCTATTAAACGTGCAGGCTGATCCCCAAGGCGCAGTCAGTACTCTGGGTCCGGCAAACAGCTCGTCTCCTGCTCTCCTTCACCTCCACCAGTCTCATCAAGAGAGACTTGTGTTTGTTCCCAAACTTATGTATTCATTTGTACTTATTTATAAATTAATAAAATATGGTTCCAAAAAAACCCCCACAACTGTTTCTATGAAAACTAAGATGAATCTATTGAAAAAATTCAATAAGGGGGATTTGCCTTTTTTTTTTGTTGTTGTTGACATGGGTGTAGGTAACACCGTTATAGAATATTTGGATAGGGTTGTAAAAATCTATAGACATATTCTGCATTAAAATAGCTGTAGGTGTCTTCTTATTTTTCCATAACTTAAGGAAATAAAAACTCAAATATTTGCCTTTAGGCAACTTATTTCTATGCAAAAAAAAAAAAAAAAATGGATCTACATCAAAGGATTGGCAAAGTAATGTCTCTGCTTTTTAATAATAATAATATGCTATCTAGGTTGGTCATAGCTTTTCTTTCAAGGAGCAAGCGTCTTTTAATTTTATGGCTGCTGTCACCATCTGCAGTGATTTTGGAGCCCCCCAAAATAAAGTCTTTCACTGTCTCCATTGTTTCCCCGTCTATTTGCCATGAAGTGATGGGACTGGATGCCATGATCTTAGTTTTCTGAATGTTGAGTTTTAAGCCAACTTTTTGACTCTCCTCTTTCACTTTCATCAAGAGGCTCTTTAGTTCTTCTCCTTCTGCCATAAGGGTGGTGTTATCTGCATATCTGAGGTTATTGATATTTCTCCCAGCAATCTTGATCCCAGCTTGTGCTTCATCCAGCCTGGCATTTTGCATGATATATTCTGCATATAAGTTAAATAAACAAGGTGACAATATACAACCTTGACATACTCCTTTCCCTATTTGGAACCAGTCTGTTGTTCCATGTCCAACTCTAACTGTTGCCTCTTGACCTGCATACAGATTTCTCAGAAGGCAGATCAGGTGGTCTGGTATTTCCATCTCTTTCAGAATTTTCCACAGTTTGTTGTGATCCACACAGTCAAAGGCTTTGGCATAGTCAATAAAACAGTTCAGTTTAATTGCTCAGTCATGTCCGACTCTTTGCAACCCCATGGACTGCAGCATGCCAGGCCTCCCTGTAAAGCAGATGCTTTTCTGGAACTCTCTTGCTTTTTCAATGATCCAAAGGATCAATATCTGTTGGATCCTTGGACTATAAGGAGATCCCACCAGTCAATCCTAAAGGAAATCAGTCATGAATATGCATTGGAAGGACTGATGCTGAAGCTGAAGCTCTAATAATTTGGCCAACTGATATGAAGAACTGACTCATTGGAAAAGACCTTGGTGCTGGGCAAGATTGAAGGCAGGAGGAGAAGGAGACTATAGAGAATGAGATGGTTGGATGGCATCAATGACTCGATGGACACGAGTTTGAGCAAGCTTTGGGAGTTGGTGATGGACAGGGAAACCTGGCAAGCTGCAGTCCATGGGGTCTCAAAGAGTCGGACATGACTGAGCCACTGAACTGAACTGAACATCAAAAGATTAGCGAAGTACAACTCTTCTGATCAGTGAACCAACTGAAGGTTCTGACTCAGGGAGAAAAACATGCTTCCACTGAGCTGAATATTGTCTTTTTTCCTTCTTTTGGGGGCTTATAATCAGTCATCAGAATGGAGAAACTGAGACTGCCACTCAATTTAGTAACTGACCACTGCTACATTCGGTGATAATTTCTCAACCTTCTGCATATGTGAACTTAAGCTTTTGAAACCGTTAATTCCCTCTTCCTCCCTGAAATAGTTTCTTCATTTTTATCCCCAGGAATCACTCTTTTTGTCTTTTTGTTCACTCCTTAACCAGATGACATCTCCTCATCAATTTTGTTTTTTGTCCCTCCTCATCTTCTCTATCCCAAGGGCTCAATTTTTAGGCCTCATCTCTTATGCCTCTAGACTAACCCCCTTGGTGATCTTGTTTGATGTCATAATTTAAAGTTTATGTACACTGTCTCCCACATTTGCATCTCCAGCCTAAACTTCTCACCTGAACTCTTGATTTATATAGCCGTTGCCTACTCTCCATCTCCATGTGAGTGTTTAATAGGTATTTCAAACTTAGCATATTAAAAACCTCATTTCTCATCTTCCTTCACCCCAAACTGCTTCCCCACTGTCTTCTTCATCTTGATAAATAACAGCTCCATTCTTTTAGCTGCTCTGTCCAAAAAACTTGAAGTAATCTTTAATTTCTGTCCTTCACAGTGTACAGTTGTACTATCAATAATCTGTTTAGCTCTACCTTCAAAAACCATCTCAGATCCAACCTCCTCTTACTTCTCATTCAGTTCACCATCATCTTGGATCTATAGCCTGCTAGACTCTTCTGTCCATGGGATTTCCAGACAAGAATACTAGAGTGGGTAGCCATCTCCAGGGGATCTTCCTGACTCAAGGAAAGAATTTGTGTCTCCCATATTACAGATGGATTCTTTACCATCTGAGGCACTAGGGAAGGCCCTATCATGAACCTACATTTATGCAGCAAAGTTTTCTATCTCCCTTCTTCTACTGTTGGTCTCCTCCATTCTAGTCTCAACACAGCAGCTGGAGTAATAATAAAAAGAGAAATAATAAAATATCTTCTTTCTAGGATTGTTGTGAAACCTAAAGACAAGGGATTTAGAAGAGTGTATGTGGAGAGCAAGCAATTATCTTCTCTAATGTTTTGTTATTATAGGACATACCAACACCAGTTTTTCCATGCCTCCCATGATTCTTTAACAAAATTCTTCCCTGCATTCATAAATATGTTCATGTCTCCAAGAATATTTCCTTGAACCACATTACTCTTTAACCTTCTGGTCCAACTCTGATCTCCCTTTAGCAAGCAAGCTTATTTCAAAACTAATACACTTTGCTAGCAAAGCTTCCTTATCTTGCATATACTTGCATCAAAGAGTATACTCTTTGATGCAAGTATATGAAAGAGATGTATCTTTGCATATATGTATTTATGCATACAAGAGATGCATCCTCTTGTATGAGCTGTCGTTCACTAAGTCACTGATGCTACAATAAACAAATCTACTCCAATGTTCTCTACTTTCTAAAGTGTAGACTATAACTTTCTTTAGAGTCTCTTCCAGTGATTTCCTTTCTGTGACTCCCTCCAGGGTATTCCCTTACTGTTGGGCAACTCATTTAATCTTTATACCTTCAAATGTTAAATGTTAGTGTTTGTGAGAACTATGATTTCAAAGCTCGGCCTTCCTCTTTATGCTCATGTTGAATCACATCAGTCAAGCTGGTGGTCTCTGCTGTGTTAAGTCACTTCAGTCTGCATCTTCTTTTCACTTAAGGCTCAGACTAAGAACAGTCTTCACGGAGTTACCATTGGCTACCTCTGTGCATTCATCATTTTTTCTCCTTTGCTCCCATTGCTCTCTGCATATCTGTATCACTGTACCAGCATCATTGTTTAAGTTCATTCAATTCTGATGTTTTTTCTGCCTCCCTAACAAGACCATTAGCTTCCTGAAGATAGAGAGATGGTCTTGTCTTATTCATCCCAGTATGTGTCATTCTGTGTGTATGGCATTAATGATCCCCAGTCTTCAATGAGTGTTCCAATTTCAATATTATGTAACTGAATGATTGACTAAACTGTCAACCATTTATCCTGATGTCACAAGATAAATACAATTTCAAAAATCTTAACTTACTTATTTCTAGGAAGTTCCAACTGGACATAGCATATTACTAGGAACACATCCATGGATATTATAAAGGTTCATTCTTTATGAATGAAAGTATGCCTACGTTGGTGAGAAAGACTATGGGGATGAGGAAAGAAACTGATACATATTCATTACCTAGTATGGCCTCTTTTACACAATTTTATTTAATTTTTCCAATAATCTTTAAGTGCAGACATTGCATTTTTCATTTAGTTGAGATGATAATGAGGCTCAGGGAGCTTAACCACCTCACATAAGATTATATAGTGTTTGTATTTGTAAACAAGGTTAGGTTGAGTTCTGTTGCACCGTGACTCAGATGGTAAAGCATCTGCCTGAAATTCAAGAGACTCAGGTTTGGTCCCTGAATTGGGAAGATACCCTGGAGAAGGGAATGGCTACCCAGACCAATATTCTTGCCTGGAGAATTCCATGGACAGAGGAACCTGGCAGGCTGCAGTCCATGGGGTCACAAAGAGTCAGACAAGACTGAGGGACTAACACTTTCACTTCAACACTAAGTTCTGCTGCAGTAAAGAGCAATTCCCAGAATATTAATGTCCTAAAACACTTCTTCCTCACTCATTCTATACGTCCCCTCTGGGTTAGCAAGGGTTTTCCGCTCAGCATAGCCACTCTGGGATCTAGACTGACCAGCCCCTTCTCAAACATTGTCAGACACTACTCTTCACATTTCGTTGGCTCAAGCTCCCCCTGGCTACATCCACCTCCAAAAGGTCAGAGAAATACAATCCTAGTATTTTTCCCAGAATGAAGAAATCAAGAACTATTTTCCAGACAACACTAATGACCACCCCAGTTTCGAAATTAAAAATTAAAACCACATCTGATTAAATTGTAAGTTTTTCCCCATTTCTACCGCACCAACCATTTCATTTCTTTCTTTATTTGGAAATGCATTGAACTGAATTTTAAAATGAAACCTGATATACAGTCTTTGAGGATAGTAAGGTATATGGTCTCTATAATAGTAATTCTCAAAGTGTCAGTGTCCATCAGGATCACCTGTAAATTCTAGGATTCCGCATACAAAATGAGAATCTCTTAGGGAGAGGAGCATGCGCTTGTATTTGGGACAAGGTCCCAGGGTGTGTGGGTTGCTGGTCGGGGGCCACATGGGGAAGAACAGTCCTCTAGGTCTAAGCTTTTTATCTTCCACCAACTTACTTTAGATTGTCTCACTTATTACACACACTTTCCTTCATCTTCAGTGCAAAGTGTAACACAAACATGCTTCTTATGAACACATGATCTTCTCAAAGTCTCTTCTAAAACAGAGTCCCTTTTTCTCCTAAATTTCTTTGGGCACTGGAGAGGACAGAGCCTATTGAATAATGCATTTCATCACTAGACAACTTGAAAGGGGTTCTGCTTAATGCAGTAGAAATTTTCAGATGATTCATTCTGAAGCCACTGATCAAAAGTACAGCTAATGGGAACAGGTGAGCTCCGATGATTGATATCTTTCAAGGGACAAGGAGCAAAATCCCTATCACTAGCAAAGAGGCTGAATACTGAAATCAAGTGTCAGACAGGCAGAGAAACCATTTAGGCTTTAAAATAAATTTAGTCATAGTCCCCTATAAGCCTCAGACTAGATGTTACCATTTCCAAATGGATTCTACAACATTGGCATCATGTTTCTGAGTCTGAGCTGGTAGAGCCTCCTGGTGTTGGTGAATGAGGCAGGCAAGGAATGAAACTGACAGGGCCAGCAAAACATCAAAAATTCCTCAGAAACACAGTGAAGGGGAAGAAAGTCAGCCCTCATCAGACAGAAAGAAGGCGATTCTCACAGAACTCCTGCATGGATGTACCTCAGAGGGAGTGCTTCGTTTCACTTGGCTTCCGTGCCAATCAAAATGCCCCCATTGGCAGTGGATAAAATCAAATAAAGAAGGCAGAAATAAATGCCAAAACAAATTCATGCACAGAATGACCTTCCAAATGCTGCATGGCCCTGCTAAGCTGTCCTCTACCAAAATGAATGGAAAGGGCAAAGAAAAAAAAAATCTATAATTTATCTTCAACTAGAAAAATCTTTAAAATGAGCTGAGGCACTAAAATATTTGCCCATCCCTTCTTTCTGATGATGACCTAACATTCAATGAATGTCTCATAATGTGTCAGGTGTTTTATATGCATTTTCTCTTAGTATTTCATAATAGCAGTGTGAGATAGATGTCATTGTCTCCAGTTCATGTTTGAGGAAATAAAGGTTGAATAAATGATTCAAGGTCACATTGGAAAGAAGTGAGTCTGAGATACTTATTTTACTCTAAAATCCATTACATGTTTTACCCCACACAACTCTTCAAAGTTGTATTAGGATAAGAAAACTCCATCTGATGCTTCTAAAATATCAATGTCTTCTCTGTCCTTTGTTTGGTGTCAAGAAATGTGATTCATCCACAATAGTTGGCTGGATTTAAAGTAGCTGAAGATAAATGTTGTAAAAGCATACAAATGCATTTTTCACATCTTTAGTTTAATTGAGGTACAAGAACTTTGGTCCACAAGACTAGACTCTGATCTTCAGAGGTTATTCACGAGATTTTAGGCTTCATCTCACTCTGCTTGAGTGCTTACTAGCAAGGACAGTACAGTTGAGCTCCCAGAACCACCTGCTAAGACATACAAGGATCTTAAAATAATCCAGTAGATAAAGCCATAAAGAATCCAAGGGCAACTACAGAAAGCAAAACCTCGCATCACCAGACCTATTGCATCATGTCAGCCTTGGAGAAAGAAGGCCATGTTTCTCTCATTATCCCAACATAAGACCTTGGCAGAAATTCACTCTGAGAGAAGGGACTGGGTACCGTTACTTCGCCCCATAGGTTCAGATGGGACTAATCACTGTAGTACCTGCCATGGTAATACTGGAACTGACACAGCCCAGAAGGACTCTCTCCGCAAGACACTTTCTCACCCACATGGTGCTATTTGATAAGAAAAGGTATCCATCCCCTTCCTCCAATCCCCTAAGCAAGAATAAAACAGAGCAAGAAGTTTGAAGAAGGAGGTAAATCTGGAGACTCTAGTAGTGATAGGTTATTAGATAAAAAAATGAAAAGCACACAGGTTCAGAGATCAGACAGATCTGGGTTGTAATCCAAACTCTGCTGCTATCTAGAGTGGTGGTCTTGGGACAAGTTACTTACCGAGAACCCACTTCACAGGGTTCTTGTGTAAAACAAACTACATAATATTTCCAAAGGGAAGAGATAAACACGCACTGCTCTATTTAAAGTAGATAACCAACAAGGACCTACTGTAAAGCACAGGAAACTCTGCTCAATATTCTGCAATAACCCAAATGGGAAAAGAATTTGAAAAAGAATAGATACATGTATATGTATAATGGAATCACATTGCCGTTCACCTGAAACAAACACAATATTGTTATTCAATGATACTCCAATAAAAAATGAAAATAAAAAAGAGTAAATACGCATTACCAAAAAAGGGAAGCAATATACTGGAATATTCAGGAATACTCTGTCTGGAAGAAAAGATACCTGAAGACTATCTCTACAATTTGATATCCTTGTGATGCTGTTAAGCAATTAAGATTACTTTCTTTCATCTTGTAAAATAGAGCTGGTAAATATACAGCTTGTGTTAGCGGTACACGGAGAAACATCAATGGCACTAAAGACAAAGCTCCAGTGAAAGAGAAACTCAGGTTACACACTATGTAAGACCAAATCCAAACAAAACACACAGATCAGTACAATAAAAGTTCTCTGTGAAATGGAGGGATGGGAATGGAGTGTGGAATAAAAAGGGATAAATAAATCTGTTAAAGGGGGCCTGTAGAGATAAATAATAAAAGAATGCATCCACCAGGGAGTATGATTAACTCCACCCTCTGAATCAGAGGTCTTCACAAACCAACAATAAATTCAGAGGTAATAACGAAGCATATTTCCCGGGGTTGTTTGAAGGTTAATTGTAAAAAAGCTTGGGGAAAGTTTAGCAGATTATCTACAATATGCCCAAGGATAGTGATGACTTTGTTGGATCCTTAATATGTAGCAATCCTTCCTTTTTTCCCATTATGAAGCTTGGACTATCTTTTTTATCTATCTATCCATCTATCTATTTTATAAATGGGTGTGTGTGTTAGTCACTCAGTCGTGTCTGACTCTTTACGATCCCGTGGACTGTAGCCCACCAGGCTCCTCTGTCCATGGAATTCTCCAGGCAAGAAGACTGGAGTGGATTGCCAATTCCTTCTCCAGGGGACCTTCCCGACGCAGGGATCGAACACTGGTCTCCTGCATTTCAGGCAGATGCCTTGCCATCTGAGCTACTAGGGGATTTATTTATTTCATAAATAGATAAAATTAAATATATATCTACATACAGTTGATTTACAATATTAGTTTCAGGTGTACAACCTAGTGATTCAATATTTTTTTATATACTTCAATTAAGTTTATTACAAAATAATGGCAATGTTTCCCTGTGCTGGACAATACATCCTTGTTGTTCCCAGTTTCTTTTTTTGAGGTTACTGCCAAGGATGTCTGCCAAATGCAGTTTTTCATCTTTTTTCACAATTTTCACAATTTTTCACAACTTTTTCCAAAAGTGGGAAGCCACCTCCCCAAAGTCACTATTCCTTTTTGCAAAGGACACAAGCAAATAACCCTCTGGTGTAACACAGAAGACTAGACTTTGGCCTGTATAATCATGAGGATGATATCAGCTAAAAGGGAATTATGTTAACTTGATCATTTCTCATCTTTGAAATTCAACATGACTTGGCCTGGTTACATTTACTTATGCCTCAGACGATTAAGGGGGCACAGTGGTCTTGTCCCATCTAATCCTTTATTAAGCTAAAATTAAAAATAATTTCTGAATTCCATTATTAATATCCTCTCTCTGTGAAAAGGATCTCCCTCAGCAGACCCTATTGACATTCCGTCTAGACACTGCTGGGGGAAATCACTTCATGAATATCAATAAATGTGTTGCATAGAGATGGGAGGATATTAAATTATTTCTGAGCCTTTGACAGTTGACAAAATGTTAGTATAATAATTACAAGTGCAGGCTGTTTAAATGCTAGGTAGGTGCTCCTTGGTGCAACAGTGAGCACTGGTCATACAAGCACAGCATCTTTGTTGGAAGGTAGCTTAGGGAAGAAACTTAACCTTGCTTTCAGCTCATTATGGCCTTATACCTTCTGCAAATCCTACACACACACACACACACACACCAGAAAAGGGCTTCCTTTCAAAATACCATTGACAGATCGATTACACTTTTGATTTAGGAAACAAAAATTAAAAATATTTTATATCATTTCTTGCCATCATTTTCTTTGTCCTCCAATGGCAGATGAATTTAAAAGCTAATGGATTAATTAGAGGGCAAAAGAGGTCTCAATGATCACTGTTTCCCCCTCCATTCCCACCATCCAGCTATCCTAACCCTTATCCGATGTCTGCCCCTGATCTGATATTCTTATTCAGTTCTTCAGGGTAGAAACTTGGGCTTTGAAATTTCCCAAAAGTTCCCAAAAATATCATATGTTAATGCATATATATGGAATCTGGGAAAATGGTACTGATGAACCTATTTGCAGGGCAGGAATAGGGACACAGATGTAGAGAACAGTTTTGTGGACACTGAGAAGGAGTCAGTTCAGCATCAGTCCTTCCAATGAATATTCAGGACTGAGCTCCTTTAGGATGGACTGGTTGGATCTCCTTGCAGTCCAAAGGATTCTCAAGAGCCTTTTCCAACACCACAGTTCAAAAGCATCAATTCTTTGGCACTCAGCCTTCTTTATAGTCCAACTTTCACATCCATACATGACTACTGGAAAAACCATAGCTTTGACTAGATGGACCTTTGTTGGTAAAGTAATGTCTCTGCGTTTTAATATGCTGTCTAGGTTGGTCATAACTTTTCTTCCAAGGAGCAAGCATCTTTTAATTTCATGGCTGCTGTCACCATCTGCAGTGATATTGGAGCCTCCACAAATAAATTAAGCCTGTCACTGTTTCCATTGCTTCCCCATCTATTTGCCACGAAGTATTGGGACCAGATGCCATGATCTTAGTTTTCTGAATGTTGAGTTTTAAGCCAACTTTTTCGTTCTCCTCTTTTAGTTTCATTAAGAGGCTCTTTAGTTCTTCTTCACTTTCTGCCATAAGGGTGATGTCATCTGTGTATCTGAGGTTATTAATATTTCTCCCAACAATCTTGATTCCAGCTTGTGCTTCATCCAACCTGGCATTTCACGTGATGTACTCTGCATATAAGTTAAATAAGCAGGGTGACAATATATGACCTTGACGTATTCCTTTCCCAATTTGGAACCAGTCTGTTGTTCCATGTCCAGTTCTAACTGTTGCCTCTTGACCTGCATACAGATTTCTCAGGAGGCAGGTCAGGTGGTCTGGTATGCCCTTCTCTTGAAGAATATTCCATAGTTTGTTGTGATCCACACAGTCAAGGCTTTGGAGTAGTCAAGGAGAGGGAAGGAGAGGGTGGGACAAATAAAGACAGTAGCAGTGACATATACACACTACCATTTCTAAAATAGATAGGTAGAGGGAAGTTGCTATATAACATAGGGAGGCCAGTCTGGCACTCTCTAAAGACCTAAAGAGGTGGGATGGGGGTGGGGGTGGGGTGAGAAGAAGGATCAAGAGGGAGGTGATGTATGTACACTTATGGCTGATTCGTGTTGTTGTAGAGCAGAAACCAACACAACATCAAAAGCAATTATCCTCCAATTAAAATTTTTAAAAAGTTCCCCAGTTCTTTCTAGTGTATTATCAAGGCTGAAACCAAAGAACAATGGTTCCCAAATTTTAGTTTACCTGGGGTTCTCACACACAAAAAAACAGTTTCTTAGGATCCATCCCTGGAAATCTTGGGTAGGTCTCAGGAGTCTGCATTTTTAACAGATGCCCAGAGATTTTGATTCAGGTAGTCCGAGAAACACATATTGAGAAAACTAGGCTGGTCATATTTTTCACTTTCAGCTTAAACAGTCCCATCACTCCAGCTGTTGAAGGAATGCGGATCAAAGGGCAGGACTGCACTCTGTGGCCTGCAAACAAGATATGTTTGGTGCAGACAGCCAAGTACATTTTGCTGATAACAAAAGAATATGGGGAAAGAGATGTAATATTTACCAAGCACTTGGTATGCTCCAGGCATTTTACAAATGCTCTCTAATTTAAATCTCAAAGCATACAGGTAGAAAGAAGTTACATATTCTTCCCAGACCTCTTACTGAGAAGAAGACACCTGGGGTTCATCTGATGTTCTAGCTGCAAATTTCCTGCAGACGAAGGGCAATGGGCCAGGGGTTGGGATGTCTACATACCAGTCTCCGATGCCGACACTCCCTCCTTCCTGTTGGTTATGAGACAATCACTCAGACTCTCTGTTACTATCCCAACATCTGTCCAGGTAGGACATGGGGTGGGGTTGGGCTGGGGGCTGCTACTTGCCTCTGCCTGCTTCAGAAAGATCACATGAAGGTGAAGAAGCATGAATCGTGACCCATGAAAGCATTTGAGGCTTACTGGAAGAAAACTAGTCTGTAGACAATAAGATTTTGTGTATCAAAGGGAAAATGCTAACATAGTTGGACACCATTTTTCAATTTCTTAATCTGACTATTCATTTATCAGACATTATATTGTAAGTGTCTTATATCGTAAATATCGTAAATGTGGTTTCCCTGAAAGCTCAGGGAAGTTGGTAAAGAATCCGTCTGCAATGCGTATAACCCTGGTTCGATTCCTGGGTTGGGAAGATCCCCTGGTGAAGGGATAGGCTACCCTCTCCAGTGTTCTTGGGCTTCCCTTGTGGCTCAGCTGGTAAAGAACCCGCCTGCAATGCAGGAGACCTGGATTTGATCCCTGGGTTGGGAAGATCCCCTGGAGAAAGGAAAGGCTACCCACTCCAGTATTCTGGGCTGGAGAATTCCATGGACTAGTCCATGGGGTCAATAAGAGTCGGACACATCTGAGCAACTTTCACTTTCACTTCACATATTGCTTTCAGAACCATGAAAATTGAGAAGGTTACAGGTTCTCTGCAGACAATATTTTCAGTTTGGTGGGAAGAGCAGGAGGTGAAGTGGCTGAGAGACGGTGAGAAATAAAGGAAGTAGAGCAGAGAGACAGGGAGCAGGGAGAAGAGAAGGAAGAATGTAGGTGGGAGAAAGTTGGACAGAAATAGAACACATTTGTTTGTATAAATGTTTTAACATTTACAAAATGCTTATTTATCCATTGCATTACTTAATTCCATTCCTCTCAGACTTTCACATGCCAAAGAATAGTGTTTAAATATATTTGTTGCCTCCACCTCCAGAAATTCTGATTCAATGGTCTGGGCTGAGACTGGGGGTCATGAGATAGATGGTGGCCCACGGACAGATCATGCTTCAAGTGGCAGTGATTCAATCATCAGTCCAACTTTATGCGGCAGGCAAGGCTGG
Organism: Dama dama; assembly: GCF_033118175.1. Classification (NCBI taxonomy): domain Eukaryota; kingdom Metazoa; phylum Chordata; class Mammalia; order Artiodactyla; family Cervidae; genus Dama; species Dama dama. Next base: position 55,686 of record NC_083692.1, on the reverse strand, counting down.
CATTGGGTGCCCCATTTATCATTCTCATTTTTTTAAAAGAGAGGAAACTGAAGTTCGGAGAAATTACAGAGCTGGTTTAAAGTCCCAAAGCTACCAGGACTTTCTGATGCTAAGCTGTGGGTTTTTCTCAGTGTGGGTGATTTAAGCTTGATATTCTTCAAGGTAGTGCTTGGGGAAATCAGAATAATGGTCATTGCCTTCAAAGCAGAGGGAGTTGCCATGGATACAAACATTGTCTTAATGTCTTGCAAAGAATTTCCTTTAACCATAAATTCTATAAGAAATAGTCCCAGCAAGATAATAATCTATTCTGCTTCTTAAAGAATCAACATTCCCACAGCAGAAGAAGTAGATAACAGTTCTCTTTGTGAATATTGGCAAGATTTATAACCTCCTCATAGGTAAGTTTTAACCACCTTTTGGGATTGTTATAAGGACTGAATGAGGATCAAGTTGACCTACCTGGGCTACCCAGATGGCACCAGTAGTAAAGAATCCAGCTGCCAAAGCAGGAGACAGAGGAGATGCGGGATTGATCCCTGGGTTGGGAGGATCCCCTGGAGGAGGGCATAGCAACCCAGTCCAGTATTCTTGCCTGGGGAACCCCATGGACAGAGAAGCCTGGTAGGTTACAGTTCATGGGTTCGAAGAGTCAGACACGACTGAGAGACTGACTACAACACACAACCTGACCTAAAGTATTTTTGGCAGTTCCTGACACATAGTAGGTGTTCTGTGAGTGCTAGTTTCCATTTTTCCCTTTCCATTATTAATCATTGAACCACTAATAAAATCGTGAGAACTTACATGATGGGATGTGAACCATTAATTTACATTAATTTGTTTAAGTCTCATCATAATCCCAGGGAGCTGGTTCTGTTAGCATCCCCACTTCATGAACAAGGAAACTGAGGCTCATAGTGCTGAAGGTCTTCAATTCTCACAGGAACTAGAAGCGGAGCTAGGAGTTGATCCCAGGCAGCCTGCTTCCTGAGCCTGCTCTCCTAAGCATGTTGTAAAGTTGCTTTCCCAGCTTGTCAATCAAGAGATCTCAATTAGTTAAAATGGTGAAAGTGAAGGGACAAGACAAAAAGAATACTCTCAGAACTTGACTGCCAAGCCTGAATTTTTCACAAGCACCAGGGCATGGTTGATAAGACAATGGCCACTGAATGTTGCTTATGCTACAGAAATGGTGCTTTGTCTATTTTTCCGGGACAGGACAGAAGAAAATGACTTTCCCTTTACTCCTATTCTCACTTCTTTTGGTCCTGAGTCTTTCTGGCAAGAATTCACTATTTTATCCCTATTCTGCTATTTGATCCCTGCAATTGCTTGTTACCTTGCTTGTCAGCTCTTGTGTTGACAAATGGACCTCTCTGCCATTTACTTATTCATCCTGATAGTTCTTGGATGCAATTAGTTCTTTCATCCTTTCTGTGTGCAGGCCCTGTGAACTTCTGGAGGTGCGAGGCACTGTGTGCCTGTTCTAATGGTGCTTTTTATCTGGTGAGGGAGGTAAAGAGACCTACAAAAGAAATAATTGCATTTCTGACTATAGAATTCCAAATTTATGTGAGTCCTGAGTGACAGAAACATGGTCTTGTAAGAGAGTAGAGGGAAAGAAGTGGACTTGGGTTGTCCATATAGGGGACAAGGTCTGCAGCAGATGTCAAAGAAGGAATCTATGTGTAAATGGTCTTTGAGTTGAGATTTAAGGGGTGAATAAAAGTCCGCTAGGCTAAGAAAGGTGGGAAGAGGGATAGGAAGGGGTGTGACATCTCTGTGGTGAGAGGAGCAGGGCAAGTTCAAAGAACTGCAAGAACGTGAACCCTCAGAACAGAACACTGCCAGACCCTAGAGATGTCCGACTCAAGAGAAGAGAAAAATCAGCCTCAGAATAGATATCTGTGTGCTGTCGGAAGAACATGAAGTCACTCGTTGATGGAACAAATGTGAATTGAATTTCTATTATGAGCCAGTGTCCGTTAAAGATATAGGAGGTACGACAAAGATGAATAAAACATGTTTCTTGTTTAGTGGTTAAAAGTCATTGCAAATTCCTTTAGGATAAGGCCATGTTTTACTCAGCATTATATCCTGTATGTAGCAAGTATTCAGTGAATATTCATTAAATAAAAGCAATTTTAGGTCAGTAATTTTTTTTTATTATTGATCAAATAAACATCAATGCATTAATATTACCATAAATTTTAGACATGTATATATACATTTATATGTATATATGTGTGTTTGCATATGTATGTATACACATACACACACAAACACACACCAAAGGCTTCCTTCAGAGTTAATAAAGTACAATCCTCAGGCAAGGGACTTTGGCTCCAGAATTTTTTAAGAAAGCAGAAGTGATTCCCATGTATAGTTATGGTTGAGAACCAGGTTGATATCAAGGTTAAATGAATCAGTCTAGGCTCCCACTGTAATATACAAGAATTAAAATTTAAACATATTTCAGCATCAGTATGAAGTCACATTTTTTTCTCCTCCCTAAACCTGAAGAATGCCACTAAAGAATGCCTATAAAAATAATGAGCTCGCTATCTCAAATGGAGATTGGGGAATGTGACATCCTTAGGAAGGTATATCAGAACAGTTTGAACTCTGTGCCCCTGACTCCCATAACAAATCTGTTAAGACCCCTCAAAGGGACATATGCTCTGGTTAAGAATTATTCTTGTGGGGAAATTTACTTGATTGATCATTTGCTTCTGCAAATGATAACATTAATCTGGTAACATTAATGAAAGCAAAATTCATGCCAAAGGAACAAAACGATGAGCTTTGACAATACATGATAGCTGAAACTTAGTGAGCCTGCTTTTTGGTGATGACCTTAGCCTCCACTTGGTCATTAGCCAGGGCAGGTGAATGTTTATATGTAGTTTAATTAGTTAATGATAGTTAAGTGCCTCAAGAGCCCATCAACTTGGCATTAAAGGACAATTACCCATCATCACTGAATTCCCAGGCTATTTGATGAAGCTGAATCATAGATCTGTCCCTGAGTGAGGGAAATTCGTCAAAGGCAGAGAGAGTGTTTTGCTAAATCCCTGAAGCTCTTACAAACACAGAGAATGGTCTAACCAACCACTGAAGCTTTCAAAGCCAATGGAAAGGAATCTTCACAATAGAGAAGAATGAAGTGAAAAACAAGCAGGAACTCTTTCTTAACCCAATCTCACCTTAGCCGTGTAAGCTGTAATAACCTGGACTGGATCCACCAGAGATTGGCTCCAGTTGTTTTACAGGAAATCTTTCTTTTTGAAAGTGAGATGCTAAGCTCTTCACTGCCTCCAGCAGAACATGTTAGTGCCTTGATTCCAGGGGTGTGGATCACATAAATCTGAAGTATCTCTGGTTTCGGTGGGAATAATGAAACCTTTCTCGGCTGACACATCTAGGAATTAAAGAAGTGTAATAGCTTTGAACCATTGTCAAAAGCCGCGTGGAACCTCATTGCTGGAAAGGGTGTTTCATTTTTTTTTGTGATTTAGCTTGGAAGTATCTCCTTCTTAAATACTTTCCTTCTTTCCTCCACCTACTTTATCTCTACTCCTTTTTTAGCTCTGCGCCCCAAAAGTTTATAATACAGGAGTTCAGAGACAGAAAGTAATTTGGGGAATCTGACGATCATTACATTGTGCTGGCAAGACACACAATTTCAATTGATTTGAGAAGATTGCTATGTCTACACATATATAAACACATCTCATTTTCTGGGGGTCTTTTTGTTTGTTTTCACAACAGGCATTTGCATGTTTGAGAAAGAAATCTTGTAATTACAGGTGACTGAAGATTTTTCTTCTAATTGGTATACTGAGTCTCCTGTTGGGTAAAAGTATATTGTTGAAGGAATGTACTGACTTTACAAGCCCAGCTGAGTCAATTTCCAACTTATCATGATGGTGTTACTGAAGAAAGCCCTGATGTTTTGTGTTCATTTGTTGCTTCATGCACTTAGCCGATCTGCATTTGAGGGTACTCTATAGCAGGACCAGTGTCTAGGGAATAAAGAGAATAAAGAATAAATAAACTTTGCTTTTATTTTTATTTATTTATTTAAATAATTTTTATTGGAGTAGAGTTATTTAAAATGTTGCATTAGTTTTTGTTGTGCAGCAAAGTGAAAGAGTTATGCTCACATCTTTCTTAGATTCTATTCCTGTGTAGGTCATTTCAGACTGTTGAGTAAAGCTCCCTGTGTTATTCAGTAGGTTCTTACCAGCTATATATTTAGGGTACATATGTGTCTCCCGATCTCCCAATTTACCCTTCCTCCTTCTCCCCGCTTGGTAACCATAAGCTTGTTTTATACATCCGTGACTCTATTTCTCTTTTGTAAATAGATTCCTTTTTACCTTTCTTTTTTAGATTCCACATATACATGACCTCATATGACATTTGTCTTTTTCTGACTTGCTTCACTTAGAATGACCATCTCTAGGTCCATCCATGTCACTGCGAATGGCATTATTTCATTCTTTACATAGCTGAGTAATTTTCCAGTGTATATATGCTTTACATATTCTTTATCCATTCCTCTTAGCAGCTTACAAAGTTGTGAAGGTAAGAGCTCTGTACAATATGTTCCTAGGAGGAATGTGTAGATGTCCCAAGAAGTAGCAGCAGGGAGGCACTGGGTATGGCTGGCGATTCCAGTCAACACTTCAACGACAAGGCAATTGGCTGGCCCTTGAAGTATGATAAAAGCATGAATATATCGAGATGGTGAAGGAAAGGAGGCAATTAGAGAGAGAGCACCAGGTCAGGAAGCAGAATTGAGGAACCAGTTGTTGTTGCAATAAAGCAAAGCACAATAAAAACAGGTATATTTGGAAATTTATGTTGCTTTGAACTGCTGAGCTTGTGGTAATATTTTTTACAAGAGCAATAGGAAAGGAATACAGTGGGTTTAAGTGCAATGCTGGCAAACTTGTTCTCAGGTATCAGATGTCTGCATTAGCTGGTGCCAGGTTAGACATAGGTGACGGTGGGCATAGGGCTGGAGGAACCGAGTTAGGTAGGCACAGCAGCAGATGTAGCAGTAAGCGAGACAACAGGGGTAAAATACTAATGTTTCTCTCAAATAGATGCTCTTAGAGAATGGGGAAAAACTATTTAGGACAGTAACCTGGAACGTAAGTGCTTAATATACAGTTGGTTAGAATATTGACTCCTCTGGGCGAGACAATCCATCGGTGGGTAAAGACCTCAGAGAACACAATGTTCTGTCATCTCTGAAGACAGTTTTCTACAGGCAAACTTGGATTATGTTGACCCTCAAGGAAGTCTTTAAGTGGGGAAAAGATCTGTGCATGAACAAGAATGGTTAGAAGCATGGCAGCCTGCTCATCCTGGTCCTACCTGTTTGCCTGGCTGACTGTGCTCGTAAAAGCTTCAGGGTGTGTTAGTACCAGCTGAACATGCTGCTTCATTCCACCTCCAGCCGCTTGCCTCCCTGAGTCACGGCCCTGTCTTCCACCCTGGAGGAAGGACCCGAGATCACTTTAAGATAGATCCTGTGCTTACTCATCTCTATACTGCCATCACCTAGTGTGATGCCCAGAAAGCAGCAGATGCCCAATAAATCTTCATTAAGTGAATGCACAAAGGGACAGAGTTCTACTCTTCACACATTTAAAGATTCATTGCAGGGTAGTGGGTATTACAAGGCAGTGAGTAATCTTATACTCAGATCTGCGGTCCAGAAAAATGGTTTCCAAAAGCTGATCCACACCAGTCCACCAACTGATGTCAGGTCAGTAAAGATGGTTGGTCTCCACCCTCTCCATTATGATTCAGCAGGCTTGGGCATTTGTTTCTTTAATAAACTCCACAAGGATTCTGCTTTTCAGGCAAGTCTGTGAACTGTTGGTCTTGACCTCAAAGAGGACAGAGATCAGGCTTCTCAGGTGGCTCAGTGGTGAAGACCTGCCTGCCAAGGCAGGAGATGCAGTTTTGATCCATCATCTGGGAGGATCCCACATGCTATGGACCAATAAGCCTGTGCGCCACAACTACTGAGCCTGTGCTCTAGAGCGTGGGAGCTGAAACTACTAAAGCCCGAATGCCCCTAGCCTATGCTCCACAACCAAAGAAGCCACTGCAATGAGAAGCCTACATACCGCAACTAGAGAGTAGCCCCCACTCGCCACAACTAGAGACAAGCCTGCACAACAACAAAGACCAAGCACAGCCAACAATAAATAAATAAAATCATGTACATAAATAATGAGGACAGAGTTCATTCTGAACCAGGGTGATCAGAGAAAGACTGAGAAGGGGGGCAGTGATCTGAAAGGAGCCTTCAAGCATGGGTGGTTTTGGGTAAATGAAGATAAGGAAGAAAAGCCAGAACAAAGGTACAGAGAGACAGACACTGTAAGAAACAGCATTCTGTATCATTTGGGCTTCCTACTCAAAACACCATTGACAATCTGTACCACTTATTTCTGCATAATATATTATCCTATAACTTACTTTCTTAAACAACAATCAGCATCTATTACCTCTCAGTTTCTGAGGGTTAAGGATTCAGGAACAGTTTGGTTGAGCTTTTCTGACTTGAGGTCACTTAAGAGGTTGCAGCCAGATGGGGACTGGGCAGAGGTCAATTCAAAGGATTCTTTGACCTGATGCTTGGAACAGAAAGACCTTTGAAGCTAGAGACTGGAAGAGTTAGGGCCCCTCTGCATATTCTTCTACCTATTTTCTCTTTTTGTATATGATCTCTATAGCAGGGTGGCTTCAGATAGCTGGACTTCTCACATGGTGACTCAGTGCTCCAGAAGCATGTGGTCTGAGAGAGTGCCTCGTAGGAAGAGACAGGCAGGGTGAAGGGGAACTAGGTAGTGGTATATGTGTGCAGTGCAAACATGTGTGCAGGTGAAGAGTTAAGTATTTATAGTAGGTGGGCAAGGGAGCCATGATTTCAGGATTTCAGGAGTTCTTCATTTAACTTTAGCCAGAGACAAAGAGGTTATTCAGTGTTTCTTATTGGAATATGGATTGTATACCATAGAGAAGAATTACATAAAAGATACCAACTTCAACTATATGATTGAATCTAACTTTACCACAAAGAATTGCAATGCATCTTTCAGCAATGTTCAGTAGTCTCTGAAGGTCAGGGATCACATTCATAGAAGAATTAGATTTGTGTAGTTGCCATTTTCCCATAATCAAAGGCAGAAGACTGGTGTCCCAGACCTCATGCTTGGTAAACTGTGATCTTGGGCAAATATGTAACCTCCTTCCTCATTGAGCTATTTATTTCTCTAACTTCACTTCCTTTGATATATTCCTCAAGCTTCACTCTCCCAAATTTTGGATTACTTGCTTTTTCCCAAAGCATAGAACTCTTTTAAGACTCCCTACTTTGCATGTAGTGGTCTTTCTGTTTGAGACACTGCACCTCCCCACTTCTGTCTCCTGCAAGTGCCCCTTCCCCTATCTTTCAGCTTCTCAGTAGAACTGTCAGATTCTACTCCTGGCAGAAACCACCCTCTGAGTTCTCCCAGCACCCTGCATGTATCTGTATCATCATCCAAGTCTTGTTGTTTTCACTACTAGACCAAGAGTCTCTTAAGGAAAGATTTATGCCTTGTTGATATCTGCTGTGTCTGCCAAGAGCATGATGTCTGACATACAATAATCTATCAGTAAATAGTTATTGTGCTTCAGTGAATAAATAAATCCATGAAGGCAGGAAAAAATATTTTAAAATGTGAACTGTCCATTCTTTGGCTTGATTGGATGGTACACATGGGACCTTCAAAGGACATTAGCTAAAGTATCTTTTCATGATCATCAAGTTGTCAAGACTGAAAAAATGAACAATAAGAAACAATTTTATTGTCTCTGGATAATAGCAAAAGCCTTAGGCTTTTGAGTCTATTGTGTTCTTTCTCACTGAGAATCCTGTGCAAAGATGAAGTTGAGCTTAGAAAGCTCCAATTTTTATCTCTTTGTATCAAGAGTATAGCTCCTTCTACTTTTCATCTATTATGAGTGGCGGACACCTTTTCTTGCTCCAAAAAGAACTGCAGGCAAATTCATTCCTGCTGGGCTGTGGATGCCTATCAAGTGAAGGTCAATAGCAATCTGACTCTCATCTCACACTATCTCACAGGGACAGGGACAAACAGGACTTGAGGCCTGGCCTTGTTGCTTTCCCACTCCAGCAAGAGACTGAGCTAAAATATGGACCTGTGGCTGCATAGATACCACTGAGACCTTGCCCCTGTTATTAGCCAGCAATTTGATTTCACTTTTCTGAGTTCCTGTTTCTCCACTATAATTTGAAGATTGTGACCTCATAATGCTCAGCTCAAAAAATGGGAACTCTTCTGAAGATTGAAAAAAACCCTCAGCAAAATCACCCAGCCTGTTCTCTAATGTACAGTAGGTGATTACAGATGTTCATCTTTTCCCTTCTCCCACTGGACCCTCCTAAGAAGAAAATATTCTGGCCATCCATGATAAAGAGGTCATTACTGGCTCCTTTTTTCTGCTTAGTAAGGATAGGGTAGGGCTCCGGTATCTCATGTGTATTTCTCTGGCTTGCATACCCAGGCACACCCATCTACCAGGCTTTGTTTCCTTAACCTCAAGTTATGTAATGAGTAGGTGTAGGGCCCTGGATCCATTTCCACAGGGACCCGTTTCAAAATCCCCGCTGATTGCTCTATGTTGAATGTGTGTATGAAAGAGAAAGGCCCACACATGTTTCCCACTTGAACATCCCGGCCTGAATTAGGTCATGCAATCATTGCATTTTTCACTATTTCACAAGCTGCTGTGATGGCACAAAGAATAAGGCAAGAGCAGGGAGTTGCTTAACCTTGCCCTGTATTTACACACACACGTCGGCAGGGAAACCGTGACTCATTCCCCTCACTGGAATACAGCGGGGAGGCCGGCTCTTAATGACTCTATTTTAAAAGCCTACTTTCCCTCACCTTCAGCTAAATCCTCTACAGCTGAACTTAACCTCTGGAAGTACAGGACAAGTTAGGAAGAGCATTAACCTGTTCTGACCCCTAGGGTACCATTGGGTAACATTTAGGGAATACACAGGCAGTATCCAAGGAACCCTCCCCCAAAACTGTGGGAAGTGAAATCGACAAAAGCTGACGACTCAAAGATTGGTGACAGTGTCCTATAGAAGTTCCTACCTACTGTGTGCCAGGTGCTTTGTCTACATTTTCTCTAATCCCCATGTCAAACTAGCTCATCTTGTAACTGATGCAAATCTGGCAAACTCAGCAGTGGCCACAAGACTGGAAAAGGTCAGTTTTCATTTCAATCCCTAAGAAAGGCAATCCCAAAGAATGCTCAAACTACTGCACAATTGCACTCATCTCACATGCTAGTAAAGTAATGATCAAAATTCTCCAAGCCAGGCTTCAGCAATATGTGAACCGTGAACTTCCTGATGTTTAAACTGGTTCTAGAAAAGGCAGAGGAACCAGAAATCAAATTGCCAACATCCACTGGATCATTGAAAAAGCAAGAGAGTTCCAGAAAAACATCTATTTCCGCTTTATTGACTATGCTGAAGCCTTTGACTGTGTGGATCACAATAAACTGTGGAAAATTCTGAAGGAGATGGGAATACCAGACCACCTGACCTGCCTCTTGAGAAACCTATATGCAGGTCAGGAAGCAACAGTTAGAACTGGACATGGAACAACAGATTGGTTCCAAATAGGAAAAGGAGTACATCAAGGCTGTATATTGTCACCCTGCTTATTTAACCTAAATGCAGAGTACATCATAAGAAACGCTTGGCTGGAAGAAGCACAAGCTGGAATCAAGTTTGCCGGGAGAAATATCAATAACCTCGGATATGCAGATGACACCACCCTTATGGCAGAACGTGAAGAGGAACTAAAAAGCCTTTTGATGAACGTGAAAGCGGAGAGTGAAAAAGTTGGCTTAAAGCTCAACATTCAGAAGACTAAGATCATGGCATCTGGTCCCGTCACTTCATGGGAAATAGATGGGGAGACAGTGGAAACAGTGTCAGACTTTATTTTTTTGGGTTCCAAAGTCACTGAGATGGTGATTGCAGCCATGAAATTAAAAGAGACTTACTCCTTGGAAGGAAAATTGTCACCAACCTGGATAGCATATTAAAAAGCAGAGACATTACTTTGCCAACAAATGTTCATTTAGTCAAGGCTATGGTTTTTTTGGTGGTCATGTATGGATGTGAGAGTTGGACTGTGAAGAAAGCTGAGCATGAAGAATTGATGCTTTTGAACTGTGGTGTTGGAGAAGACTCTTGAGAGTGCCTTGGACTGCAAGGAGATCCAACCAGTCCATCGTAAAGGAGATCAGTCCAGGGTGTTCATTGGAAGGGCTGATGCTGAAGCTGAAACTCCAGTACTTTGGCCACCTCATGAGAAGAGTTGACTCATTGGAAAAGACCCTGATGCTGGGAGGGATTGGAGGCAGGAGGAGAAGGGGACGACAGAGGATGAGATGGCTGGATGGCATCACCGACTTGATGGAGATGGGTTTGAGTAAACTCCGGGAGTTGGTGATGGACAGGGAGGCCTGGCGTGCTGCGATTCATGGGGTCGCAAAGAGTCGGACACGACTGAGCGACTGAACTGAAGTGACTCAGTGCACATGTGCACACACACACACAGCGTGTATATGTCAATACTAATCTCTCAGTTCATCCCACCCTCTCCTTCCCTCAAGTGTTAAATTCTGAGTGTAGCAATAGATCATTTGTTCTCAGCCTAACACTTTGTTTATTCTCCACCACTGAAGTTACACATCACAAAACCATATGGGTTTGTCTTCCTCATTATAATTTGAGCTTTCTGAGAGCAGGTATTGTAACTCCAAGCACACTGCTGTATTCCTGAGCAGTAGATTGTATTTCACAAAGATGGCTGCAATGATAGCTCCTATTTCAAGCACTCTTCCAGAACCTCACCCCTTCCAGAGCTGGATTCCCTGTCTCGTCCCTTTGGACCTGGATGGAACTTTGTGACTCTCTCAAACAATAGACCTGAAAGGATGCTCTGTTACTTTCAAGGGTAGGTCATCAAGATACCACGCACTGTTGCTTCTTTTCTTCAGACACTTGTTCTTGGAATCCAGTCCCTGTACTGTGGGGACACTGAAGCCCTCTGTAGAAATGCCACAGGGAGAGGAAGTGAGGGCCCCAGGCCACAGCTGGAGCCGAGCTCCCAGAACAACAGCCAGTGCTCACTAGCCACGTGAGTGGACCATCCTGGAAATCGATCTCCCAGCCCCAGCTGAGTTTCCCAAGCCAACATCCCCTTGATCAGAGGCGAGCCACCCCTTCTGAGCTCGGCTCAAATTGCAGTTCTGGGAGGAAGATAAATGACTGTGATTGCTTTAAGCCACTAGGTTTTAGGATAATCTGCTATGCAGCAGTATGTAATGGGGGCATCCAGCACAGGATATCTGAGATATCACAGGCATTTGACAAGTATTTGTAAACTGGCCAATGATTCTAGTTTCCTTATACAGCTGCTTTCTGGGCACATTAATACACTTGTTGTTCTTTAAACAAATCTTGAACTCATCTGACTTGAGATTTGTGTTCAAGCTATTCCTTCTGCTGTTTATTGCCTCCCTACTTTCCTTCTACATTTGCCTGTTCAAATATTACACTTCTGAAAAAAATTCAGTTGGATATTCCTTCCTTTATTCCCTCCCCTCCATCCTTTTAATAAATATATCATGAATGTCATATCAGGATATGGAGCAATATGGACCAAATCCCCACCCCCTTGGAGATTTACATTTCAATGGGGGGTCCAGTCAATCAATAAATATGTAATTAAAAATTATAGCATATGATTCATGTCTTAAAGGAATTAGATAGTGTGCAGTAACAGAAAATGATGGTGGGGGTGGGAGGGGTAGAAATGAGGTTCTATTTTAGATGGAGGGTTTAGGGAAGGTCTCTCTAAGGAGATGACATTTGAGATCAGAACAATAAGAGGAAAGAAGTCCAGAAGAAAAGACCATGGCAGCCTGGGCAGAGAAAACAATAAGTGCTAAGCCATGAGATGGGATAGAGAATGTTTCCTGTTGGATAAAATAAAGGTGGTATTTATGGCTTCTGCCTAATGACTGGAGAGAAGACACTGACTAGAAGAAGTGGGAAAGCTAAGCAGGCCTCAGATATTTTTGCTTAGCATCATGGAAAGGAATTTAGAATTCTAAATACATACGCTAAGTTGATTCAGTCATGTCCAATTCTTTGCGATCCTGTGGACTGTAGTCTACCAGATCCTCTGTCCATGGGATTCTCCAGGCAAGAACACTGGAGTAGGGTGCCATTTTCTCCTCCGGGGGAATCTTCCCAACCCAGGGATCAAATCCATGTCTCGTATGTCTCCTGCATTGGCAGGCGGGTTCTTTACGTCTACCTGGGAAGCTCAATTCTAAATACAAAGGATAATTATTGAAAGACTGTCAAGTGGGAGACTGCCAGCGTCTGCTTTGGATTTTAAGCTTACTGCTGCTGCTATGCAGAGAACGGGTTTAGGTCGGCTGGAAGAGGCGCAGGAGTCAGTAGGGGAACCTAAGCAGACATGAGACAGTGGTTCCTTGGGTTAGGGTGGTAGCAGTAGACAGAGAAAAAGGACGTTTTGGGATAAAATCTGTGACTCTAACATACAGGATTTGTTGGCGACTTAGACGGGAGCTGAAGGGAAAGGAGGACTTCTGGCTTCAGTAAGAGGTTGGAACAAGGCAGTGGGGAGCCCTGGGAGGATTAGCAAGGCAGTGTGCGCTCTCCTTTCTTTCTGAGGTTACTCTAGATGCCTCCTCATGGGGTTAGTCTCTCCTCTGCGTATTTAATCCTGGTTTTGACTCTTCCAGGGGACGTAGCACCAGGTATGGGTTAAAAGCATAAGGAATTTTGAGGGCTGAACTGATGTGGGTTAGTTTGGGTTCCACCTCTGCTCATATGAGGTGTAAGTGTTGGAGAAGCCCATTCATCTCTGTGGCCTCAGCTTCTTCAAAGGCGGGTAGCGTCTATGTTACAGGCTTTTTGGGTTCATTAAATGAAACCCTGGAAGAGAAAGATATACATTAGGAAGTTTAGGGAGAAGACCTTTAACTTTAAATTCTCGTAATAATTAATTCTAACATATATGGAGCACCTACCATGTGTCTGAAACAACTGTGTGATTTAGCTGCTTGTATCATCCTGCTTTACAAGTAAATACACACAGGCTAGGGCTTCCCAGGTGGTTCAGTGGTAAAGAATCCACCTGCAAATTCAGGAGATGCGAGTTCAATCCCTTGATCAGGAAGATCCCCTGGAGGAGGGCATGGCAATCTACCCCAGTATTCTTGCCTGGAGAATCCCATGGATGGAGGAGCCCGACGGGCTACAGTCCATAGTGGTCTCAAAGAGTCGGACACGACTAAGCGACTGACGCACTAGGCATGCACACACACAGGCACAAAGAGCTTAAAAATTTACTCGAGGCCATACTGTAACACTTGTATAGATTTGTGCTTCTGTATCCCCATTTCTCCCCGTTTTTCTCAGACAGCAGGGAGTGTATGTGTTTTGCTCACAACTCTCTTCCCTATCCCTAGCACATTGCAGAAAATGATTTCATGTACACTGAGTGGGTGAACTTTCAGGCATTGAGTCGTGTGTCAAAGTCTGGGTCTTGACAAGACAGAAGTCAGAGTTCTGGGGCACTGTTTTTACTTGAGTAGGCCCACCCAGTTGAGCTGGGAGAGTCCTGAGCTAGACTGGTTCGGAAGGCTGGTGAGACCCAGGGGGAGATCCGATCCGCACGGGTCAGCGCCGGCTGCCGAGTCCGCTGCAGGGCGGTGGTGAGGCCCGTCCAGTGTGTGTGGTTTCAGAAGCGCAGTAGCGGCACAGTGCAGCCTTATCGACAAGACGACGCAGGGGACGGCGCGTTCTGACTACCCAGGAGGACTGACAGCGCCTTTGTTTAACCCCGTGAAAGTCTCCGTAAAATGCGGTGGCTGCTGCGCCCTGGTCACCTGTGCGGTGAACACGATTTGTGTCTTGAAGTTGAAAAGCTGCTGAGCCTCCGATCTTACAGTGGGGGCTGTGCTTTATTCTAAACTTGATTACTTTGGAGGGGAGCATGTAGAGGAGATTGGGGTAAACATACTCTGAGGTGAGGTGCTACCTTGAGATGCTCACTTTAAAATCACGTAGTGATAGGGACTCATGTTCCTGCAGAACTGACACTGCCCCTAAAAAAAAGAGTGATGGAAAAAGGGAAAATTAGTGAAGGATTCTGGTCAAAGTCTTAAGGCTTCCTGTAAACAGCAGCTTAATTTCTCCCATAAGAAGACCATAAAATGATGTTTACTTATCAGAGCTGCGCTTGCTCTGTGTGGTTTAGTACACGTAGCCCCCAGCCCCACCCCCACTGGTCTGCCGAGTAAGAAAGAAGAAGAAGGCAGGGAGCAGCCCTGGGTGAGGGAAGAGTTGAGAAGGGACTGCTCTATGTCCTTTAAAGGGGGTCTGGAGTGGATTCACCCAGAGAGCACAGAGCACTGTGACAGAGGGGACATGATGTGACTTCAGCAGGCACACGGAGAAGGTCCTTCTGCCAAAAATAGACCCACCTGCTTGTGAATGTCTGGCATTCCTCTGACTGGGGACAATGCCAGAAAGGCCAGCTGTTCCCTCAGACACTCCTCCCACGGGCTGGCTGAGACCTGACATTCCAGCCTTGAGCTTAAGGCTAAATTTTCCTCCACAATCTACTGCAAAGCACGTGTTCCCCTCTCCACCCCCCTCAGCTCTAAAATAAAGGTGTTAATAGTTATCTACACCACAGTGTGAATTGTATAGATTTGAGCAAAGAGCAGAAACTATGAAGCAGGAGAATCCTTGGTCTGCTCCTCCCCACTTAACTCTTGTGACTCTGGTCAAATCCTCAACTGCTTAAGCAATTGTTTGCTCTTCTGTAAAACAAGACTAAGCCAAAGCACGGGGCTTCTCAGATGGCACAGCGGTAAAGAATCCACCTGCCAGTGAAGGAGACACCAGACACGCAGGTTTGATCCCTGGGCTGGGAAGACCCCCTGGAGGAGGATTCTTGCCTGGGAAATCCCATGGACAGAGGAACCTGGTGGAATACAGTTCATGAGGTCACAAAGAGTTGGACACAAACTGACAGATTGAGCACACTCACAGAAGGCAAAGCAACTGGATTCTTCGAAGGGCAAAATAAGACAAACGTAAAAAACTAACCAGCAAAAGGCTAGACATGACCTGGATGTCTATCAAAGGGAGGTGAGGCAAATAAAGCTTGGAGCAGCCACGCAATGCCATGTTATGCATCTGTGAAAGGGAACCAGGAAGCCCTCTACACCCCAACGTACAGTGGGCTGGGGCATATTTTTAAGTAACAAAAACAAAATGCATCATGGAATTTGCACAATGTTGTAGTTTAGATAAGAAAGGAGAAGACATAGTAAATACACACTTATGTATAATTTCTGTAGCTGGATAAACCAAAAATTAATTTAAAAATGGGATGGAGGGAACAAGGAAGTAGAAGATATGAAAAAGATATAGATTTCTTTATGAAACAATTTGTTCTTTGACTTTGGAATCATGTAAATATTTCACCCAATTAAAAGCAAAGAGAAAATCACACCAAAACACAAGTCCTAAAACTTTAAAATAAACTGGAAAAAATTAACCTAACTTTATATTAATTCTCTGGCATAGCAATCTCAAGAACTATAGCAAATGATTTTGAAACACATATTTAGACTGTACATCCCTAGGGAGATATATTCTAAGGACAAAAAGAAGTAAAAGATCTCTTACACAAATAAACGTTTTTACAAACCATATAGACTCACAGACACAGAGAACTGGCTTGTGGTTGCCAAGGGGGTGGGGGTTCATATAAGTGTGTTAAGTCAACAGGCATCCACCTTAAATTTATACAGTGTTATATGTCAGTGAAATCTCCACAAAGCTGGATTAAAAAATCCCCTCCATTCTCATGACTCCATTCCAGTCATCAATATCTGACAAAGCCATTAAGTGAAGACCTTTGAGGAATTTTATGATGGAAGTAGGCATGTGGTGTTCAAAATAAAACAAATAGCAGATTCCACATATAAGCGTTAACATACGATATTCTCCTCCTGGTTCAGGTTGGTGCTCCGAGGTGACTTAGATGGGTGAGATGCGGGGTGGGTGAGAGGGAGGGCCAAGAGAGAGGATATACGTGCACCTACAGCTGATTCACATCACTGTACGACAGAAAGTAACACAACATTGTCAAGCAACTATGCACCCCCCAAACAAACAAACAAACGAACGAACAGCAGGCCGTTTTTCGCAAGTGACAAGGCTGTAGCACAGAAAAGGCTCCCTCCACGAACGCAGATGTGAGCTGCCCACGACCGTGGATGGAGGCAGAGCGCAGTGGCAGACTTGGGGGTTTGGTGGCGGGTAGGATCCACGTCTCTCCACCTCCCACTCTTCTGATTCTCCCTGCCGCTGAACTGCACGGGCCTGACTTCAGGGCAGAGAGGGACGGGTGCCTGGGCTGAGCGCAGAGCCCTCAGCGGGTGGCGCTGTCTCTCCTTGCTCCACACCCTGCCCTGGCGGAGGAGAAAGTCTTGGCCTCGGACCTGGCATTTCTCCACCTCCCCCCTTAGTAGCTGTGGGGCCCTCGGTCTGTGAGCCTTGGCTTCCTCTACTGTGGAAGGAGGGTGATAAGACGGTGTCCTTGGGAGACTCAGGTGCCGTGATAATTCAAGCACCCGGCACAGCCAACGCCCGGAGAGCTCCACCCAAGGCCACAGACGCCGCGGGTCTCTGCACCCAGGGCTGTGTCCTTCCTCCTGCAGAGGCTCGGTCTGCAGCGCCTTTCTCGCTCAGGAAGGTTGTGATTAGAGTTGAACGCTGACTAAGACTGGCTGAGTGAAGTCGCAGTTACCAATTTTGCTCTTTTAGATAAATCAGTTTTTCTTGTTTAACACTGGCTGCTTTACTTCTTCAAAGGGGCCTGAGTTTTATTAGTTTCAGTGTTATACTTTTGAAAATGTCGCTCTTCTCTTGGCCATTGCCCTTGGCTCCACACAAAGGGAGCGCATGTAAGTCCTGCTCAGTTTACACCTGGCAGATGTTACTCAGGTGAAACTTACACCAAATGTATCCTTGATTTGTCTAAAATACTTGCCTCATCTTAAATCAGAGGCATGATAACCTGCAAGACCATAGTTGCTGCAATATGTTTTTTTATACCTCTGATGTCACTTAAATTATGGGCTTCCCAGGTGGTACAGTGGTAAAGAATCTGCCTGCCAATGCAGGAGACACAGGAGACGTGGGTTCCATCCCTGGGTGAGGAAGATTCCCCTGGAGGGGGAAATGGCAACCCACTCCAGTACTCTTGCCTGGAGAATCCTGTGCACAAAAGAACCTGGCAGGCTACAGTCCAGGGGTTCGGAAAAGAGTTGGACAGGACTGAGTGGCTGAGTAAGCTCAGAACATCACTTTAATAGGCTTGTGATACAGCAAGGAGGAGCACAGACAGTGTCCCGTTCTTCAGGGAGTATTGTTCTATTGTTCTTCATTCCCACTTGCTGAACACCCAGAGGCAGTTTCTCCAAGTGGCCATCAGAGAGCGAACTGTTGAAAGGCTCTTTCACAGTACTTTCTCATCTTCCACCGTGTAAACTGCTTTCCTTTCCCAAGTGCGGTCCTGCTCTGCCTTAAAAAAAAACAAAAACAAAACAAAACAAAAAAACCAGAAAACAAAACAGAAAAACGCAGCCTGGACCACGCGGTTGTGTTCCCACTGCTGGCATCTAGTGGTGATACGTGGTAATGCATGCTGAAGCGAGGACCTGGGCTGTGCTTTGCTTTGTCTCTGTCCCATGGAACACGGGCAGACCTAGACTCACATCTGGGAGCCAGCTCTTGTGGGGGTCGGTAGCCTAGTTGGAATTATTTAATTTGTTTACCCTATCGGGGAATCGGTTCGTCTGTATGCATCGACGCTGGAATCTGGTTGTGCCGTTTCTATTAGAGTTTGTCTGCGTATTCTGTTTTGTGGTTATAAAGCTCACAAAAATAGGAAATATTTCCTCTATCCTGAAAGAAATATCTTTGGGGTGCACATCAGATATATTAAGATCAGAAGAGCAATGGCACCGGAATGGCTCACAAACAATCTGGTCATTAGAAGTGCTTGACAAAGGAGAGGAACACTCTGATCATGAACATTCCGGGGGGAGGGGGGTGCTCACTTGGACTGGAGGTGTCCAATTCTAATTTCCCCTACAGGAGCACTGGAGAAGGCTGGCAACTCTCTCCAGTGTTCTTGCCTGGAGAATTTCATGGACAGAGGAGCCTGGCAGGCTACAGTCCATGAGGTCGCAGAGTCAGACAGGACTAAACGACTAACACTTTACTTCATATATATATGTGTGCGTGTGTGTGTGTGCGTGTGTGTGTGTGCGTATGTGTGTGAATTTTCCACAGTTTGTTGTGATCTACACAGTCGAAGTCTTTGGCATAATCAATAAAGCAGAAGTAGATGTTTTTCTGGAATTCTGTTATTTTTTCTATGATCCAGCAGGTGTTGGCAATTAGATCTCTGGTTCCTCTACCCTTTCCAAACTCTGCTTGACCATCTGGACATTCATGGTTCACGTACTGTTGAAGCATGGCTTAGAGAATTTTGAGCATTACTTGGCTAGCATGTGAAATGAGTGCAATTGTGATGGGATTCCAGTTGAGTTATTTCAAATCCTAAAAGATGACGCTGTGAAAGTGCTGCACTCAATATGTCAGCAAATTTGGAAAACTCAGCAGGGGTCACAGGACTGGAAAAGGTCAGTTTTCATTCCAATCCAAAGAAAGGCAATGCCAAAGAATGCTTAAACTACTGCATACTTGGACACGACTGAGCGACTGCACTGCACTGAACTGAACTGAACATTCTTTGGCATTTTCTAACACCCTGGGTGCCTACCTGGAGCCCGGGCCTAGGGACCTCAACTGGCATTTTTCTCCTGGGGAGCCCTAACGTGGGGCGGCCCTGCACTTGCTTCCAAAGGCCTCCCATGGCTGTTTGGTTCTTCTGCCAGAGCTAGCTTTTCTCCCCGCTCTGGCACTGGGCACGCCAGGGGCTGGCCTGCCACCACTCGCCGGGGACACATGGGAGGTGCCAGGTGGCTCGGCCAGGTGACCCCAGCATGGCACCCGGCCCCCTCAGACACACTCCCACAGCCTCATTCCCCATGGGCAGGACCGTGATGACCTAGGAATGTGTTTGTAAGGCTTGCAGACCGCAGGCAGACACCCGGGCCTGACTCAGGAATTGAGGCCCTGAGAGCAGGCCCGGAGGTCTGGCGTCTGAGGAGCCACACACTGGCTGCGTGACAGAGGCCTGAAAACCGACTCTCTGGGGCTGCCTTTCCTGCCTCCCAGGAAGATAGCATCCCCAGCCTCCTGCGGGTTGAGAGTCACCCCCGGCTGGGAGGTCATTTTGCAGTGGCATTGGCCCTTGGGGCCCCGCGCCCAGGGAGGGCTCCCACACTCCCAGGGAATGTCCAGCCAACCTCCACACGGCTGCTCCGTCACGTTTGCTCTGCAGGAGAGAGCTCTCGAGCGTAGGCCTGTCTGCACTGTGCTTGGCTCCTGTGGGCAGGACACCCTGGGCGCCCACCTGGAGCCTGGAGCTGGGGCCCAAACTGGCTTTTTTTGGCAGGGGAGCCCTAATGCAGGGTGGTCCAGAAGCTGCTTCCAAAGGCCTCCCACGGCTGTTTGCTTCCTTCTGCCAGAGCTAGCTTTGCTACTTGCTTCGGTTTTTCGCAAGCTAGGTGCCAGGCCACCACTCTTCGCCCGGGTCCCGTTGGAAGTGCCAGGTGCCCTTGGCCATGTGACCCCAGAATGGCACCCGGCCCCCTCAGACACACTCCCGCAGCCTCCTTCCACATGGGCAGTACTGTGCTGACCTAGAAATGTGTTTGCAAGGCTGGGAAGGTGCAGGGTGACACACGGCCCTTACTTGGGAATTGAGGCCCTTGGAGCAGGCTTGGAGGTCCGACCTCTGAGGAGCCAAACCCCTGCTTCGAGGAGAGCCCTGAAAACACATTCTGTCGCCTGCCTTTACTTCCTCCAAGATATATAGCTTTCCTAGTCTCTTGCATGCTGAGAGTCACAGAGGGCTGGAAAGCACTTGCTTTAATGTCATTATTCAGTGGCAATAGCCCCTGAAGCCCTGCGCCTAGGTCGGGCTCCCACACTCACAGGGAAATCAAAGTGACATCCAAATGAGTCAGCTCTTCGCATCAAGTGGCCAAAGTATTGGAGTTTCAGGTTCATATTAGTCCTTCCAATGTATATTCAGGCCTGATTTCCTTTAGGATGGAGTGGTTGGGTCTCCTTGTAGTCTAAGTGACCTTCGAGCGTGTTCTCCAACACTACAGTTCAAAAGCATCAAATCTTTGGCGGTCAACTTTCTTTATAGTCCAACTGTCACAGCCATACACGACACATGGATAAACCATAGCCTTGACTAGACGGACCTTTGTTGGCACAGTAACGTCTCTGCTTTTTAATATGCTATCTAGTTTGGTCATCACTTTCTTTCCAAGTTGTAAGCGTCTTTTCGGAGAAGGCAATGCCAACCCACTCCAGTACTCTTGCCTGGAAAATCTGATGGACGGAGGAGCCTGGTAGGCTGCAGTCCATGGTGTCGCTAAGAGTCGGACTCGACTGAGTGACTTCACTTTCACTTTTCACTTTCATGCATTGGAGAAGGAAATGGCAACCCACTCCAGTGTTCTTGCCTGGAGAATCCCAGGGACGGCAGAGCCTGGTGGGCTGCCATCTATGGGGTCGCACAGAGTCAGACACGATTGAAGTGACTTAGCAGCAGCAGTAGCAAGCGTCTTTTAATTTCATGGCTGCAGTCACTATCTGCAGTGATTTCCGAGCCCCCCAAAATAAAGTCTGCTGCTGTTTCCCCTGTTTTCCCATCTATTTGCCATGAAGTGATGAGGCCAGATGCAATGATCTTAGTCTTCTGAATGTTGATCTTTAAGATAGCTTTTACACTCTCCTCTTTCACTTTCATCAAGAGGCTCTTTAGTTCTTCTTCCCTTTCTGCCATAAGGGTGGTGTCATCTGTATATCTGAGGTTATTGATATTTCTCTTGGCAATCTTGATTCCAGCTTGGGCTTCATCCAGCCCAGCGTTTCTCACCATGTACTCTGCATATGTTAAATAAGCAGGGTGACAATACACAGCCTTGACGTACTCCTTTTCCTATTTGGAAACAGTCTGTTGTTCCATGTCCTGCGACCCCATGGACCGCAGGATGCCAGGCTTCACTCCCGGGGCTTGCTCAAATTCACATCCATCGAGTCAGTGATGCCATCCAACCATCTTATCCTCTGTTGTCCCCTTCTCCTCTGCCTTCAATCGAGACTATTATAGACAGACATTTTAAAGTATAATTATTTTTAATAGCTTATCTAAAAGCTCATATTGCATTTACATTTTTTAGGAGTTTTTTGTTTTTAGAGGTATTTTCTTTGTTGACAAGCTTGTGACAGATATAACAATATATCAATAATTAACTTATAATAAACCTAGGCACTATGAAAATTTTATGCTTAATGCTAATGACTCTTAGACATGTCTATATTAGAGTAGTGGAAAAAAATACTAGATATTTAATATTGACTATTTCCCAGTTCACATGAATCTAAAATTCATTCAGGTCAATTTTTTCTTGTGTTTAGAACTGTTTGATTTGTAAGGGCTTCCTTTTCTTTAGATTATTTAAATAAGAACTCACTTACAACTTCAGCAATATTATAAAAAAACAGAAGACTCACACTGAGACATACATAAATCCACAGAGACAGACAGACAGAGATCTTTTAGTTTTCCGCCTAAGATTTAAAATATCTCTTTGACCTCCTTTTTTTTTGGGGGGGGGGGGGGGGGCAGGGCTTGAAGATTTCATTTGCCCAAGGCTGAGGTCTCAGGCAAAGTGGGCAGTGTTTTTCAAGGAAAGGGTTAACGTCAAGCTTTGCCCTAGGCAGGCCTTTTTAACAAGCTAATTGTTTTTAATTGCATATGCAAAAGAACCAGCTTTACAGTTTCCAAGAAAATTTTTTTAATTTTAACCAATTTTCTCTGGTTCTATAGAATATCATGGCCATTCTAGGTCAGGCCATCTTTCCTTTCTATAGTCATAGTTTTATCCCTGAATTATAGACAGATCAGCTGATAAAAAACGTGGGTTGTCTCAGTGGGGTGGCTTTGCTCCTGGATGGATTTCACCTGGCGGCAGTATCCATGCCCCATGGGCCTCTCCTGGAAGTGGGCGTATGGGCGGAGCACACCTGGCCGGAGTTGGGGGCGCGGAGCACGCCTCCTCGGAGATCGTAGGCAGTGGGTCCCAGGTCTCAGGGGGTCTCCACTGCGGCTGGGAACGCCCATTTCGTGGGCTCCTGGGTCCCCATCAATCGGCGTTCAGTGAGCGGAGCGGAGGGGTGAGGACCACAGGTAAGGGAACTGGGGCTCGGTGGCGCAGGATGGAGCAGGGAGCCACGTATTCCTCCCTCTCTGTTGGCACAGTCTCGGAGCCCCCTAACGTGGTGGTCGCAGAAAGGCCTCGTCATTGGGGTCAAGGACTTTACCCCTTCGCAAAAAGCTCAGACCTGTGCGGTTTTCCCAAGCAGTCTAGTGCCTGCAGCGAGGTCCCGAAGAAGTCCAAGGGATTTATCCTGCCTGGTGATTTCACCTGCTGGGACGCCACAACCCTTACTCTGGCCGGCTGGCCCAGCCCTGCTACTGGCAGTTTGCAGCCCTGCGGGCCCTTGACCACCTGCTGGGATGGGAAAGGGAAGGGTCCAGGAATTGCACCCTAGAAACTTAGTAGGGTGCATGGATATAAAAACCTGGTGGCCACCCAGGCGGAAAAGAAGGGAGGAGGGCACGTTGCTGCCCTTTCATGGTGAAATCTGTGGCTGTCCTGCTGAGAGGGGGCCTTTCCATGGGGACCCTGTGCAATAAGTGTGGTGTTTTGAAACTGGATAATTAGAACGTGTAAAACTTTTAAATTATGTGGTGCTTTAATTAAAAAAAAAAAAAAGCTCCAAGTTTTCTGCAAATTGCGGTCTAAAAATTGAAGGCCTGTTTTCCTTCCACTGTGGTATTCTATGAAGAAATGTGCGTTTTTTAAAGATGAGTCAGAAAGTGAGGGAAACAGAAAACCCAGAGGAGCCCCTGTAGTTTGGTGAAGGTCTTAGGAGATCACTTGTAAATGCTGCTGGCTGTCGGGAGGCAGTCTCTTCCTGTGGCTGATGGGCACAGAGCTCTGCAGGCTTGTCCTTTGCATGGATGTTCTTGTTTGTGGAAATCCAGCTCAGAGCCATCTCCTGATGTGTAAGAATTTCCCAGACTAGACTCCTAGGCAAATCCCTTAGGGCCACGGACTCCTTCCTTCATTCTATTTGTCTGTTTGACTGAAAAGCAGCAATGATCTATTTTTCTTTAAATCTGGTCTATCATCCAGGCCTTGGAGTAGTATTTCCCATCCCTCTCAATAGGCTTGGGTTCCAGGAATGAATTATAGTCAGTTGTCCATGATTTTACAGATGAGGAAACTGAGACCCTGAGAGGGTGGAGGACTGTCCAAGGGAGAATGGGATATCCTTCCAGGAACCCTGGCTCCTGGGTTTTTAATGAGCTTTCTACCCAGCCTGGTCATTAATTGGCAAGTGTTGACATTGAGAATAAACTATTGGTGGAAATGTAAAAGCCTTTTTTAAAGAATGTGCCTATCAGCTGTGCATCTTATGGAGTATTTTCATTGTACTCCCCAACCCTTGGAAAGTGGTGGGCACAGGGCAGATGCCTCATCATTTTTATTGACTAAGTTCAATTTCACACAGTTATATCCCTAGTGTCAGCAACACTATTAGGTATGTTAGAACAGTGATCATCACAGTTGGTACTTCACAGATCAGTAAAGAAAGAAAACTTTTTCTTAGGAAGACTGTGACAGAATTGCTAAGTTTTAAGTTTATTCCACAAGGATATTAAAAAAAAAATGAAACAAGTCTCTCTAATCATCACCAAGGCTATTGGAGATCTGTTGAGGACCCCACACAAGGGAGGTTCTACCTCTTGGGACACCCCTGTTTCAGCATCTCCCTAAGCCAGCAACCTGGGACACCTGAGTACACTTGAAGTTCCTTCCTTGACCTTGGGAATTTTTTTGGAAGACAATTTTTTTGACAGACAGGGGTGGGGGAAGGTTAGGGGATGTTTCAAGTGCAGTCCATTTATTGTGCACTCTATTTCTCTTTTTGTTCCCTGGTGGCTCAGTTGGTAAAGAGTCTGCCTGCAATACAGGAGACCCGGGTTCAATCCCTGGGTCAGGAAGATCTCCTGGAAAAGGAAATGACAGCCCACTCCAGTTTTCTTGCCTGAAGAATTCAATGGACTGAGGAGCCTGGTGGGCTACAGTCCATAGGGTCACAAAGGGTTGGACACGGCTGAGTGGCCAAACACCTATTTCTATTGTTATTTCATCAGCTCCACCTCAGACCATCAGGCATTTGATCCTAGAGGATGGGGGCCCCTGCTTTAGTTCCCTCTTTCATCTTCTACACAGCTCTAGTGTGCTTCCTCCTCTTCCACCTGCAGAACTACCTGCTGGGCTTCTCTGAATGTGACTAAGAATCTGCTTCCCTCACTTCCTTTTCTCTGAGCCTGTTCTCCTAACTAGGTTTCCCTGATCTCCATTTAGGATCTTTTGCCCCAGGTGGTGCTAGTGGTAAAGAACCTACCTGCCAATGTAGGGATTCGACCCCTGGGTTGGGAAGATCCCCTGGAGGAGGGCACGGCAATCCACTCCAGTATTCTTGCCTGGAAAATTCCCATGGACAGAGGAGCCTGGAGGGCTCTGACAGTCAGACGTGACTGAAGCAACTTAGCCCAGCATACCAGAGGACCTTTGAACTTCAGACTCATGTGATTGTTTTCGCTCCTTGGAGTCCCTTGTCATCCCACGTGTATGTGAGGGTCAGCTTGTGTATTGCTTCCTAAAGTCCTCCAGGGGGTAACAGGAAGGAAGGCCAGGGGTCTTGGAGACAGAAAATAGGCTGCAAGTGTGAGACATTTTTTTCTTTCTCTCTTAAGAGGCAGGAGGAAACAAACTAGTGTTACATTTTTTTCCCCTTTTTGATACAAATTTAAAAGGAGGTTTCTCTTAAAATTCTGTGTTGCCATGACAATTCCTGGCTCCACCTGAATTTAACTTTTGTCAAACCTTGAGCTAAGCAATGCGTTTTTCTTATGGAAATGTTTATCTTAAGCTATGTGAATGTACTATGTATTTACCCTAGACTCTGTCTTCAAGTCAGTTCCTCCCAGAGGCTCAGAACCAACTTGACAAACAGTATGTTTTACTCATACCTTGTTCTCCTAGTCTATGTTCATGAAACTATATGTTTGCTTGGAAATCTGCCTTTTTTCAAGATTCATGTCAATCACTTTATGGCCCGGGATGACTCACCTGCTGCCAATGTTATCTCAGTGCATGTTGTGGGTGAGGGGCCTGGTGCCATTCTGTGAGACATTGCCTTTCTTTAATTAGCAGACTGACAGTGGCTGTATAACATCTGGCTAAAGACTAGCAAGGGGTACTCTTTCTGCCCCTTCTGATGTCTATGTCAGCAGCTTTCTCTATCTCTTTTATTCTTTAATAAAACCATGACACAAAAGCTCTGAGCGATCAAGCTTTGTCACTGGCCCTGGATTGAATTCTTATCTGGAGGCCAAGAATCCTGGCATCTTCCATGGTTTAGCAACAACCTTTCCAGCTTTTGTAATTCATATTGAATCTTCATTTCAGATTGAGGATGCATTCCATGGTGTTGCCATCTTAAGTCTTTCCATCGCTATGGAATATGTGTACATGTATTTAGGATACTTTTCAGCAATCATGTATAATTTCCAGTGTGCCAGTCTTATAATCCTCATTACATCCATGGCAAAGTATTTTATTAATGTTGACATTATTGAAAGGGAATTGTGTTTTTAAATTCCTTTTCAGATTATTTGCTAGTGTATACAGATAAAACTGTGTAATCATTCATTTTTTATCAGTTTGGACAGCTTGATAGTTGTCTTTACTTTCTTTACTTTCTCATAATTTAAGATTACCCTGGCTCATATATTTACAGTCTCACCCCTAGTCTCAGTCATTTCTTCAAAGAACTTCTGTCCTTTTATTATTTCTTTATCATTAAGTTAGTTTTGACTGTGCTGGGGCTTTGTTGCTAGATGTCTGGTTGTAGTGAGCAGAGGCTGCCCTCTAGGCGCTGTGCCATGGCTTCTCATTGCAGCGCTTTCTCTGGTTGCAGAACTTGGGCTCTGGAGCATGCAAGCTTCAGTAGTTGTTCAGGGGCTTTGTTGCCCCTGGGCATGTGGAATCTTCTAGGACCAGGGATTGAACCTGTGTTCCCTGCATTGGTAGGCAGATTCTTTACCACCGGGCCACAGGGATGTTTCCTGTTCCCTTTTATTAGAGAATGATATTTAAAACATACATGCAGGAGCTAAAGATGCTCAACTGACAATACATGGAAATATATACATGTATTCCAGCTTACCTTTGAACATATTCAGTTAAAGGTAATTTGTGATGATGTCTGCAACCTGATCCACCATGACATGGATATTGTATCCTTTCCTTTTGTTTATCTGTAAGTTCCCATTCCAGTGGTAAGATACCTGGCTTCCACCACTTGTCATGTGTAGAATTCAGTGCATGTCCCATGTGGTTACTGAAAAAACTGTTGGACTGTCTTCCAAAGGGGGCTGTGCATGCATTCCACGAGTTTCTCGAGTATGTTTTTGTAGGATAGTTTACTATCAGTAGACCCTCCGTGGCCCGGTGTCTATTTCAGTCTTTACCAGTTATGAATGGGCTTGTTTGCTCTAGCATTCTTGGACAATTTGAGTGCAGATTCTTTGTCAGACATGCATTTTTTAGGAAGACGATTGTATTTATTTTTGGCTGTGTTGGGTCTTCGTGTGTGGGCTTTCCCCTAGTTTGGGTGAGCGTGGGCCATAACCAGTGGTGTGTGGGCTTCTCACTGCAGCGGCTACTCTCGTTGTGGGGCACAGGCTCACGGGCTTCAGGAGTTGCAGTGTGTCAGCTTGGCGTTGTGGCTTCCAGGCTCCAGAGCACAGGCTCCGCAGTTGTGGCACACGGGCTCCATAGCATGTGGGATCTTCCCATCCCAGGGGTCACACCTGCATCTCCAGCACTGGCAGGCGGATTCTTTACGACGGAGCCAGCAGGGCATATTTTAGATTCTAGTTTTCCACACATGTATCTGGTGAAAGAGGCCGGGATCAAGAGGCCTGGCAGCTGGGAATCCTCAGCCACAGTTCTGGCTGTGCCATCGAAAGCTCTGGGGCCTTTGGCAAGCACCTCAACTTCCCTGGGACTGTTTCCTCCCCTCAGAAATGCCCTGCTGTGGGACTGTAGCCCACCAAGCTCCTCTGTCCCTGGGATTTCTGAGGCCAGAATACCAGAGGGGGTGCCATTTCCTTCTCTAGAAGATAGCATTTTGAAGCTATTTTCTGCTGGACATTGGTTTTGATGAAGGAAGGGGGATCCCTTCCAGGGCTTGAGAGTGGGTTCTTGTCTGACACTTGGAAATGAGTTGTCCTGGGAGAGGAGTGCTGTCCAAGTGAGAGGCTTTATTGGGAAGGGCTGCCGGGGCGGAGGGCAGGAGGGTGAGGGAAACAGAGAGAACTGCTCTGCCACGTGCCTCACAGTCTCAGGTTTTATGGTCATTGGGTTTGTTTCTGGCTTGTCTCTTGCCAGTCATTCTGAATTGGGATCCTTCCCGGGGGCACACGCACCACTCAGCCGAGATGGATTCCAGTGAGGAGGATCCTGGGAGGTTGGTAGGACCTCTGGACTGGAGTCTCCCATCTCCTTTTGTCCTCTCCAGAATTCTGGTTGGTGGTAGCTTGTTAGTTCCTTGTTCCTTACCAGGACCTCCTGTTGTAAGATGACTCCTCCAAGTGTTTTCTCTTCTCTGTTGCCTGGCAAGGGTGGGTGGTCCGTGGTTCATCTAACAGTTTGTCTTTTGGTTCTCTCGAGTAAGGTCCTTCACAGAATAAATGTATAAAATTGTACAAATCAATGTTTTAAATAATTTATATTCATAATTTGGTAAGTTGCCTTTTTTGTTGTGTGTTAGAACTCATCACCAGACCAAAGGTCATGTAGATTTTTGTTGTTTTTCTAAAATTTTTACAGTCTTTTTTTGGTAATTGAATTAAGGTGTGAGTTGCATAGTTTGTGTTTCTGTTCATTTCATTCCATCTGTTTGGTTTTCTTTCTTTTATTTTTTTAAACAGTTATTTATTTTTAGTTGATTGATCATTGCTTTACAATATTGGTTTGATGGTCATACATCACATGAATTAACCGTAGGGGTGCGTGTGGCCCCTCGCTCTTGAATCTCCCTCCCACGTCCCGCCGATTCCCACCTCTCCAGGCTATCAGAGCGCCCCAGGTTGAGTTCCCTGAGGCAGACAGCAAATTCCCAGTGGTTGTCTAGTTGCCAAGGTTGGTGTCCACGCATCCGTGCTGCTCTCCCCGTTCACCTCACCCTCTTCTTCTCGTTCCCCACCCTTGTCCGTAAGTCTGTTCCCTATGTCTGCATCTGCACTGCTGCTCTGTGAAGAGATTCGTCAGGACCATCCTTCTAGAGTCCAGGTTTTTCTCTTTCTGACTTCCCTGTTGAATACGCTCTAGGTTCATCCACTTCATTAGAAGTGCCTCAAATGTGATCCTTTTTGTGGCCGCATTCCATGCAGGCTCTGACTGTTCCTTACCGTGTTTTGAGGAGGGTCGTGGAGCTATTCGGCTCCATTTGGGTTTGGGCTTCCAGTCTGAGCGCTCGCCGCAGAGCTGCTTCTGGGGGAGCCCGCTGGGCTGTGTGAGCGCGGGGCTGCCCGCTCTTGTCCGGCGGCCCGCAGGGGGCGCCAAAGCCCCCTCTGACCCGCGGGCGCAGGACGCTCTGCCCTCAGACTGGGCTCGGTGACCAGCTGGCGGGAGCTTTCTCTCCTCAGGGCCGTCAGGGCTCGGGCTTCTGGAAACGCGGCTGCGTCCAGGCTGAGAGGAGCGGGCTCGCCTCAGTGCCCCAGCAGGGAGGCGCTGCAGGAGGGAAAATCGAGGACGAAGTAGACGTTTCCTGTGTCCAGCTGAGCGCTGACCGGAGGGCCATCTCAGAGGACTCGGGGCGCGGGGGGAGAGCTCCATGTGCAAAACGGCGGGTTTTCAGTTAGATTTCTTTTAGATGATCTAGAGGATGACCAGTGATGTTCTTCAGTGCAGGTGGCCAGTTTTCCTGTCACTGTTTCTTGAGAAGACTGTCCTTTCCTCTTCGCTCGTTCCCGGTTTGATGTTCATGAACTGACCGCGTACATGTGGCTTCACTCCTGGGCTCTCTATGCCTTCCGCGAGTCCACGTGTCTGTGTTCGTGCCAGTTCCTCACTGTGGTGCTTCCTACCGCTCCGTGATGTAGTTTGAAGTCGGAGAGGAAGATGCGTCCAGCTGTGTTCTTCTTTCTCAGAGTCTTTTTGGCTGTTTAAGGGCCTGTTCAATATTAGCAGCCTCATATTAGGAGTATTTCTATTTCTGTGAAAAATGCCATTGAATATTATTTTGCGATCGCAGTCAATGTATTTGTTGATGGCTTTGGTTGGAGTGGACATTTTAATTCCTCATTGTTGCAGTGCATGAGCCTGGAATAGTTTTCTGTTTATTTGTGTTTTCTTTGGTTTCTTTATCAGTGCTTTCAAGTTTTCTGACTACTGGTCTTTTATGTCCTTGATTAAGTTTGTTGCTAGATGTTTTATTCTTTTTGATGCAATTATAAGTGGGATTTTCTTAATTTTTGTTTCTGCTTGTTATTAGTGTATAGAAACACAACTGATTTTTGTATATTGATTGGGATTGTAAATTGTAGTATTTTATATGATTGTAAATTGATCCAAAATGATTCAGTTTTACTGAATGTAGTCTAACAACTTTTTGTGAAGTTATGTGGAAAATTTTATTTTTAAAATCTGTTTCTCCTGCAATAGGTCATCCAGAGGACCCAAGACATGGTGGTTACTAATAGACTTCCCACAGTACTTCTTCATTCCATGTGGACTCCTACAATGGCGGTGAGCATCACAGCTTCCCTTGAACTTCATCTGGGTAAGTCTTGGCCTGTATAAGAAAGTTTCATGCCTGTCTAATCTGATTTTCTTTTATGGTATTGACATGGTTGTTTTGAAACATAATTTACT
The DNA here is from genome assembly GCF_033118175.1 of Dama dama. NCBI lineage: Eukaryota > Metazoa > Chordata > Mammalia > Artiodactyla > Cervidae > Dama > Dama dama. The sequence goes on along the minus strand of NC_083692.1, from coordinate 25,266 downwards.
TTCCAGTAATTTAAAATGTACAGAAAACTCCTAGCAATGGGAAAAAGCACTCACATTTGCCACATCATCTAAAATACTCTGTGTTTCATCCAAAATGGGTGCATTCTCCTGCAGAACCAGCACATAACCTCCAAAATCAGGAAATCACATGGTTTCTACATGATAATGTAATCCACAGCGCCACTTCCACTTTCAGCAGTTGTTCAATTGTAGGAATATATCTTTTTTTCCATCTTCATCCTTTTTTCTTTTTTTAGAGTGTTATTGAGACTTTCAGTTATTTTTTTCAAAGCTTTTTCTGACTTTGGATTTGACTTGTTTGGACATCTCAGAAATAGTGGAATCACAGAACGTTTGTCGTTTGTTGGTCTGGTTTATTTCACTTAATACGATGACCATAAGGTTCGTCCACAATGTAGCGTTGTCAGAATTAATGACTTTTAAGGGCTGAATCATATTCCATTGTGTGTATACCACAGTTTGTTTATGGAATTGACTGCCATGAACACTTAGATTCTGTTTGTTGCTTCTGTTTGTTGGCCAGTGTGAATCATGCTGTTGTGAATACAACTGCAGAAATATGAATTTTTTCAGCCCCCTTTCCCAAACCTTTTGGGTACATAGCATGAATTAGAATGGAAATATATATTTATTCCATGTGTTAGTTTTGGAGTAATTTCTGTAATGTTTTGCATAGTGGCAGCACCATTTTAGTTTATATGGTAGAATACTGTTCAAGCTTTTGAATATATCCTGTGTTGCATATTCAGTCACCCACCGATGGACACTTGAATGGGTTCTACCTTTGGGCTATTGTGAATAATGTCAGTATGAATATTTGTGTACCAGTTTTTGTTTGAATTATTAACAAATGCATAGTACTATATATGAAAGAAACTGCAAAGACCTACTGTACAGTTTAGGAAACTGTATTGAATATCTTATGATAATGTATAATGGAACAGAATCTCAAAAGGAATATATGAAAAAGACATAATAGCCATAACAATTATTGTGCCAACAATATGAGTTATCATAGCACTACTCAACATGTATTTATACATGCCACTAAGATATTCACATCTGTAAGTATATTTCACTGATCAATTATATAAAAAATAGAGAACTCAGAAAATAAATAAACTTCCTGTCATTGCTCATCATCATTTATGCACTATTACTCCCTGTAAACACTCATTGTATAAGTGCTGGACTAGGAATTTACATTATTGTAAACCAAGAGATTGTGAAGATGTAAGGAAGTATAGCTTATTTAATTCCTTAATGAAGGATTATGGAACTCTATGTACGTGAAGTGAATGAAAGTCAGACAGTTTAATGGAGCCACATTATTACTAGAGTGATGAGCTTCCACCCCACCCAATGTTAACTCACAATTAAATCCTGCAGTCGTCTGGCCTCAATGTCTGCTTCCTGCCATCCAGAAAGAAAAGGTGAGGAAGTCCTGACAAAATCGATGCTATTTTTCTTTTTTTGATTGTACTTTATCAGAGGGCTTGGCAAAAAGAGGGCCTAACCTGTTTTTAGAGTTCCATCCCAAGGCTTGCTATGGCATCTTACATATGTTGTAAAACTGCTGATTATTTTCAACAAAGGACAATGATCTGTACTTCAGTATCTGTTGCTTGAGCTGGAATAGCAGGCATCCCTTTAAGTGCAGTCCTTCATGCTGAAGTAGGCATACCTGAAGCAGTAGCATGAGATGAACACATTTATCGTGTAGACCTCGCATCCCATGAATTTGTAATAATTTTGCAGTTATACCCATCATCATCGGAGGAGCTGGCTTGTCCCAGTAATAACTGGAGTACCCAATATCACAGTTCCTTGACTTACTAATACTTCTTATGAGTAAATTTATGAGTACTTCTTGCAATATTCTTTGTCCTACTTCGGTCATGAAGAGTAGAAGCTGATGGCAGTGATTATTGAAATGTATATCGATTCCTAGGTGGCACAGTCAGTAAATAATCTGCCTACCAGTGCAGGAGATGGAAGTGATTTGGGTTTGATTCCTGGGTCGGGAAGATAACATTTCATACACTTGTTTTATGTGAGCAAGTTTGATATGCATGAGTTTTTTTCTTCTGTATGCAGAGAAACAAATGCTGTTCCACGACACTGAAAGAACCCTAATGTTGAAAATCAGATCTGTGTTGTGAGCAATGCTTAGAGATCCATAAGTTGAAGCATAGTATTATGCCTATCATCCTTGTATTTCCTTCAGTGAAATATTTTGAGAAAAGCTCTTCATTCATGGTATAGATTCACGAAGAAGGTAAATAGCATTAATCCTTTATGTTGACAACTGTGAATTTAAATCTCCTGTGAATCATATGTGACAACCACACATACCAACATGATTTATTAGTGTTATATCAATATTTTTAGTCCTATTGTATTTCAACTAAAAATATCAATATATAATTGTACACAAAGTCAAGACATAAAATCAGTGCAAATACAAAATATTCCATCCTTTGAGAAAGGGAGCAAAAATTCTATGTGCTTTGCCTATTGCATTTTTATGTTTTAGATCCTTAAGTATTTTATTCACCACACCCAACTGAATGATTAACAAATCTTCAGAGAAGAAAGGATCATTTCTGTCTAAGAATGAGTAGTTCAGCTCCTGTCAAAGCAAAGTCATAAGTGAATCTAATTTTGTGTGAGACCATGAAGACTCAGTGTTTTCATTATGCTTGTGTGTATGATGGGAGGTCTGAGAAGGTACTTATGAAGGTTTATTCATACCAGTCATTCTCATATTTGTCTTTCAAGGTTTAATCACTGAGGTGTTGCTTCTACACTTGCACTAGGCTGAGTAGCAACATGCCCTTTCTCCCTGAGCTTGAGCTCACCACAGCCTAGTAGATGGAAATCGTCAGGATATTCTAGAAACCCTTTTTATTGCAGTCTCTTCAGGAGGTTACAACTGCTGCAAACCTCAGGATTTTACAAAACACTTTTTACAACCTTAGATAAGGATAAAAAGTTAACAGTCGTGACAGACACAGGCTTCCATGGCCTGTACATGATTGTTGGCTTTGCTTTCATAATCATCCTGTTTCTTATACCCACTAAGATGTCACTGTATTTTTTTTATCATCATTTTATCTTTGATGGTTTTTAGATCTATTATGGATTTTGCTATATATCTTCACTTATTGGTGAGGGTCTTATGTTAGTAGTAGTTACTAAAACTGACTTGCAGTCAGTTAGCTGTGGTAGAATAGGGAAAAGAATGACCAAGTGTATACTATTAATATTATGTATTAATATATTTAATTTTATTGTTTGCAGTCATCGAATTCTAACTTTCTGAAATAAACTTTCAGAAAAATCACGTCCTGTTGAATGTCCATTTGACTGTATAGGAGCACGGCAATGTTATTACATAAAATTGTTTACAGTTTCCATTACATTTCTCCCATTTGATGTAGATATCAGCCTTTGGTTCTATCAGTAGCATTGCAAGTAAAAAAAAATTTATTAGCGCTCCTATGGTAATTTTACTGTTAGCAATAAGTATAGCATAAAGTGGACACAGAAGAGGTTAGAGGAGACCAACTATGAAAGTTAGTTTAAAAGAAAATATACAATGTTGAATGATTACAGTAGGATTAAATTTATAGTTATGAAGTTCCTTTAGTATAGGCAAGTATTATTCTATCCTTTCAGTTTCCTTTGCAGGGGTGTTAATGTACAGATTCCAGTACTATGGCTGGAGTGAATAATACTATCATTATTCATGAGAGCAACTCTACTAAATCCTAATGCTCATATCACTCAAGATATTTTAATACCTATTATATTAGTAATGTGTGTAGTTTGTGAAGTCACATAAGTTATATTCTTTCAAGCAATAGTATCAAACAGCTATGGCATCAATTGTGGATGTGAATAGATGTAGAAAGTGAATCTGTTTGACTGTGGCAAGTTATTATTGAAGGTATTCTATTAATGCCTTCTATTAAAGCTGTGCAGAAATAATACAATATTTAATAATAAAACAAGATTTACTAATTTGTTTTATTATTCTATTTCTTTTAAACCAATGTAATGACAACAGGCTTAAGTTCTCATTAACTTGTATGACCATCAGCAGTTTGACCAAGTTGAAGAACATGACTTGTTTGTAGTGTTGCTCATCAGCTCATTCCATCTCCTAGGTTTAAAATCATGTAGTACAGAGCTCAAACACTGTCTAGGTGTTAGTCTAGTGTTTTGTTTGATTATCATGCAGAATCATTTTAAAAGTAAAAGTATGCTTGTATGAGTTAGAGCTCTGATCCCAACAGTCCATGTAGAAGCTTCCACTGAGGAATGTACAGTAGTGAAATTTGTGAATGTGGTATACTGCGAGTCACAATAAGTGTAAACAGCTTCACAGGCTACTTAATTGAAATGACCACTAGTAATGACATTCTCATTCATTTGAGGACTAAATATTGCCAACTTAGGCTGTGTTTGCCAAATCGACTTTGAAGTATTCTTCACATAGTCCTTCACTGGTCATGGCACTTGTCAGATTGAAGAAATATGTATACTCATGTTTTGTTTGAGATTTTAAAGTCATTCTTCAGTTTTCTTTGAGGAATGGTTCTCTATATGCCCCGTGGATCCACTGATGTTCATGTGTCTTGAGGCTTCCCAGGTGGTGCTAGTGGTAAAGAACCCACCTGCCAATGCAGGAGACATAAGAGATATGGCTTCAATCCCTGGGGCAGGAAGATCTCCTGAAGGAGAGCAGGCAAACCACTCCAGTATCCCTGCCTGGAGAATCCCCTGGATGGAGGAGCGTGGTGGGCCCTAGTCCAAACGATCCCGAAGAGCTGGACACGACGTCAGTGACTTAGCACAGCACATGATTCATTGTCGTAGCTGATATAACGGAGATGACAGGTAAAGAAGTGCCAGCAGGCGAAAGTCAGTATTCACCACCTTTAAACTTTGGAATTTATGGTGATATTTTACACCCATATTTGTATGACTTCATAGTTGGAGAATCTATGCATATGAAGGGCTGATTGTATTATATTTATGTTGAGGGAAGATTTATTTTTATGTGGTTTGAGCTACTGGTCCCATTTCATTCATATGCATGTGTATACTCATCACCTATCATCATTTTTTGAAAAGATCATTGTTTTGAAATGTTGTTGCCGAACCATGAAAGATGCCGGGATTCTTGGCCTCCTTAGGAGAAGAATTCAATCTGGGGCTAGTGATGAGCCTTGATCAC